>NC_137895.1:55230079-55738405 GCF_963455335.1 Martes martes | reverse complement strand
TTTTAAAAAATCTCTTCATTTAAACCATCTGGGGTGAGTTATTTTTCCTCCCATGACCTTCTTTTTTTTTTTTTTTAAGATTTTATTTATTTATCTGACAGACAGAGATCACAAGTAGGCAGAGAGGCAGGCAGAAAGAGAGGAAGGGAAGCAGGCTCCCTGCTGAGCAGAGAGGCCAATGCGGAGCTTGATCCCAGGACCCTGGGATCATGACCTGAGTCGAAGGCAGAGGCTTTAACCTGCTGAGCCACCCAGGCGCCCAGGACCTTCTTATATACAGATATTTTGTCCAAGGTGATACATGTAGCTGTCACTCAATTTATGGGCAAGTCATGATTTACTTACCCATTCCTTTACTGGTGGCCATTTATCACATCTTCAACTGAATTGTTTATTACAAACCGAGGTACAGTGACTATTCTTGGGTGTAGTCATGTGTATGTTTGTGTACAGGTGAGTATTTCTGTAGGAGAGATTCCTAAAAGTGAAATTGCTGGAACAAAAGACATACATATTTTGAATTTGATAAATATTTTCTCTCCCTCCTGGGCAGAGAGTCAAAGTCAACAACTTCCTTTCCCTGGAATGTATGTACAATGAGCAACAAACAAGCTATAGCGACAATAAACAAAAAAGGAAGCCCCCAGTAAAACATGCCTGTTTAGACCATTAATCCAAAAGAAATCATGAATATTTTCAAACCTAAAAATAAAGTAAGTCTTTATAAAGGAGTTTCTGAACCCACAGCTATTCAGACAATGTAATCCTTCAATCAGCTTTATTTCAAGGAAAGAGAACAATTTCTGACTGTTTGAACTAATCTGACCAGAAAAAGTTCCAGGAGTCCCTAAGTGTATTAGATTAAGCACATGATTAAGAATAAAACCCAAAGAACATTCTGATGGTAAATTGCAGAGGACATTCACATCCTGCACAACTTCTGTCTGGGGCCCAGACCCCAAGTTGTCTGCTATCATGTTCTAGGTTTAAGCTTACAAGTTTTAATATCTCAGAAGCAGAAATAGATTCAAGGAGGCAAGACAGATGTCCACTGAGCATTGAGTGTAGTAAATTAAAAATAATCTATATTCCCATCATCTAGGGAAATGGTTGAACTACGTATGATTATGTCCACGCTTTGGAAACTTGTGCCCTAATTTTAAAATGCACCTTCTTGCTTATGAGTGAAACTGAGCACATTTCATATGTTTTGGGTTTTTCCCTTTTCTATAACCTTTTATGTGAATTTTCTGCTCATATCCTTTGCCCACGTTTCTATTGGATTGCCTTTTCTCTTATCCACATGTAGAAGGTTCACAGTGATTTGGGTACTAATTCTTGTTCTATATATGGGAAATGTTTACTTTCATCCAGTTGTTCGTCTTTTAATTATACTCATGGTGTTTGTTGTCCTGACATCATGTGACCCAATTATCAATCTATCAATATGGCTTTTTACCTTTCTGTGTCTTCTAATAATAGACTCTTCTAGGTTTTTAGTACCCCTTCCATTAATATGTATGTATGGTAAGAAGTAGAAATTTAATATCAAAAGGAAGGCAAATTACCCCCACACCTAGCCTAGAAGACCCAGTGAATGTCTTCTTGCCTTTCGTGGACTCTGGTCAGGCCCATCTCTAGAACTGTCACTTAAACAAGGTGATAGATAGGCTGATTGGCTGAAGTCCAACAAGGCAGCAGCTAGAGCTGATGATGCTGTCAGTCCCTCTCAACACACTTCAGTAAGGCTGGATGAATGAGCAGTGATAGCCAAAATACACTTTGGGAAACTGTTCCTAGTAGAAAATGCAATAAATGTTGGGGGTGGGGGGACAGATGTCTACTGCATGGCCTTATGACTTACTAAGTCTCCATATTTCTATTAATTTATTTGCTTGGTCCTACATCAATATCACATTATTTAAATTCCAAGGTTTCTGACATGCTTGATAGCAGCTCATCATATCAGATAGCAAGAAAGCTCTCAAAGGGACACAGGAGGCAATGCTGGCCAAGATGAGACAATTTGGGCTTCACTAATAATTTGCAATAGATGAAACTCATCAAATATATTTAAAGCTATGAGTATATAATCATTTAAAAAGTCCCAAAACAGGGGCGCCTGGGTGGCTCAGTTGGTTAAACATCTGCCTTTGGTTCAGGTCATGATCCCAGTGTCCTGGGATCAAGCCCTGCATCGGGCTCCCCATGGAGCAAGGGAGCAGGGATCCTGCTTCTCCGTCTCCCATTCCCCCCGCTTGTGTTCCCTCTCTTGCTGTGTCTCTCTCTGTCAAATAAATAAATAAAATCTTTAAAAAAAAAAAAAAAAGAGCCCAAAACAGGGACACCTGGCTGACTCAGTCAGTAAAGTCCACGACTCTTTTAAACTCAGGGTCTTGAGTTCAAGCCCCACATTGAACATGGAGCCTACTTAAAACAAACAAACAAACAAAAACCCAAACCAAAAAACAACAACAAAAAACTCAACTAACCAGTTCACTTCTGAAGTATGGAAGAAAAATAATTCAGTATCTTGAAAGCTGATAAATTAAGGGACAGAACAAACATTTTTTTCTGCCTTTCCTATATGTGCTGAGTATAAGGAAGTTCTAGAAAAGTCAGGAGATAGTTGCATAACTCTGTGAATGTACTAAAAAACATTTAATCCCACCCTTCAAATACATGAACTGCATGGTATGTGAATTATATCTCAATAAAGTCATTCAAAAAACCAAAAGAAAGGTTACCTGGGGTGAAGATAGGGGGTTGAGATGGGGCTGGGACACATAAAAGAATTGCTGGGGTGGGTAACAAGGTTCTATTTCTTGACTCGGGTGGTGGTTACAAAGATGTTCTCTTTATAGTGATTTGTTTTGTGTCGTTTTCTAATCTGTTTTGTTTTTCAGTAAAAAGCTAAGTAAAACAAATCATTTACGTTTCAAGTGTGGATGAGAAGAGGGAGTGTGGAGTGAGTTCTTCAGTGTGCTTTTCTAAGCCCTGGGCCTGCTCCCTTGACTGGTATCAATGCAGGATTGGCTCCAGCTGAAGGTTGTGGGGTGTTCTGGGAAGAGGGGTGACGTCTGCTGTGGTTCGGTGGACCGACAACCACCACAAGATGGTCTGTGGTAAACGTGCGCACCACAAAAGGACCATGGGCTGCCTCAGAACTGGGCTTCAGGCCTCCCCTGGAGAACCTTCCAACTGTGGTCTCGTTGCCTGAAAACATGAGTCTAGGTTCTAGTCTCTGAGTTTTTTTTTGGAGATGATGGTGTGGGCAAGAATTATTGGAAGATTTCATAGTTTTCTTGCCTGGGAGAAGTTTTTACTCAGCTAAAAAGCAACTGTAGAAAGGACAAGTATGGCGGGCATCTGGCTGGCTCAGCCGGAAGAGTGCATGACTACTGCCCTCAGGGTTGTGAGTTTGAGCCCCAGGTTGGGTGTAGAACTTACTTAAAAAAAACAAACAAACAAACAAAAAAAACTTTAAAAAGGGACAAATAGTGTATTATTCCACTTCTATAAGGTAGGAAGACTACGCAAATTTACATAAAGAGAAAGTAGAAGAGTGGTTACCAGGGGTTGGGAGGAGAGGGAAGTAGGGAGTTTTTGCCTCACAGAGGCAGAGCTTCCATTTGGGATGATGTGAAAGTTCTGGAAATCGGCGGTGGTGATGGTTGCACAGCATTGTGGAAGTAGTTAATGCCGCTGAACTGCACGCTTAAAAATGATTCAAATGGTAAATTGTAGGTGTATTTTACAGGTAAAAACAAATACCAAAAAACAAAACAGAAAGCAATTGCAGAGGCAGGAGGGAAGCTCACTCTACAACTTAAACTAAATGGAGGAAAATGTAAAACTTTTGAAGAGATTAGCCATATTAAGAAATTCAGATGGTGTGGAGTTATCCTCACAAGATGCCCACCTTTATAAAGAGCCATGGGGAGCAGCAAATCTGGAGGCTGCTGATGAAGAGCCACACGGGTCCAGTTCTGGATTCCGTGGTAAAGCAGATTTGTTGGAAAAGAATGGATAAAGAGAAATCTGAGAAATTGGCTGCTGGTATCACAGGGAGGATAAAAGCACCAAAACATAAATCAAACTCCCTGCAACCACTCAGACTTTTCCCTCTGGCAGAGTCATCTCCAATACAGTTCTGAACTACAGGGACAGTTTCATCTGAGAACAGATCTTTTGATGTCTCTCCAGTCAGTCTCTCCTTTGTTCACAGACTTTGTTCTTCTGCCCTGTAGTAGGATTCTCCAGAGAAACAGAACCAATAAGATAGACACAGAGAGAAAGATTTATTTGAAAGAATTGGCTCACACAATTGTGGGGCAGGCAAGTCTGAACTTGGTGGAGCAGGCTGGCTGGCAAGAAATTCAGGGAAAAATTGATGTTGCAATTTTGAGTGTGAAATCGACAGGCTGGAAAGTCAGGCTGGAGTAGACAGTGCAATCTGGAGGCAGATTTGCCTCTGTGAAAAACTTCAGTCTTTGCTTTTAAGGCCTTCAACTGATTGGACCAGGCCCACCCACATGGTGGAGGGTAATCTGTTTCACTCAGAATCTATTGATATAAAGGTAAATCACATCTGAGAAAACAACCTTCGGGGTACCTGGGTGGCTCAGTGAGTTAAGCATCTGTCTTCAGCTCAGGTCTTGATTCCTGGACAAGCCCCACTTCTGGCTCCCTGCTCAGTGGGAGACTGCTTCTCCATCTCCCTCTCCACTCTCCCTCCTTGTGCTCTCTCTCTCTCTCTTGCTCAAATAAATAAATAAAATCTTTTTTTTAAATGAAAAAATAAAAAAACAACCTTCATAGCAACATCTAGACTGGTGGTTGACTAAACAACTGGGCACCACGGCCTAGCAAACTGACAACAGAATTAATTATCACATGCCTCATTCGCTAATTCACAGCCCTCCATTGCCAGTGTGTCCAGGGGATCTCTTCTCCCTCCTGTATATCCAGAAAGACCATATGGACCCCCTCAAAATCCCTTCTACCAATCCTTTTTTCCCTAGCCTACCACATCCTTCAGAAGCAATGAGAAATACCCATTCACCAAAACATTTGCCTCATTTTATTCTCTTGTGTACTATTTCACTCCACCATCCCTGTATCTTGACGTGGTGGGATCTCTTCAGAGTTGATTCAGCTTTCAACCACACCTACTGCTGAACTTTTTATTTTTATTTCTTTTTTTTTTTTAAGAGAGAAAGAGATAAAGGGGGGAGGGGCAGGGGGAGAGGGAGAGAGAATCTCAAGCAGGCTCATGCCCAACGTGGAGCCCAATGCAAGGCTCAGTCTCACAACCTTGAGATCATGACCTGAACCAAAATCAAGAGTCAGATGCTTAATTGACTGAGCCACCTAGGTGCCCCTGAACTAGAGACTTAAAAAAAAAAAAAAGTGTTTGTTCAAAATTCATTTTGAATTGTTGCTCATTTTTAGTTTAGGAAATTACTATTACTTAAGTGATTACATTTTTACTCAAATGAAAGATTTACTGAATTCTGATTTTTTTTTAAGATTTTATTTATTTATTTGACAGACAGAGATCACAAGTAGGCAGAGAGGCAGGCAGAGAGAGAGAGGAGGAAGCAGGCTCCCCGCGGAGCAGAGAGCCCAATGTGGGGCTCGATCCCAGGACCCTGGGATCATGACCTGAGCCGAAGGCAGAGGCTTTAACCCACTGAGCCACCCAGGTGCCCCCTGAATTCTGATTCTTATGATAGGTTTCAGATAAAGTTGACTTAAACATTTTTTAAAGCTGTTGGTTTGCTGTTGTTTTCTCAGTTCCCAGTACAGTGCCTGGTAGGTAACAGGAGCTCATTAAACACTTGGTAAATGAATCTGTTGATGTGGTAAACTAGTTAACAATTTTAATTTGGATGATTCTTACATTCTATGATAAATTTTAATTAGTCATGATGCATTATTCTTTCAGAACACATCTAAATTAGATTTGCTTGTTGAGTGAGTGATTGATTCTTCTGTGCTCCTATATGGGACTGGGTCTGTTTCTTCTCTTGTGTTGTCCTTGTCATCAGGATTATAAAATGAGTCACATAGCTTTCCATTTGATTTTGTGCTCTGAAAAGGCTTGGATAGGATGGGAATTATCTGTTCTTTGCCTGGGAGAATTCATTGTAAAACACAGACCGCATTTAGACCATGGATCTCTTTAGTGGGTATTCCTTTGACAGTCATTTCAATTTCTTTTGTGGTTGTTGGTGTATTTTGGATTTTTTACTTATTGTGGATTCAATTTTTGACATTTAAGTTATCTGCAATAATTGTCCATCTCATTAAATATATTGGCACACAAATTACACATGGTATTCTCTAATAACACTGAAAAATCTCTATAATATGTCTCTTTCTATCCCAAAGTCAAGTTTATCTTTTCTTTGTTGATTAAACTTTCTAAAAGTTTATGTAATTGCTTGTTCCCCACCCCAAAAAAACCCTAACTTCATTTTCTATTTTCATTAATTTTAGAGTTGCCAGAGTTAGCAAATAAAAATGTAAGACGGAGGCCACTGGCTGGCTCAGTTGTTGAAACATGTGACTTGAAGTCGGGGCTATAAATTCGAGTCCCAGGCTGGGTGTAGGGATTACTTTAAAAAAAAAAAAAAACTTAAAAAAAAAGGTAAGATGTATATTCCTGAGTTTCCCATTTTATCTACAGTATTGCCTTTCTTTTACTCTCTTTGGGTTTGTTACTTTTCTAGTTCCTTGAGTTAATAGCCTAGGCACTTATTTTCTTTCTTGTTTTCTAAAAAAGTACATTTAAAATTACAGGTTTCCAGGGCACCTGGCTGGCTCAGTTTGGTGGTGGAGAATGCAACTCTTGATCTTGAGGTCATGAGTTTGAGACCCACACTGGGTGGAAAGACAACTTAAAATAAATAATTAAATTTAAAATTACTTAATTAAACTACAGATTTCCTTCTTTGGTTCCATTCCATGGGTCTTAGCATATAATATTCTTTTTTGTTCCATTCTAAATAATGTTACTTCTATTTGGACTTTCCCTTTAATCCAAGAGTTATTGAAATGTCTCTTTGTATTCTTAATTTTTAAGTGTATAGATTTGAGGGTGGTTCTTTTTTATCCTCAGTTTCTAATTTTATTACATTGTAGTCACTGCATGAGGCCTGAAATTTATTGAGCTTTTCTTTATGGTCAAGCATCTGCTTCCCAAATCTTTTGGTGTCATGTTACATATAGAAAATGATATTTGCATATCTCTTGGGGGCAAAAGGAATTTAGAGCCCCAGATTAGGATGCTGGTAGGAGTCAGGCTATAATCCCCAAACCTCTGGCCCCTGGTATACAGGACCCACATACTATACAGGTTGGGAAACAAGCCTACTACACGCTCAATTTTTGTACATGTTTTATGTGAATTAAAGAAAATGGTATTTCTCTACCTGTTGGATATATATACCCAACATATATGGGATTTAAATGTTTCAATATCTTTGATTAAGATTTTAATTGTCTGATTCAAATGTTCTGTAGTTACTTCTTTTGATTTGTTGTTTCCTTAGTGATGGCATCCTCCTCTTTTTCCTGCAGTGGTAAACACTGTCCTGCATCTGGTGCTCATCATTCCATGCATTTCGTTAGGTTTTATCTACTACGTATGTATCCTGAATCAATACATGGTATTTTTTTTTGGTTGTTTCCAATTTTATATAAATTATATCTTACTGAATGTATTTTCTTTTGACAATTTGCTTTTTTCATTCAACATTAACTCATTCACCAATGGGTGAAAGTCATCCCCATGCTGAATGTGAAGCTCAAGCTTAATCATAATCTCATCAGATTGATTTATAGTAATCTTTTTATAAACAGAATCCAAGTTAATTGACTCTCTCTGCTTGACTTATTTCACTCAGCATAATCTCCTCCAGTCCCATCCAAGTTGTTGCAAAAGTTGGGTATTCATCCTTTCTGATGGCTGCATAATATTCCAGTGTGTATATGGACCACATCTTCTTTATTCATTTGCCTGTTGAAGGGCATCTTAGCTCTTTCCACATTTTGGCTATTGTGGACATTGTTGCTATGAACATTGGGTTGCATATGGCCCTTCTTTTCACTTATTTGTGGAACATAAAGAATAGCATGGAGGACATTAGGAGAAGGAAGGGAAAAATGAACGGGGAGAAATCAAAGAGGGAGATGAACCATGAGAGACTATGGACTCCGGGAAACAAACTGAGGCTTTCAGAGGGGAGGGAGTGGGGGATGGGTGAGCCAGGTGGTGGGTATTAAGGAGGGCACGGATTGCATGGAGCACTGGGTGTTATACACGAACAATGAATCACAGAACACTACATCAAAAACTAATGATGTATTGTATTGGGACTAACATAACACAATAAAGAGAGACAGAGAAAGAAAAGAACCCAAGTTAACTACTCATTTTTCTAACACATTTTCTAATGCATGCTTCCAATTTTTCTATTTTAACAATAGAATTTTCTATTTTAACAATTGCTCTGAACATTCTCTTCCAAGTCTTTTTTTTTTAAAGATTTTATTTATTTATTTGACAGACAGAGATCACAAGTAGGCAGAGAGGCAGGCAGAGAGAGAGGAGGAAGCAGGCTCCCCGCAGAGCAGAGAGCCCAATGTGGGGCTCGATCCCAGGACCCTGGGATCATGACCTGAGCTGAAGGCAGAGGCTCTAACCCACTGAGCCACCCAGGTGACCCTCTCTTCCAACTCTTGCTGACTTCCTGTGGCAAGACTCTCTCTAGAGTGAATGTCTCAGAGTGGAATCCTAGGGCTACGTTATGTGCATTTGTAACTATTCCAGACATGACCAAATTGTTTTCTGAAGTGGACAAACCAGTTACCTTCCCTTAGCGGTACAGAGTTGGTTTTATGGCTCTATGCCCTCAACAATTGGTATCATACTTCTATTTATTTTTGCCGAGCTGGCTTAAAAATTGCATCACATTATTGTTTTTATTTGCATTTTATGAATCTTAATATAAGGTTCACCATCCTACTTGTCTTTTGATTTTCCTTTCTAATACAGTGTTGTTGATGAGAGATCTGATGTTGGTTTGAGTCTCCCTCCTTTGTAGGCGTTCTATTTGTTTTGTCTGGAAGATTTTAAGGCTTATTTCCTTATCTCTTCTATTCACAAATTTCATACTATTTGTAGGCGCTTTCAATCAAGCCTTCTTTGAGGGCTTATTTAAATGCTCTGCCTCTCTTCCCTACTCTATGTTCTTTCTTTTTTTTTTTTTAAGATTTATTTATTTATTTGAGAGAAGGGGAGAGAGAGAGAGAGCAGGAGGAAGGGGCAGAGGAAGAGAGAGTATCCCGAAGCAGACTCCCCAGTGAGCACTGAGCCCGATGCAGAGCTCTATCCCAGGACCCTGAGATCATGATCTGAGCCGAAATCAAAAGTCAGCCACTTAACCAACTGAGCTACCCCGGTGCCCCTGGAACTCTTATTAGATAAAAATTAGAATTCTGGATCTTTCACGTATCTCAATTATAGAGAATTTCATAGCTCTGTTTTCCAGTTTGCTAATTTGTTTTTCAGCAAACTTGATTTAGCCCTTTTATTATTTCAACAGGTTCCATAAAATCCAGTTTATTCATACTAAAGTGTATGAAACCATCACATTTCTTTCACAACACAAATCATAACCTCTCGTAAAGCCCTAATCCTCTTGCTCTACTAACTCCATTTTCTCAGAAATTGTGACCATCTGTCGTTGCCTTTCTTCCATCTCTTTCACAGTGGCCTTCTTTCAAGTTTGGCATTCTTCATTTTCTGCTCATCTCTATAGAAGACATCCCCTGTTAGATCTACATTCTATCACTTACCTTCGCCTGTTTTGAGGAAGGATAGAAGGTATCACTGGTTATACCTTGGTAGATAATGTTCTGGTGCAGGTTTTCCTTATTCTTCCCAGATACCACTAGACCCCGAAGGTGGGGTCTTTCCTTACTTTCTTACTCTCACCCTCCTCGCCATTTTTCTTCCCATGGGCGAGAGACACTGCCGTGACTATCATCTGGCTGAAGGGGTGGTGAGGAAGGATCAAACCATCTAGATATTCCTGCTCTGGTACCTGAATTGGTCAATTTATTTGAACTTTGAACATTTCCCTGCTGCTAGCATCTATCGCTTTGGGGCAATGAGCTTTCAGGGTGTCTTTCCTATATTTTACAGCAAAAAAAAGTCACTGTTCTACTTTTAGCTATGGTAGACTTTCTTCACCTGGTCCTACGACATGCAGACATTTTTGTCATAATTGCTGGTCCCTGGAAAGTTTCCCCTCTTGTTTTCCATGCAGTTTGATTTTCTTCGTCTATCTTTTCCATTCCTTACAGAATTTGGAGCTGGAAGAGAAGGTTGCATCATTTTTGTTCAATCTATTATCTTTGAGTTCACCCTTTTACCATGCTTGAATTATACACAAGAGAAATAATTCAAGAAACAGTCAATAGGAACCAAAATATCACCTTTCCTGATGAAAAGCCACTGGAGAATGTAGTTGAGCACGAAAGGCAAATGAGCCTCCTAATACTGAACCACACAATTGTGCAGATATAACCAGCCAAACCCAGCAGCCCCAAGTGCACCTGTGTAGCCCTGCCCTGGAAGAGGCAGATGTTGTGCTTTGTTGGGCTGACTGGCTCCTAGACAGGAAGAAGAATGAAACCAAGCCAACCGTGTCCGATTTATTATTCCAGATTCACCCATCAGATTACATCGCCTTCTCCAAGGACACAAAAAATCTACTAAGTCAGGTTCCCTCAAGTATGGAAGGTGTATTCATTTCCTGTGGCCACTGCAACAAATTACAATGTGGTTACTTAAAACAACACAACTTTACTCTCCAGTAGTTCTGGAGGTCGGAAGTCCAAAACCCATTTCACTGAGGTAAAGTCAAGGTGCTGGCAGGTTTTTTGTTGTTGTTGTTGTTGTTGGGTTTTTTGTCATTTGTGGCTGCCTGTGCTTCTTTGCTTGTGTCTCCTTCCTCCATTGTCAATGATCATCAGTCGCATCTCTGGTCGTCATCACATCACCTTCCTCTTACTCCTCTTGTGTCCCTTGTGTCCCTTGTGTCCCTTGTCTTACTCCTCTTGTGTCCCTCTTATAAGGACCTTTGTGATCACATCAAGCCAACCAGATAATCCAGGATAACCTCCCCACCTCAGGATCTTAACTTACTCACATCTGTAAAGTCTTTGATATACGGTAACATATTCACAGGTTCTGGGGATTAGGATATGGACATGTTTGGGGAACCACTCAGCCCATGACAGTAGGTAATATCAAAAGTTGGGAGAATTATTCTCCCACTAATAGTCCCTTGATTTTTTTTTGTTCTCTTAAACCACTGGTGTAGACATTAAATCTCTGTCAACCAGAGGTGTATCTGACATCCTTAAGAGAGGGTCCCAGCAGCCTATCAGAACAGTCTTGCGCCATCTCCAAGAGGCTACCCTTCCCTCTTATACCGGCCAACTTGGTGCCCTCCCAGGAGCAGTGATGGGGAAGAGATTTCACTCACAAAAGGTTCCAAAATAGCTCCCTATAATGCATTAATTAAATAGTTCAATGCCATTTTGTATCCAAGGTTGAAATTTTGATTTTTCTATCACCCATTTTTATCATACCTGTCCATGTTGTCGGCAGAGGAAATCAGAGGATCAGGATGGAGGTTATATGACAAAACTGCACGATTCCAATATTAATATGCACAACAAAAGCTCAATAACAAAATGCCAATAATGTTGAGGGGAAAAGATTTGTTAACTTTAACCTCTTCCCTTCCTTTGATCAAATGGTTAGGGAGAAATTAAGGTCCAAGGAATGAAATCCAAATCATGAGACATGAAAGTTCAAAGAAAGTAAGGTTCAAAAGAAAATTATCCTGTTTTTGTGGGTTAAAATTCAAAAAAAAATTAAGGTCCAAAATTCATCTTCCCCAATTTTTTATTCTGCTCTGTCTCAGTTGGAGGGGATTTCAATGTCTGGGTTGAGTCAGGGATCTTTAGTAACTACAGCTTAAGCCAGATCTCACTGGAATGGCAGCAGCTCCTACCAGACCCCCAAATTAGAAAACAACAGTTACACCAGCAAGTCTGTAATGTGCTCTTTCCTAGAGTCTATAGATTTAGTAGAAGATGCAAAATGATCATATAGCACCAGCTCTACACATACCATAGCCAGAAAAGACAGTTTTTTCACAAGTATCTCAAGCAAAATAGCCAGCATCAGCATTTTGGGTTGCCAAAGACTGTCGCAAAGATAGCAGCCTCACCAAGAAGTCAGTTGATTGAGACCAAGAATCCAGAACCTGTGCACTGTGAATTAAAACCCATTTAGGAGAAATCTACTAGCTACAGGTTAATTTCTGCACAATGGCACCTTGCACTTACCATAAACAGGACACCCCATGTCTGGGAAGGCATTTGAGGGAGTGGTGCCTTCTTGCAAAGGCAGAAATGTGCAGTAGCAACACCTTCAGTCATTCGACCTTATTTGTGGAACTGTTCTTTCCCACCCAGCTGGTCAGAACCTTTTCATTTCCATGGCCATTTTGACCTTTAGGTGCCTGCGCCATAGCGTTGCAATGAAGGTGAATTCCGTCCAGTAGCAGAGCTCCCACAATAACCAGAAAGCAATTTTCTTCTTGTGCTACAGGGCTTTTTCCACCACCCCTTTCTAGTGGAATTCCTTAGGCCTAAGAAAACCATCACCTGGGGAGGATTTCTCCATCATATTTAAATAACCAGTTACTAGCAACTTGAGGACAAGTAGAGGGAGGGATTCTTGAACCACATCAATGCAAACTTAGTCCATCCACTTTTGCCCTTGAAGATAGTTCAAAGCAACATAAAAAAGGAATTAAAGTTGGGGTTATTTGTTCACATTACCCTCCCAGACCTAGTACTAGCACATTGAAAACTCATCTCTCACCCGTGCTCTCTGGTCCAAAGAGAACACAGCTGCCCCAACTGTTATAAAAGAGCAAATACTTTTCTACTCCTTTAATATCTAAAAGGGCAGTATATGAAAAGACTTTCTCTCTCCCTATAATTGAATCCTTGCCTCGGTTTGAACTGCTTATTAAGGCCTCTTCAGCTTGCTGGCCTCTGCTAAGTCCTTCTCTATGGCCTCTGTGCCCTTGCCAAGGCCCTCTTAGAGATTCAGAGTGGCTTTTCCAAGGCCTTTTTTCCCAGGCCCCCACTGTTCAGAGCCAAGTGCACCACCATGAAAACCTACCTGGCTCAATACAAGCCTATACACACTGCCAAGATCGAAATGTCCTGCATGCACACTAAGGAACAAGACCGCAGGGCCAAGGCCAAACCCTTGCCACTCCAGAGGCCTCCGTCACTCCCCGGGTATTCACGGGCTTCTCCCTAATTGTGCACCTTATTTCTTACACGTCCACTTTCTGGCCAGCATACGACGGGCTGGAACACTGAAGCAGAACCCAATAAATAGCACCCTGTCTCCTTTTCTGAGTTTAAAACAAATGAAGAATTAAGATAAAGGAGTGGACGAAGAAGGCCCAAGTATTACTTAGTTCCTGATAAAGCTGGGTTGAGTCAGAAGAGCTTCCCAACACCCAGCTGGAGTGAGAGCCAGCAGGTCTCGTCCAAAGGGGACTTGCCACCCTGTGGGTGGGGGCGTCAGGCTGCCCTGAGAGCAGACTTCGTGCTCGCTCGATTCCAAGGAGGAGAGTGGATGCAAATGAACCGGGCATGCCTGCTTTATTTTCCCAAATTTGCCAATTAAATCATGCCCTTTTCCAGTTCAGCGCTGAGTTTAAGAAAGGGCAGAGAAAAGTCTGAAACAACTGCCTTCACTTGGAAGGGCAATTTCTGCTTGATTTTTTTTTTTTACTAATAAAAATATTATATGTATTATTGAGTAATTACACAACTTTTTTTTTTTTTAAACCAAAATGGTCGAAGCTCCCACCAGGTAGGACTGTGTGCTAGGGTTATGATCTAGAATTTTTTTTTAAGATTTATTTATTTATTTTGGGAGGAGGGGCAAAGGGAAAGAGAAAAACCAAGCAGACTCCTTGCTTAGCGGGGAGCCCAATGTTGGGCTCGATCCCACAATCCTGAGATCAGACCTGAGCTGAAACCAAGAGTTGGATGCTTAACCGACTAGGCCACCCAGGCACCCCATAATCTGGAATTCTAAAGATAAGATTTCTGGGGTATTATCAATTAGCATTAGGGAATGTTTCTCCAGTAGTTTTTCAAGTCTTAATGAAAACACATCAGTTCATACATTTACTAGCTTTGCACTTAAAAACATGATTCATTGGGACATCTGGGTGACTCAGTTGGTTAAACGTTCGACTCTTGATTTCGGCTCAGGTCGTGATCTCAGGGTCACAAGATGGAACCCCAAGTCGGGCTCTGTGCTAGGCATGGAGCCTGCTTATAATTCTCTCTCTCCTTCTCTCCCTCTCTCTTAAAAAAAAAAAAAAAAAAAGATACAATTTGGAGCAAGATATAAATAAAAGCTTTTCTCAGTTTCAGGGACAAATGCTTCCAACCTTCTCAGATTCCCTCCACTTCCTCTTCCGGTCTTTCGGGCAGTCAGTGCCCCACCCGTGCAAGTCACCCCACTTCCAGACTGCAGTGAAATGGCCAAGCTGCAAGGTGTGAACTTGATTTTCTGAGGGGGGTCACAGAGTGGCCAGACCACACCTCTGGGGAGTTCGGGGTGTTTAGCTCCCTGTAGGGGGAAACCTTGGCCAAAGGAAATGGAGACAGGAGGGGGCAGGCAGGTAAACGCCCTCGTGTCTCTCTTTCATGGACTGCTCTGAGGCGTAGCTTCTTCCTGCAGGCTTTCTGAAGAATCCCCGAGGACTGAGCACAGGCCACTGGGAGGCCTTCCCTTGCCTCACTCTTCCCACCTAAAACTACTTGGGCTGTTTGGGGTCATCCTGCCCTTGCCTTAAGGCCAACCTCGGCACTTAACTGCCTCCACGCTCCCACACAGCCAGCTTCTTAGGGAGGCAAAGACAACAATACCCATACAGGTCATACAGGAAACCTTCCTTTTATTTTTTTTTTATTTTTTTTTTTAAGATTTTGTTTATTTATTTGTCAGAGAGAGAGAGAGAGTCAGCACAGGCAGACAGAGAGACAGAGGGAGAAGCAGGCTCCCTGTGGAGCAAGGAGCCCGATGCGGGACTCGATCCCAGGATGCTGGGATCATGACCTGAGCCGAAGGCAGCGGCTCAACCAACTGAGCCACCCAGGCGTCCCGGAAACCTTCCTTTTAAATATGCATCAAGTTTCTCTTTCCTCAAAAGCCCTAGAGCCTATAGCTCACCCATCTCTTCTGCCTCTTTGACCTTCTCGTGAACTTTTCTTTCAAGGTTCACCCTCCGCCTGGGGTGGGGAGAGCAATTTGGTCTTCTCTCAGCATTTTCATCCTCTTCCCTGCCAGACACTCTGCTTAATTCAACAAGCCCTCTAGAGTGAGCCAAGCACACAAAGCATTCAGCCTTCCTGCAGACAAGAGGGGAGGCATGGCGGGTACATCATTATGATACATTTTTTCCCTCTGGCACACAGGCAGAAAACAAAATTCCAAGCAGGCAAGAAGCAGAGGGAAGCAAAAGTTGTGTCAGGGTGAAGTGAGTGTGGGGTCTAGGCAGGCACAAGTTTATAGGGTTATCTGGTGGCAGAAAAGCAGATCAGGAACATGGATCTCCAGGCGGGGACAGACACCACATGAAACTGGGTTTACAATGAGGTCAAGTCACCCGTGCAAGGGGAGGCCGGGAGCTGGGAAAGTGTTTTCAGGAACACTGGCATAGGCAAGAGGAGTGCAGTTTATTTTTTATTTTTTAAGATTTTATTTACTGGGGCACCTGGGTGGCTCAGTCAGTTAAGCGGCTGCCTTCAGCTCAGTCCTGGGATCGATCCCCACTATCAGGCTCCCTGCTCGGTCGGGAGCCTGCTTCTCCCCCTGCTTGTGCTCTTTCTCCCACTCTCTCTCTCTCTTTCAAATAAATAAATAAAATATTTAAAAAGAGATTGAGAGAGAGAGACCACAAGCAGGGGGAAGGGCAGAGGGAAAGAGAAAAGCAGGCTCCCCGCTGAGCACAGAGCCCAGCTCAGACTCGATATATAAATATATATTATATATGTAATATATATATATTACTCATAAAAAAGAATGAAATCTTGCCATTTGAAACAACATGGGTGGATCTAGAGAGTATGATGCTAAGTGAAATAAGTCAGTCAGAAAGAGACAAATATTCATATGTGAAGTTTAAGAAACAAACAAAGAAAAAAAAGTCTAACCAAAAAACAGACTCTTAACTATAGAGAATTGATGTTTACCATAGGGGAGGTGGATGGGGCAATGAGTGAAATACATGAAGGGGATTAAGGGTACACTTATTATGATGAGCACTGAGTTATGTATAGGATTGTTGAATCACTATATTTTACACTTGAAACTAATGTAACACTGTATGTTAACTACACTGAAATTAAAATAAAAAATTTTTAAGATAAAATACTTTAAAAATGATATCAAATAATAAATGACATAAAAATAACTTTGTAATAGTAAAAATTTACTGGCAAGACAGAAGAACCTTTTTTTTTTTTTTAACTAAATCCATGTTGACTACTTTTTTGGACAGCTTAGCTAAAAAAATATAATAAGTATCAGAAAGGCAGAAAACCTATACATCCTATATTTTTACCTTGTAATGTGATACATAACAAAAGCAGCCTCTAACATTGCTCAACTGTATGAAATTTTAAAAATTATCCTCCTTAATGTCTATGTCATGCAGAAAATTCAGATAATACTAATAAAGTATTACTTAAAGGATATATATGGGGCACCTGGGTCATTCAAATGGTTAAGCGACTAACTCTTGGTTTCAGCTCAGCTCATGATCTCAGGGCTGTGGGATCAAGCCCGATGTTGGGTTCTGTACTCAGCACAGAGTCTCCTTGTCCTCTCCCTCTGCCTCTGCCCCTCCCCCTGCTTGCTTGCTTTCTCTCTCTCTCAAATAAATAAATATAATCATTTTTAAAATGGTGTGTGTGTGTATATATATATATATATATATATACATATATATAAATTCATATAGAGAATTTTAAAAG
The DNA here is from genome assembly GCF_963455335.1 of Martes martes. NCBI lineage: Eukaryota > Metazoa > Chordata > Mammalia > Carnivora > Mustelidae > Martes > Martes martes. Next base: position 55,721,236 of record NC_137895.1, on the reverse strand, counting down.
AATCTTTTGTCCATTTTTAACCGGGTGGTTTTCTCATTGATAAATCTTGAAAATTCTTACATGTTCTGTATACAAGTCCTTTGTTAGATATGTGATTCAAAACTATTTCTCCTAGACTATGGTTTGTCTTTTCATTCTCTTAATGGTCATTTCACACAATAAAAGTTGTTAATTTTTTATGAAGTCCAATTAACAATTTTTTTCTTTCATGGATCATGCTTTCAGTGTCATATCTAAGAAATCTTTCCTTCATCCAAGTTCACAAACATTGTCTTCTAGAAGCTTTATAGTTTTACATTCTACAGTTAGGTCTATGATCTATTGCGAGGCTTTTGCATATCCATTTTTGCCTAAGGTGAAAAGTATAGGTCAAGATTCTTTTTCTTTTTTTCTTTCTTCTTTTTTTTTCTTTTTTCTCTTCTCTTCTTGGGTGTGTGTGTGTGTGTGTGTGTGTGTGTGCACGTGTGTGTGTGTGTATGGTTGTTATTTGTTTCAACACCATTTACTGAAAAGTTTATCCTTCCTACAATGAATTGGTTTTGTGCTTTTATTAAAAATTGGCTGACAATAAATGGGTGTGTCTATTTCTAATTGACTTTTTTTTTTTTTTAAGATTTTATTTATTTATTTGACAGAGATCACAAGTAGGCAGAGAGGCAGGCAGAGAGGGAGAGAGGAGGAAGCAGGCTCCCTGCCAAGCAGGGACCCCGATGCGGGGCTCGATCCCAGGATCCTGAGATCATGACCTGAGCCGAAGGCAGAGGCCTTAAACCACTGAGCCACCCAGGCGCCCCGGGTGTGTCTATTTCTGGACTCTGTATTCTGTTCCATTGATCTTAGTGTCTATCCTCTCAATAAATACCACCACTCTCTTGACTACTGTAGCTTTTGTGAATAGATAAATCTATTTTTTTTCCTTAAGGATTTTATTTATTTGGCAGAGAGGGAGAAAGAGCACAAGCCAGGAGGGGAGACGCAGAAGGAAAAGCAGACTCCCCGCTGAGCAGGGACTCCAAGGCAGGGCTCCATCCCAGGACCCAGGATCATGACCTGAGCCAAAGAGAGACACTTAACTGATGAAGCCACCCAAGTGCCTCATTTTTTTTTTAATATTTTATATATGGGGGCGTCTGGGTGGCTCAGTGGGTTAAAGCCTCTGCCTTTGGCTCAGATCATGATCCCAGGGTCCTGGGATCGAGCCCTGCATTGGGCCCTCTGCTCAGTGGGGAGCCTGCTTCCCCTTCTCTCTCTGCCTGCCACTCTGCCTACTTGTGATCTCTCTGTCAAATAAATAAAAAATAAAATCTTTTTTAAAAAAAAGATTTTATGGGGACGCCTGGGTGGCTCAGTTGGTTAAGCAGCTGCCTTCGGCTCAGGTCATGATCCCAGCGTCCTGGGATCGAGTCCCACATCAGGCTCCTTGCTCGGCAGGGAGCCTGCTTCTCCCTCTGCCTCCGTCTGCCAGTGCTCGCTCACTCGCTCTCTCTCTCTCTCTCTCTCTCTGACAAATAAATAAATAAAAAATCTTTAAAAGAAAAAAGATTTTATGTATGTATTTGACAGAGATACAGCAAGAGAGAGAACACAAGCAGGGGGAGTAGGAGAGGGAGAAGCCAGCTTCCCACCGAGCAGAGAGCCCGAAGTGGGGCTCAATCTCAGGACTCCACGATTACGACCCAAGCCAAAAGCAGAAGTTTAATGACTGAGCCACCCAGGCACAGCCCCCCAGCTACCTTTTTTTTTTTTTTTTTTGTAATCTCTACACTCGATGTGAGTTGTGAACTCCCAGCTCCAAGATCAGGAGTCTACCTTTCTTCCCAGATCAGCATCTCCTTCTTTGGGGGAAAAAGCTCTTCTTCCTCACTTCAAGCACTGCGTCCTGTTATAGTTGCCAATCATACTATGATGTCCCCACCCTGGCCTCAGGGACTGTTGGTCAAGGGATGGACACAGGAGCCAAGCACAGCTAATTAAGAGACTTTCTCCCCTCCGCACTATGGAAGACTGAATTACTGGCCCTAACCTTTGCTCCTCCCTTTATCCACACACTTCATGTGTAATTTACAGGTTTTATCACTCAGGAATAAGTCTGTTTCCTTGGATTTTAGCTTTGGAGTTGGCCACGTGACTTGCTTTGGCAACTAGAATGAGCAGAAGAGACAAGAGTACCAGTTTTGTCTAGAATTTTTTTTATAAAGATTTTTATTTATTTATTTGACAGAGAGAGATCACAAGTATGCAGAGAGGCAGGCAGAGAGACAGAGGGAAGCAGGCTCCCTGCTGAGCAGAGAGCCCGATGTGGGACTCGATCCCAGGACCCCGAGATCATGACCTGACCCGAAGGCTGCGGCTTAACCCACTGAGCCACCCAGGCACCCCCGGTTTTGTCTAGAATTTAAGAGGCCGTAGGATCCTTCTTGTCCCTGTCAATAGGTAAGAAGAAAAGGTTTTCACTTGAATGAAGATGGAGTTTTGATTAAACATCAAACTGGACAATTTCAGTTACTAAATTGCCACTCCGAAGGAGGATTTTTATTCTACGAGAATGAGCTAGTAAGCTAAAGGGGAAGCCCACGACTGAGCTGCAGCCAGAGACAAGTGAAGGTTCCACCCACTAAACAGGACTTACGGGGCCGGCGTGCCACCACACGACAGTGCATTCTGATGATACCCACCTCCGCGTCATGCTTGTTCGAATATTTTTAAATCGTTTTATCTTCTTGTATCTCCTACCCTATCATCTCTATTTTATCTAAACTTAATCCTTCTCAACAGCTTTCTCTTGACTTATTGACATGCTTTTTGTTATTTCTTTTCTTTTTAAATGTTTCTTCTGATCCATTTTCTTACTGGCAAATCTCGGTAATGGAGAGTATTAGAACTGAAAACAGCATTCCTTTGCCCTTTCCGGGCAGTATTGTGCTGGGTCCTCCGAGAGGCGGCCACCAAGATGGAATTAGACACGCAAGAAGTTTACTAAGGGGGACGCCTGGGTGGCTCAGTTAAGCTTCTGCCTTCAACTCAGGTCCTGATCCCAGGGTCCTGGAATCAAGCCCCACGTTGCAGGGAGCCTGTTTCCCCCTCTGCCTGCTGCTCCCCCTGCTTGTCCTCCCTCTCTCTCTCTCTCTCTCTGGCAAATAAATACATAAAATATTTAAAAAAAAAAAAAAGAAGAAGAAGAAGGAAGAAAAAAAAGAAATTTACTAGGGTAAACATCTGTAGAGGAAGTGAGGAGGAGCCAAGAGAAGTTGTGGAAGCTGTCAAACCATGATGTATCTCTGACCGTGAGGGAAGGGGAGCAGGAAGGAAGGAAGGCTGAGTGAAAGTGTGTTGGATCACAGCGGGGTTCTCAAAAAAGTTCGGCAAGGCCACATGGGAGTCCTCAAGCCAGTCACCTGAAACCCACGCCTGACTCTGTCCTGAGGCCATGCTTTCCAAGGCTGCCTCCATCTAGTAACAGAACACAAAAGTGATACTGAAGAGCCATGAGACGCCTCTGACTGTTCCTTCCACATGGCTCGATCCATCTCGGCTTTGCCTATCTTAGATCTGTCCCTTCTCACACTTCCCTTCTGTGCAAGCTTTCAAACCCAGAGTAAGATGGACCAGGAGCTTCTTTCACTTATGGGGAAGGCTCTGTTGAAGGCAGTTGGTAGGAAACAGATCAAAGCACAGGAGAAAAGAGACAGAGGAAACCACCTAAGCGTGATCCTAGTCTAGCTAAAAGGAGTTGGTGTGACTCCTGAAATCCAGCATTATTTACCAGAACAGGTAATTCAAATGATTTAAGGTAATTTTATTGTGGCGCCTACTCTCTAAAGTATTTCCTATTTAGTGGCAGGAGGCAACTGGTAGTCAACTCAGGGTTCAGTTTCAGTCCTGTCTACCTCCACACAGAGAACTGATTAATAAGAGTTCTACTGATCCCCCAGAATTCTACACCATGAAGTAAAAGGAAAATAATCTTTGCCTACGAAAAGCAGATTGTAGCAGATGATTACCATACCCACGGGGCAACGTCAGGAACAGACCCACCGAATGTCTAATTCCATGAGCCATGCATCCATGCATTACTAACACAGACTCCAAATCATAATTCCCCGAGCTTAGCAAGACCGGACTAGACATCATATGTCCCCATCATGTTCCTCCACGCCTCGGTGCCTTTGTAGAGTCTGTGCAGCCAAACGAATTGCTCTTCTACTCTCGTTTGTTGGGTTTGGGCCCAGCAAATTCCTATTTATCCTTCAATAGTTAACATAACATCTGCTCCACAAAAGCCTTCCCAGAATTGCCCTCTCCCATGTGTACACTCACAGAAGGTTGTTCAAACCTATCTCATTGTTAATACATAATTCATTGTACTGTGATCACACACACACACACACACCTTTGAGCTTCTTAGGGGTTTGAGAGCCAGGATGATATTTTTTTATACCTAATGCGTAGCATACAGTAGGTGCTCAATACATTTTTATTTGAAAAAAGGAGGGAAGGAAAAAAGAAAATTGATATACAAAAAAAAAGAACGAAAGAAAGGAAAACTGATACAGAACTCCCTCTCAGATAGATATTTTCCTGAACTTTGTGCAAATGAGCAACGTCAAAGCTACATAGGTCATTCTTCCTCATTCCAGGTGTGGGAGCCACAATTCATACAGTTATGTTAGCTATCTTGATGATTCAGTGAGCTAACCAGAGAAGAAATCGTGCCCGGCACTAATGCAGTTATATCATATCAACATGGCCTTGTTCTCATTTGAGTAATTAGGAAATATTGTGCTTAGAAACGAGGCACGGGTCCTACGAAGCAGGTCTGAGATGCCAGGCCTGAGGAAAATATACCTATTATTCCAAGCATGGGCCATGTGACATCAAATTATCCAGTGTTCCAACATGCCCTTGGCTTTGAATTGTCCTCGTGTTCCCGAAGTAAAGAATAATGTGTAGTCAATGTTCGCTTCACACAGAACAGAACGACTAAGGAAACCGAATGCGTGTTCCAGCTGCTAAAACTGAACGGAAAAATGCATTTATATGAAAAGACAATGTAAATTGGAGAGAGTGGGGAGTGATGGGAATGGATGCTGAGGAACATCACAGGTCAGGAGAGGATATATTCTGAAAAAAACTTTTCAAAAATACAAGTGTATTGAAAAATGCACTTTTTTTAAAAAAAGATTTTATTCATTTATTTGACAGGCAGAGATCACAAGCAGGCAGAGAGGCAGGCAGAGAGAGAGGAGAAAGCAGGCTCCCTGCAGAGCAGAGAGCCCGATGTGGGGCTTGATCACAGGACTCTGGGATCATGATCTGAGCCGAAGGCAGAGGCTTTAACCCACTGAGCCACCCAGGCGCCCCAAAAAATGCACTTTTCAAATACATGAGGCACCGACCCATGTTTGGATAAATCAGCTTTCTCCAAGTAGGCTTAATATTGAATTGCACTCTTATTAATAATAGCTGACGTTTTGTAACACTTGCTTTAGCCACCATTTTCCCACATTATAATAATGTATTTATAAAGCACTTTCAGATACATTATTTCAGTGGCTCATGACAACAGCCTTGTGGGGAGGTTATTAGTTTCCCTCATAAGCTAGGCATCCTACACGAAGATCATGACTCTACCTACAAGTCTGCCGTGGCCTGGTTCACGGAGACATTGCCGTAGCCCGCTGAGGAAGACTGACTTAGATTTATATTTTTTTCTTTTTTATTTAATTAACACATAACGTATTATTTGTTTCAGAGGTACAGGTTTGTGACTCATCAATCAGTCTTACACAATTCACAGCACTCACCATAGCACACACCCTCCCCAATGTCCATCACCCAGTCAACCCATGTCTCCAGCAACCCTCAGTTGGTTTCCTGAGATTAAGAGTCTCTTGTGGTTTGTCTCCCTCTCTGGTTTCATCTTGTTTCATTTTCCCCTCCCTTCTCCTATGATCCTCTGTCTTGTTTCTCAAATTCCTCATATCAGTGAGATCATATGATAAATGTCTTTCTCTGATTGACTTATTTCTCTCAACATAATACCCTCTAGTTCCATCTACGTTGTTGCAAATAGGACTGCCTTAGATTTCAAGTAACCCACTCTGTATCTGCCCACCCACCCCACTGCTCCCCCTGGCTGTGGGTATATTCCCGCCCAAGAAGCAACTGGTGTCTCCAGGGCCTGCCAGGTTGAAAAGAAGACCTAAGCCTGAACTGTTCTCTACAAAATTACCTTCAAAATAGCACCTAAAACCCAGAAAAAATGAGAAAATGTCCCAAGGAACCCTTTAGGCACACAAAAGAAATGACTTTTTTAGTGAGACCCCCTCACTAAATGAACAAATTAGCAGGGTGGGGGGGATGGGTGAGCCTGGTGGTGGGTGTTAAGGAGGACACGTATTGCATGCAGCACTGGTGTGGTGCTAAACAATGAATCTTGGAACACTGAAAAAATAAAATTAAATTAAAAAAAAAAACAAATCAGCAAACATCACTTGGCTCTTACCTTGCTACACCTCCCCAAAAGCAAGCCGGGTCCCCCCTTCCCAGGCCAATAAGTAGGAGGTAGGAGAGCTAACATGAACAAGTTTGGCAAAGAGAGGATTGGGTTTTCTTCCCTAACCTACAAGGCAGCCTTGGAAACACCAGACTCTCTATGGAACTAAAAAGCAAAAGGAAGTTCTGAGACAAGCTTGTATTTTTTAAAAACTCCTTCCTTAGGCCCCCCAAGTTTATGGGAACATAAAATGGCCTTATCCCTTAAGAAGGGGTTTCCAGACCTTAGAGTGTCCTGTTCTGGTTGTAGCCTGCCACAGAAAGTTATCTACTAATCATAGCTCAGTAGCATCCTCTGTTTGTCTTCTTCCTAAAACAATTTTGCTAAGCGATCCTCTTCTTTCCATCTTGCCCCTGGAGACACAGAGAAGAAGGTACAAGAAGTACTGAGATTTTCCTGCAGTCATTCCAAAGTTTAGCAGGCACATTGTTTTTGTTCTTAATGAAACAATTATTAAAGATTAGGGGGTATCATTTTTCCATAAATGGCAAGATATTGCTGGCCAGAAATATTTAATCACTAGACAGTCTTCCAATCTGGCAAAAAGTAAAAGAGAATGATTTGGAATCAAGTGTCACCCTGAGCCAGTTGGCCCTGTTCTCATTGAGATTATTTACAAGAATAACAGAACGGCCTCTAAACTCACTCGAAGAGTCAGCAAGACCTAAATTTGGGCCCTGGTTCAGCTGCTTAATGTGACTGTGAGCAATAGCTCCAAGGCTCAGTTTCCTCATCAAGACAGCTGTTGCTCAGAATTTTCATCAGGATTAAAAGAAGTAATGTAGATATGTGACTCGGCACACAGTGCTCCAGAAATGTTGGTTCGTGTTATTATCTCTTTAACTGTATGAACATCTACTTATCAGACTACTGGGGATTCAACCCAGGCACTTCAGGGAGGTGTAAATCAAAACCTAATATTTGGAATCTTTTTTTTTCTGTTTCTTCCCACTATAAACGAGGGACAATTATATATGCTATTAAAATTGAGCTGGTAGAAAAGTACGGAAGTTTGCAACAGGTAGTCCAGGTACAACTAATATTCAGCTGCTTGCTTTTTTTTTTTTTTTTTTTTTAAGAGGCTCCACACCCAGCATTGAGACCAATGCAGGGCTAGAACTCACGACCCTGAGATCAAGACCGGAGCTGAGATCAAAAGCGGAACACTTAACCAACGGAGCAACCCAGGCGCCCCCAATGGCTTGCAGTCAAACGTATTTTTTTTCCAAATGAGGGCAAGAGTGGGGAGACATAACTAATGAGCAAGAATTTTCAGGCAATACTGGGCACATCTGCCTTTCTATGCGCAGGGAGAGAAAGGCTGAAGGCCAATGCCTTAAGGGACCTTGGTATTTGTAGTAGGCTTCCAATTACCTGTTTGAGCCAGGCTTGGAAGAACTTTGGAATTGTCAACAAATATTTAAGCAAACAGAGAGACCGAGATATTAGGTTAGCACAGCTAGTTCACAGGAATATTAGGCTAGATCACAGCTCCGCTCTCATATGTTTCTAGCCTATTTAAACAAGAATGAAATGTCTTCTAATCTAAGAGGTGTGAAATTACCCGCCCAACCTCAAGAGGAAAAGTGCACGAGGAAGATGGGAAGCTGAGAGTAAGTTAATAAAGTAGATTTTTCTCCCCTTTTAGAAGTTTTCTAGCACATGAAATGTATCTTTACCCTGCAAGTTACTCCAAGATACATTTTTAAAATATTATTTACAGTTGCTCTCCAGGAGAGGATACATTTCAAATGTATCTTGATTAGACAGTCCCATGTAACAAAAGTTCCTTTCCTTGGAAATGCCTGCAGGAGTTCAGCATACATAGTAACTTCGCTTGACTGTAACACTGATACGCTTTTCCTGTGCCAGCTTTCGCCTGCTACTTTTTAAGACACAAAGAAGGCCCATCTTCTCAATCTCCCCAGCTTTCAGGCCACCTGACAATAGCACAATGCAAATCACTCAGGAACTACATATTTAAGTAGCCACTATATAACAGGAGTTTAGCAGAGGTGTCCTGAGGGAACAGAAACAAAATCAATGACCCCCTGCAAGATGTGTGTACTCTCCTCATTCAAAGCCTCGCCCCACTATCCGTACCCACCTGCCAGGCCCTTTATCTCTGTATGGCCCGGAACACCTCCCCACCCCGCCGCCCCAGCCAGGAATCTATCTCTTGCATAGCTACCAATCAGAATCAGTCCCTTGCTCAAAAATCCTCAAGGACTTCTCTCTATCAGTTAAGATTTGCATTTGGCAGCTAGTAACGGAGACCAGAAATAATAGTGGCTTAAACAAGATAAAAGTGTATTTTTCTTTTCTTTAAAGGAATTCTGGAGATAAGCGGTGCTGAGCTGGTAAGGCACCCCCTATAGTTCCTGGATCTTTGTGCTCTACAATGCACCTTCTATCCTCGGAAACAAAGGATGCCTCCTCAGGTTGCATCCGTCTTACCCACCTTCCAGGCAGCCAGAAGGGGACAGACTGGCAGATGTCAAACTTTTTTTTCAAATGCCTTCAGGGGCCTAACACAGTGCACCATACTTTCGGGGCACTCCTTCAATAACCGCCAGGTCCACGAATGAAGAAGTTCTGCGGTTGGATGATTTGTCATCTATAAAACTAGCAAATGTTAACAGGATACCCAGGGCACCATATTAGAAACTACACAGTATCATTTGAAAGTTGGAAAAGGACGCCCTGCTTTAAAACAGCTATATAATTGGCTTTCCACCATACTTGGCCTTCCCAGAGCTACAGAGATTTACTCTGTTGGGTTAAGGGACTGTGTTTCCAGTCCAAGGCACTGTACTATGCTGAGGAATCAGAGAGGGTTAAAACAAGGATAAGGCAACTTCTGACATAAACAAACTTAACGCATACATGAAAAACACTCAAGACTACCTAGCAGCCCAGGAATGCCAACATCAATAGGCATTTTAGAGAAGGGTACAAGGTCTGGGAGCCTCGCTCGGTAAAGGTGTGTGTCAAGGGATTTGTTACCGCACTAACCAGGTGCAAGCAGAAGAGGTAAGTGTGGGGAGGAAAGGAAAGCCGCCCAGGGCTGCCTGGTGGATGCAGTAATTGGCCCAGGGTCGCCTGTGTGCAGTTATGAAGGAGTGGAGGCCTTAGAAGAGGGGGTGATGGACAGGCAACCAGTGAGAAAGAGCAGAAATTAAAAGCACGAACCATCTGTGCACAATGGACATCTGTGTAAGTTCAGTGTGGGTGTCCTAAAGGAAGTGTCTCCTCCAGAATCCAGGGGCTCTGGGTTTCGGTCCTGCCTCAGCCAGCCACAAGGTGGGTAACTTTAGGCTTCTGACAACCTCTCGGGGCTTCAGTTGTCTCAAAAGAGAGGCTTGGGCTAGATGATTTAAGGTCCTTTGCTGGCCATAAAGTGACCATCACTTGGTACTAATGGCTCCTGTGTTAGCAGATGCAGAAAAGGTTGGTGAAACCTAGGAGAATGAGTGAGAGCAGGTTAGACACAGGGAGACAGGACGTAGAACCATTGTGTGGAAACAAAGTGCCAGACCCAGGAGGCCCCTCTGCAGCTCTCCACCACAGCCCCCAAGGTGTTTTCTTGGACAGAGAGAGCACGGAGCCCAGGGAAAGCCTCTTCTCATATGCGGGCTGGGTGCGGCTTAGTCCACAGACCAAAAAAAAAAAAAAAAACCTAATAAAATAGCAAGCACACATGTAGCTATTGTTTTTATGCAGGCTTTGTTCTAAATTGCTGACCTATTTTTAATTTTTTTTTCTGGAGAAAGATGATTTTAAGATTGTAAAGAGAGAGGCAAAGCAAGAAACAGAATTGAGGTATGTAAAGCACTTGGGCCATGGGCACTCCTTAATGTCCTCATAGTCCTCACTGCGGACAAACCAAAGGGCTCAAGGAGACCCCCCTCCCCCCCTCCTCCCACATAACCACCCTCTACCTTCTCCAGAAGAACAGTGGGTCTCCCACTGACGGAGTCCCTCGGGTGTATAACCCCAATCCTGGGCCCCCAGCTGCCACATTCAGCAGAGGATAGAATACAGATAAGTGGTTAATTCCTCCCTCTCCCTTTCCATCAGCACCAGCTCCTGATTTTGAGGGAAGATGTGTTTGATTTTGTTTTCCTGTCAGAAAGGAGGTGGGGAGACGAAGGGCAGGAAAGAGAAAGGAAACAAAGAGAAGATGTAGGAGCTGTTTCAGGCCTGGGGTTTCCCTGGTGCTGCTGTTTAGAGCTTTGTTTTCGAGAAATATGAAAAGACTGACACTCTTCCCAGAGTCTGGAACAGAAGTAATCGGGACCGAGCTGGGAAGACAGGTCACTTAGATTCACTCCAAAAGCACCTGAATTGATGGCTGAGGAAATGAACAGGGAGCTGTGAACGTGCGAACACACCTGCTCCCACCGGAGAGACAGCTTCTGCTGCAGTCACAGACCAAGAGCAGGGCGTTATCTCAGTTTGGCCAGCAGAGGTCTCTCTTTTCCTATCTTCAGGGTTTGTTTTTTAAAAAACAAAAACAAAAACAAAAAAACAGAACTCCATGGGTTGCTCGTTTTTCTCATCCCTCCTCTGAAGTCTCCTTCCCAAACCAAATAAATGGTGAATCCTTTGGCCAAACTATTTGTAAACATTCCAGCCAGTCGCCCAGGAAAAATGGAAGGCAAAAAAATGTTGAGCTATTTGAAGAAAAACGATTCGGTATTCACCCCTAGGCTGAAGATTCACACCCACTGTCCCCACAAAGGGCACACCAGGGGCACACCCCTAAAACGACAGGCCACTGGCTCATCATGGCAGAGAAGAGAAGGCAAGCTGAACTGGCAGCGGGCGGGAGCCCGAGTGGTGGGTAAGATGCACACCTTCAGCTTCCATCACTCAACAGAGGACACCAGGAGGTGGGATTTGCGGGGCGCAGCAGGGGGTCCCCCACCGAACCAGTAATGTACCGGTTGTGGCCAGTATCCGCCCTGATGGTCCAAAGACTTCACATCCCCTTCATTTACTGAAACCAGAGTTTGAAAACATATTTTCTGTTGTGTGTGTTGAACATCATTGCAGAGAAACATAAAGGTGCCAGCCTCAACATTCTTGCCCACATCCACTGGAAATTATCCTGATCAAGACTAAGGGCTTTGGGGCACCTGGGTGGCTCAGTGGGTTACGCCTCTGCCTTTGGCTCAGGTCATGATCTCAGGGTCCTGGGATTGAGCCCCGCATCGCATTGGGCTCTCTGCTCAGCGGGGAGCCTGCTTCCCCCCTCTCTCTCTGCCTGCCTCTCTGCCTACTTGTGATGTGTCTGCCAAATAAATAAATAAAATCTTTAAAAAAAAAAAAGACTAAGGGCTTTGACTAGAATTAGATTAAAGGAGGATAATAATCAAGTTTAATTGAACCTACACAAGTCAGTCGCCTAAGTAATGTCTTACAAAGAAATGGCTTTCCTGTTGCTCTTAAAGTCAGGTCCAGAATCCCATCATGTCTAGACCTCACCACGACTCCATCAGAGTTCGCATTCCCCGCTGTCCTGGTTCACGGCATCCCAGCCACAAGCACCTTCTTCCACTTCCTCAAAGTCGTTCCCCGACTTGGGGCCTTGGACCCCTCCGCCTGGGTCACTCTCCTTCCCTTCCTCCCTTAGTCTCCAGGTCTCAGCTGAAAGTCATTTCCTTAGGAGAGATTTCCTAGCCACCACGCCTAGGTTAGGCACACCGTGTCAAACTCGTAGGGCATCCTACAGGGCAGCCGTTAGGACCCAGGGGACTTTCAGCAAACTACAGAAGGCTCCTCATGGAGAGCTGGATTTTTAATGGCTTGTTTCTCTTTGGCCAACACAGGCAGACTTGGGGAAAGAGTTAGAATTTCAGCCCCTGCTTTGCTCCCCCAGCTGAACACTTTTGTAGGGGGCTCAGACTGCTGGAGCATAATAAAACAGAAGCTCTGAGATCCCTTCGGAACACTAGAGCAAATTGCATTTAATAAGTACGGCTGCGATTCCCTGTCCATCTCCTCCAACAGCCTGAAGAGGGCAATACTCCTGTTTGTCTCCCTGAAGACACAGAGCCTGGCCCGTAGCAGGGGCTGGACGAGTCTGCACGCAACAATGAAGCAGTGTTTAGCACCACTAAGCAACCACAAAGTTATCACGGGCTTTTTTCCAGTAAGATAATAAATGTTCACTGTTCCGTCTACACTATTGTATGATCATCTTCCTTTGACTCTTGTGAATATGAGGTTTTCAGCCAAAAATCAAGAATCTAGCTTCCCTGGAAAATAACCTGATCTACGTGGATGGACTACGTGATTCTGAGTAGGAAACAGAAATCACAGAATCATAAGCCAGAAGGAACCTATAAATCATCTTAACTTCCCCACTTTACAGGAAGTCAAGGATTAGAATATTTTCGTCTATAAAATGGACACTGGATGCCATGATCTCCCACACCTGGTATTCGGAGACTCTAAGATTTGCCCCAAGTCAGTCCCATGGAGAGTCACAGCTCAAGACTGGTCTGCTAATGAGAAATTTAAAACAGTCTCCCCAGCACTATGTCCTAAGTAATAAAACTAAGACAGGGAGCTAATCTGTTGAATTCTGGGCAGGAGCCCTGGGTGTGCCAAATGCCAAAGATCAAGGAATGTGAGGTTTGGGATAATGTTACCCATAGGATCCCTTGTGCCAAAAAGATGGAATAGAGCACACAAAAAAATTTTTCAGGGCTTGTTAAGATATTCCTGAGTTAATGGGAATGATATTTACATCTCCTTTACGTGCTCTGGAAGCATATACCCAAAAATGCACTCCTCATAATTCATATATGGATTTAATGATATCTGAAACTAAACAGACAGACAAATAGAAGGGAAATAAATTATAGAAATGCTTGTTCTCTGCCGATGTCTGAGAAAAGAGAACAAGAGACACGAAGAGAAATTTATTCTACATTTCATAACTGTAAGGATAAATATTTTTCAAATTTGAACTACCTTTGCAGTCGTTTCTTGTTAAAAGTTTTTTATAAGGGGAGGCCGCTTGGGTGGCTCAGTCAGTTAAGTGTCTGCCTTCTGCTCAGGTCGGATCCCAGGATACTGGGATCGAGCCCCGCATCGGGCTCCTTGTTCAGCGGGGAGCCTGCTTCTCCCTCTCCTGCTTCTCTTGCTTGTTCTCTCTCTCCCTGTCAAATAAATAAATAAAATCTTTTTAAAAAGTAACTAAGTAAGTAAATAAATAAATAAATTTTTTTTGGACCAAAATGGAGTCATACCATAAACATTGTTCTGTGCCTATTTTAATATTATTGACTTTTCCTATGAATATATAAAGGAACCCAGGGTATTTTAATGGCTGCAATCTGTGTCATTCTTGGATATACTACAGTTGATTCGAATAATCAATCCCATATTCCCATGTCTAAGAAGTTGTTGTTTGTTTGTTTACTTTGTTTCTTTTTATAATCAAATATATAACTTCACAAAGATCATTCTGGTAAATATATCTTTAGTCATACATCTGATTATTTCCCAAAAGTAAATTTGTAGAAGAGGAATTATTAAAAAGGAAACCCACAGTCTACAAGGTAAAATGCAATGTGTGTCTGTGTGTTTTTGTGGGAGAGATTTCACATTTTCCCACATGGCTGTCTATAATCCTGCAACCTAATGCCATTTATTCCATCATACAGTCTCTACTGGTCTGATATTTTGTGCTTATCATATACTAAATTCCGCCTGAAGCTTTTAAGAGAATAGAGAACTTGAAGGAAACCCCTGGCTAAGGTGGTGATTTGGGAGAGGCTCAGATTATCAGCCAATATACAGGAATTAAAACTGGGAATGAATGAGATGTGTCAAGAAAAGTGGCTGGACTCACTTTAAGAGGCTGATTCAGAGGATTTCTGTGGGCAAAAAAAGGTGACCCTAAGCCGAAGACTAGCCAGTTTGGATGACAGGAATCTGACACTGAATGTGAAAGGTGGTCATGGCTTCCACACATGCAAACTCTGCTTCTCTGGTCACCAATGAAGCAGGGGGCAGGGACGCGATCACTCAGCCTTGAATAGAAAGGAGGGAAGGAAAGGTTAAACTACCAAGAAAGGATAATGGCCAACTTTGTATCTGAGTGATGCTAATTGTGACTGTATTTGCCTTGACTTATGTGTTCTGTATACAATTTATATTCCCATAGTTTTAAACTACAGTTGAGCATGTTTTCATGTTTTTTTTAAAAGATTTTATTTATTTATTTGACATACGGAGACCACAAATAGAAAGAGAGACAGGCGGTGGGGGTGGGGGAGCAGGCTCCCCGCCGAGCAGAGAGCCCGATGCAGGGCTCGATCCCAGAACCCCGAGATCATGACCTGAGCCAAAGGCAGAGGCTTAACCCACTGAGCCACCCAGGCACCCCGAGCATGTTTTCATGTTTTAAGAGCCTTTTGTATTTCCTTTTCTGAAAACTGCATTCATATCCTTTGCTTATTTTCCTGTTGGTTTGCTTTTTTTCATTGATTTATAGAAATTCTATAATTATCAGGGAAATTAGCCCTCCAGTATATGGGTTGTGGACAGTTTTCCCAGTTTGCCATTCTATTTGTTTGGAGGGTGTGTGTTATTGATTTGGTACCACAAACAAATCTATACCAGATCCTTTCTGAGATAATTAGAAATGGCCCTAAAGTCAACAAATGCTTTATTTAGGTTTTTAAATAAAATTGTGTTAAATAGGGCACCTGGGTGGCTCAGTGGGTTAAGCCTCTGCCTTTGGCTCAGGTCATGATCTCAGAGTCCTGGGATTGAGGCCGCATAGGGCTCTCTGCTCAGCAGGGAGCCTGCCTCCCCACTCCCCTCCCCCCTCCCCCACCTCTCTGCCTACTTGTGATCTCTCTCTGTCAAATAAATAAATAAAACCTTTTTTTTTTTAAAGCAGTTGTTGTTGTTTTTTAAGATTTTGTTTATTTTTTTGACAGACAGAGATCACAAGTAGGCAGAGAGGCAGGCAGAGAGAGAGGTGGAAGCAGGCTCCCTGCTGAGCAGAGAGCCCAATGCGATGCGGGGCTCGATCCCAGGACCCTGAGACCATGACCTGAGCCGAAGGCAGAGGCTCAGCCACCCAGGCGCCCCAATAAATAAAACCTTTTTTTAAAAAATGTGTTAAATAGGGATACCTGGGTGACTCA
The DNA here is from genome assembly GCF_963455335.1 of Martes martes. NCBI lineage: Eukaryota > Metazoa > Chordata > Mammalia > Carnivora > Mustelidae > Martes > Martes martes. The sequence goes on along the minus strand of NC_137895.1, from coordinate 55,705,507 downwards.
GTCAGTTAACTGTCCACCTTCGGCACAGGTCATGATCTCAGGGTCCTGGGATCGAGTCCCTTGTCAAGCAGGGAGCCTGCTGCTCCCTCTCCCTCTGCCACTCCCCCTGCCCATGTGCTCTCTCTCTCTCTCTCTCAAAAAAATAAATAAAATATTTTTTAAAAATCATGTTAATTATACTTAACATACAATTTACCATTTTAACCATTTTTTGCACTATATTGTTTATTAAATACCCATAAAAATTGTTCTTCTTAAGGGTAGTAACAGCAATAATTAAAATCGAGAAACATATTTACAGGGTTAATATAGTGCTGATTGTGGTTGCTTACTTGAGAATCCAAAATATGAACTGGATGTTATATTGTTTATAAATATATATAATGATTAATATCTATTATATAACAGGTACTGTGCTAAGTACCACAATACAATATCCCACTGACTAGGTTAATAACCCAATGAGAGAGCTAAAGGCATCCTCATTGTACAGCCAAAGAAATAGGAACTTTAAAAGGTGAAGTAACTTGCAAAAGCTCTGATAGGCAATGAATTAGGTGACCAGGAATCAAACACAAGTACTCTTGACTTGAGCCTGAAATGCAACCAGTGTCTCACAAAGGATGGAACCCACAACACTGTGTGTGAGATTCTTTCAGACACAACATGGACAACTTTAAAATTTTTCCAGTAGAGTGTGTGTGTGTGTGTGTGTGTGTGTGTATGTATGAATGCATGTAAGTATGTATGCATGTAGGTATCTATTTTTTATTAGGGTTTAACACATATAATTTACCACTTTAACCATTTTTTAAATGTACAGCTTAGTGGCATGAGGTATATTCACACTGTTGTGCAACTATCACCCCTGTCATTGCCTCTGACTTTGCTGATAGCTTTCGCCATATAGAACATTTTTGTTTTTATGTCATTGAATTTAACAATATTATATTCAATAGACTTTGCTTTGTTTCATATCTAGAAAGACCTTCCCAACTCTCAGATTAGGTTTTTTAAAAATCCTCTGAACTTTCTTCTGGTATGTCTACAATTTCATTTTTTTACACTTCACTCTAATCCTCCAGGAATTGATCCTGGTGTAAAGTATGAGATAAGGATCCCACTTCATTTTTTTTTAGATGCCTATAAGAAATAGATTTCAAACTAGAAAAATTCATTTAAGTCCAAGTGGGAAAACAGCCAAGCAAAAGCAGCCAGGAAAATTCTGAAAAAAACGAAGAGTAAAGGACTGGTTGGGTATGGAGGATTAATGCTACTAAACATGAAGACATAATTCTAAATTTGCAGTAATTAAAAGAACATAGTCCTGAGTGCATAAACTGAGAGAACAATAGAATGGAATAGGTTAAACAGAACTTACCAGAATTTAGTGTAAGAGTATAGATTTAATTGTCATCTTTATCATGTTGAATATTTCTATCCCAAGAATATGATGCACCTTTTCATTTGTTCAAGTCTTCCATTAGAGATATATCCACAGAGTGAGAACCCTACTTCCATCTGCCCCTGCCTTCCTGTCCACTGCAGAATGGTAGTGAAAAGTTACCTGTAGACACTTTGTTTGGGATCTAAATTGTTTTCCAGACTCATTCCTAACATATTGGACTCCTTAGTCTCTCTATTTACATCATGTGGAAAGCTGTTACCACGTCTGATTTCATCAGACAGATCTGTACCATATTTCCAGTCTGGGCTCAAACCCAATACTAAGTGTTAAAGATGAAACAGTAGGTGTTAGGTGTTGGCAGAATTCTTTTTAAAGTATCCAGAGGCTCAGTTTGGGCCTCACTTTCAGTTGGGAAGTTCAGATGGCAGCTGGAAGTTACCTACTCGTCAGTATTACTAGTCCCCACTCTCAAAGATAGTACTTCAAGTTATCATAGGTGCCAGTCTAGAACAGCAATGTCCAATAGAAATAAAATGGGAGTCATATAAGGCAACTTAAGTCATAAGCCAACTTAAAATTGTCCATTTAACCACGTTAAAAAAAGTAAAAAGAAGCAGGTGGAATTTAATATTTTTTATTTCATATAATATATCAAAAATATAACTTTAATATGTAATGAATATAAAACTTATTAATGAGATATTTAACATTCTTTTTCCTACTGATTCTTAAAACCTGGTGTGTATTTCACAGTTGCAGCACATCTCAATTTGAACTACCCACATTCAAGTGCTCAACAGCTACATACGGCTTCTGGCTACCATATTGGACAGTACAACTCAGAAGATGGTAATGAACAAGGAAAGTTGCTTAATTTACTGGATAGCCATAAAGTTCAAGGTTGGAAATACAGTATCCCAAGGGTCTAGAACAGACTTTGGAGGTAACTAGTCCTCACACTCACTTGATATATGTGTCTTGTCTACAATGTCCCTATCAAGGGGTCATCCGGATTAGTAACTGATTCACACCTTCAGGAATGATGAACTCACTGCTTCCTGAGGCTAGCCAGTCCATCTGGGAGCTTTCTTAACTCAAACAAATTCCTTTCTAAGGGCACAGGTAGTTTGGTTTATGGTGGTCCAAGGAGCTCAGTTCGGTTGGTAAGTAAAGCCTTAGCTGGGTTAGGAAGGATTGAAGGAGTTAAGAACTAAAAAAATGACTGGGGAAGTTAAGAACTGTTAAGACTGAAGGCTGGACTGAAGGCTGAGCTGGACATCTGGTTAAAATCGTTAGCTACAGTGCGAGAAGAATAAAAGACCCCCACAATGTATGTATATGTGCTAGCTTCACTAACCTGAAGATAGCATGATTTGAATAATACTTTGAATTATTATAAACTTCTGAAATTTTCACAGCAAAGTGAAACATAATTGGACTATAATTAGTAAGGGCTATCATTTCTATTAGACCTGTAATACAAATAACATTATCCTAAACCTTAAAGGACTTTGTCAAAAGAATTAATTTCCAGACCCAAAAACCAAAGCCACTTCAAAAGTCATATTCCCTCACTCATATTTCTCCTCAATTTTATTTCAACACTTGTCCTTACTCAAAAGCACTCTCGAAATCAGAGAGAAAACTTTTTTTAAAATCCAATAAAAACGACAGCAACTGGCTGAATTATGATGCATGCTAGCTGAGTAGCTCTTGAAGTAATAGACCTCAGCTATATTTACACCTCCCCTGTTTCTTTCTTCTCCCCTCACCCCACCCCCCTGTTTGTGAGGAGGTGTTCTTTTCTGGGCCAACTTCATCCCCAGCCCCAGCCCGCCGCAGGTCTACCTTTCCAAGGCAGGGGAAGGTGCATCCTCTCCCGGGCTCCTGTCAGCAACTCCCTAGCACCTCTGGCCAGCAGCCGGCGAAACGGTGCGCCCTGGACATCCATTAACGTTTTATACTACATCTCTGTCCCCGCCGAAGCTACTCAGTTTGTTTACCGCGGCCCCACGCTCCCCTACCCGCCTGCACAATGTCAACCGCACTTCGGGGCAAAATGTTGGCACAGATGCTCCACCCCCCCCTCCTCCCCCAAACCGGCTAAAACACCCCACGTCGGGCCGCCGCAGTGGGTTTCATCGTACGAGGTGGGGTACTGTATTTTTTACAAGAAAACAAGCATCCGGCAAAAAAAAAAAAAGAAAGAAAGAAAGAAAAGAAAAAATTCAAACTGCACCGGCCGGCCAATGGGGAAGGAGCGGGAGGTGGGCGGAGGAAGAGCTCGCCGGACGGGGCGGGCGCGGGGGCTGGTACCGCAGGGGATTCGTGAAAACGCGCCGGGCGCACGGTTTGGGACTTTTTTTTTTTCCCCCTTCGCCTTTCCTCCTTTTCCTCCCAAACCAGCTAAAGCGCGAGACTCCGCCTGAAGCTGCAGCCTATCGGATCCACCTTAAATCTACAGTGGACTCGGCGCAGGGGTCAGTGGGCGCAGCCAATGCCAATCAAGTTTACAACCACCAGCAAGGGAGGGAAAAAAAAGGGAAAAAAATAATCTTCAAGTTCTGTAGTTCTACACACACTCAGACGGACGCACGCACTCACATACATGGGCACACAAAAGGAAGGAGGGGGTGGGGGGACAGGCGCCCGAGTTGGGGGGGGATGTCTGCAAAACGCTCGTTTGGGGTTCAGTGCCCGCGGCCCGAGCGCTCGGGGAAGGCGCGCGGGAAGCGCGGCCCGACCCGAGCGCCATGATGGTCGCCGCGGTTCGGAGCCCATTTTCTGGAGGGGGAGCAGCAATGATGCAATCCCCCGGCCCCGCGTCCCGGCCGCGCGCCCTTCTCCCAGCCTTTTCTTCGCGTTCCTTTGAGGCGCGTCGACGTTTCGCGCCCAAAACGCACCGACTTCTTTTTGTATTTTCGCTTTCTAATAATTTCCTACTGTATGTCCCCACGCGAGACAGGCCTGGGACGCGGGCGGCCTCACGGGGACTTTGGCGTCCGTGCAAATACTACACTTTCGCTTCTGCAGGGTACGACTGAGGCTGACCCCACCCCACCCCACCCCCACGCGAGCCGAGATCCGGGAGGTTCCCCCCACCCCGACCCCGGGTGGGCGGAGGGGATCTGGCAGGACCGTGGGCCCTCCTTCCCTGCCCCCCCCCCACGTTCGTCTGCAGGATTTTTACCTTAATGTTGGCGGGGAGGGAGGGGAGCGGGCGTTGGGTGTGGCTCAGGTGAAAGAGATGGCAAATTAATAAAAAGAAATCCACACTCTGAAAAGCAGATTGGAGATCCTAGACGTGCATTTAAAACATCTTTTCAATCCAAAAAAAAAGCCTTATGAAGAGCAAGTGTCTACGCTCACAATGATGAAGATGAAATGGCGAAGGCAGCGTTTCCCGGCCGCCGGGAAAGGTCGCTAGGCGCGGCCGGGGCGGTGGGCGCTCCGTGGCCTGAAAGGCCGCGCGCCCCGCTCCAGTCCTGTGGATTTCCACAGTCCCCTACGTCCTGCAGTCATGCCCCTGGCCCCACATTTTCCCATTTCTTCCCTGCCCCAGTCCTCCGCGCGGGACAGCTGGGGATGCGTGTTGAGGGGTTGGGGGGGGGGCTTTGCAAAGTGGCTGCAAGGTTGGAAGCGACCCCGAAAGCGGCTGTGGCGCTCGGCCCCTCCTGCGCGCCGCTGCGGTCCTCCTTGGCCCCCCGCGAGCCGGGAAGCCTTTCGAAATGCGCGGGGCTGCGGATCATTGGAGCCCAGGGTGGGGGTGGGTGCGGGCTGCTGCCCCGAAGGGTCCACTGACTCGGAAAGGTTCTCCCCTTCGCTCAGATCCCCCACCGCTCTAGAATTGGCAAGGTGCTGGTGTGGAGGGTATGACTGTGGAAAGAGGTGGGGGGCTTTCTCTTCTTTCTTATCCCGGAGGAGAGATGATGAGGGAGGAAAGTTGGTGAGAAACCGCCCCGCGCCACTGCGCGGGCCCGGGTGCAGCCGCCCTGCACGGCCTGCGGGTGCCCGGGGCGCGGGAACTGCGCGCAGTGACCCGGGCGGCGCGGGCGCTGCAAGTGGCAGACGAGCAGTGAGACTCGATGGGCTTTTCGTCCCGGGGCGCCAGCCGCCGGACCCCGCCGCTGCCGGGGCGGGAGCGTGCGGGGCTTCGGGGCAGTTCGGAGAGAGGACGACGCACCGGCCTGGACAGCGGGGTGGTGGGTGGCTGACGCCCGCGGCCGCATCCCCTCATAGGGACGCCCGCGGCGAACCCCGCCGTCAGGGGCCGGGGAGAGGACGCTCCGAATATCGGGGACGCACTTGGAGAGTTGACACAGACGTGGAAAGGATCGACCCGGTGACTTGGGGGCTGCGTTCCTGTGAACGTGCCTGGCGCGGCAAGCATCCACTTCTTCCTGGCCCAGAACTCCTAAAACGCAGTCTCTGAAAATTCACATTAAAGGTGCCTTTTGAGGAAAGGAAAATGGGGTACAGGCAGCAATGAAGAGGATTTTTTCTTTTGTCAGAGACTTTTTGAAGTACGCTTTTTGGCTCAGAAAGTAATTTTATTTCATTATTTCCTGACTCTCCATTCCTTCCTCCCCATTTTGAATTGTTTTCTTGCTTTCTCAGTGTCTTCCTGAAAAAACACCCCATCTGTGTGTATTGAATAGAATCATAAAAACACCTTTAGCCCTTAATTAAAATAATACCTACTTGGAAGATGTAGCCCAGCCACCAAAGGACCTTCTTTTCCCTTCCCGGCAGCAGAAGAGAGACGACCTACCCCCCTCCACACGCCTTTTTTTAAAGCAACTTCAGGTCAAAATAAACTCAAACTATCTTCTTTAGAGTCCCTTTTGGGGTGCGAAAATGTAAATGCAAGTATTTGAGGGTAACAGTTTAACCCAAATTCAGATTTTTGCAATTTAACCATCTGCAGATGCCTAGAAAAAATAATTTACTTTTACACCTTAGCTACATTTTTAAAAGAATGTGAAATAACAGGAATCAGTTTTTAGTAAATTTGACTTTAAAAGGCCTTGTTTAAATTTTTTATTTAAATAAAAAAGTATCTATCTCTGCCATGTGGATATGGGCCCCAAACCCTCAAATTTGGTATTCAGATTAACCAGTTTTAGGTTGTGTGGATTATCACCAGGAAAGTTCAAAATTGAGGAATTTGTCATGACCAGTTTAATTTGAAGAATACCTGTTTTAAATTAGTGTGGAATGCATGCCAATTTCTAAAAGACCTATACGTATCTTAATATTTTGGACAAGAGGTGTACATTAGATGGTCTAAGCAACTGCTCTCATTTCTCACACTTCTATGTGTAAATACACAATTTAGAGAAGTCACCATGTTACTTTCATTTTCAGTCCTGCAAATGTGTGATCAGCCAGCCTACACTTACGTAAAAATTTTTGGTTCTGACACATATCCTATAAGACCTAAATATTTGAACTAATGAGAGATTTGACAATCTTATTTATATGAAAATGTGGCTTTTCCACTTCACATATCTAAAGCTTTGCTCACTCATACAGAACTAAGTGGAAAATAGTGACTACCACATTCAGAGCCACATAAACATCATCTCAGACATGAGCCTAAATCATCAAGATATTTGCCACTTCACATTATATTTGTGTAAGACTAGAATGCCAGGTCAAATACCTCAAGCTTAATAAAGCACATTACAGTTAAACTCAATGAATAGCTATGGAAGGTTTATTTATTGATTGCTTCATGTTTAACAATAATTGGCATCTTTTTCACACATTACAAAAAATTATACTTGGCTCAGTATGCAACCTTTTAAGCATAGCCATATTATTTAACATAAGAAGGGAAAAAACCTATTCTACTCAATACAGCATTTACAAATGCACAAAACATGCCACTTTGGCTTGTATATGGTCTAGATTAAAAAAAAAATCTTTTTAACATAAATAAGTTAGTATAATTTTTCAGTGTCTTTACAGAGTTATGTACACAGGTACACTTCAAACGGTTTGTTTCATACACATACACAGGCAATGTAAAAATACTGTTTAAAGATGTAGTATCCATTTCAATAATTTCACGTGTGCTTTTCTCTCTACACACTTTCCTTTAAAAATACCATTTCCTTTGGACAGATTAACAAATAGAATGAGAAGCTTTAAATTAAAAATTAATTCATTATTTTTCTTATGTGAAGTTGCAGATCTTTAAAAAATATCCAAGGATTTGGAATTATTTTGACCGTGTCTACAAAGCCCAAAGTCCAAAAAAAATTTGAAAATTTCTCAACAAACCTGATAAAAATTAGATGGTCGATTCTGAGCACTCAGAACTCCCCCATACACCCCAGATTCTTGCCCAGAATTACCTGGAATGATTATCTAACTGCTGAATAATTAACTGGTAAATTCCAATTTTAAGAGGAACTGGGGGGGGGGGGGTGCGGGGATGACTAAGAATAGTCTGGTGTGGTGTTTTTTGCTGTTGTTAAAAAAAAAAAAAAAAAAGCCATTTGCCAGTATATATGGAATCATAAGAGCTCCCAAATGAGAAAAAGCTTCATGTAAAAATAATCGGCCATTAATTGCAACCGGTGCTCAAATTTGGATGCTTTTTTTAAACGAAGTATCAGTTTTCACTGAAAGAGACATTACATCTTTAAAGAAAATAATTCAAACCCTTCCCAAAACTGCTTCTCTCCATGCAAGTCAAATATTTTACTCCTTGCTCTAAATGGAAGCAAGCTCTTCATAAGGCCCCCCCATGCCAATTCTGCAGCCCCACCCCACCCGCCCTTCCCCCAAAGTTTATGTGCTACATAAAAGGTAAAAACTATATACACAGGTAGTACAATGAAGCAAATAAGGAAAAACCTAATTGCACAATGCTACATCCAATGCTTTTAGAGGCAGATCATTTAAGAGTGCCTAAAAATTTTAGTGTTATTGTGTTGTTGCTTTTCAGTGCTTATACAGGATGTCCATTCCATGGAGTCAGCGATATGTATTAAAAAATTTTAATTTATATCTTCCTTGCTTCATCAAGCAGTGATGTATCTGATAAACAAGGAAACGTGCTCTTATTTCTGCAAAAGAAAAAAAAAAAGAACAAATTAGGAAAAAAGCACTAGAATAACATTACCAATGAAGTACAGGAATCATTTTGTCACTGTCTTAATTGTGAAATACCTAAGTGACAGAACAGAAAAGTGTGTACTAAAAGTTGATGACTATAGTCCTCTCCATCCAATGTTTCCTTCATTGGCTTTCTACTCTCCTCTGTGCGGTGTATTTTTGTTTATAGAGCAGTGGGTCTCACCAGTGGGCACTTTTGCCCCCCAAGAGATATTTGGCAATGTTTGGAGACATTTTTGGTTGTTAACACTGGGGGTGGGGAGGGTGCTACTGCCATCCGTTGGGAAAGGCCAGGGTTGCTGCCAAACATTCTACTAATGCACAGGACAGCGTCCCACAACAAAGAATTATTCAGCCCAAAATGCCAACAGTGCAGAGGTTGAGAAACCCTGGTCTAGAGAATTGGGGTCAAAGATGGTAAGGAGAGGAAAACTAAGAAACTGTAAAACTTAAGAGTATCAGAATCTTCTAAATTTGAAAAACACCTGGGCCTATAACTTATAAATGCTTGCCAAAGAAAAATTCTAAACATTCTAGTTTCTTGGTCATATGCAAAATACACACATGAATGCTTTTGAACAAGTTATTACTATTTCTAGTATTCTCTGAACTGGCAGTATTTACTAACAAATGCCTCTCTGTATGTCAGAATGGGGTCAGATCAAAATTCAGTAGGTGTGATTCACTGTGGCTCATCTGATGAGCGAGGCTACAGGTCACAAACCACAAGTCCCAAGCTGCAGGTTGCTTCAGGAAATTTTTTATCCAATTTTCCCACTTCATATATAGTTATAAAATAGAGATTCTATAGGGATGTTTTGTTAAAGCTTTGAAAAATGTCAGATGGGTGTGAAGAAATCATAAATATGACACTATAAGCTAAAAACACAACAAACTAGAATCTCACCTTAATCTCTATGTTCTTTATTCTTACCTTTTTATAAATGAGAATTTTAAAAATTAGTAACATCTACTGAAATCTCTTTATGTGCGAAGCTATGACTGTGTTTGGGGTGGGGGGAAGAGGTCATGGTGCTCGATGGTATGAAGTTTTCAAACTATTAATATATACACTTTGATCATTATGGATAACCAATCTGTGGAAAGTTGAGGGCTCAATTATTCAAATTAACTATTCATATTGATCAGACTTTAGTAGATGGAAAAAAATCTCCACTTCTCTTGCCTAAGGTAGATCTACCCTTGAGGGCCTTGTTATCTATTATCCGTTTTCCCTACAAATATCCCAATCATCCTGTTCTAGCACAATCAGACAATTAGTATACATATTCTGACTTGTGCCTGGACTGCTTAATCCAGCAAAGTTAACTTAACTTCTGCTTTGCAACTTCAGTGTTACCAGAAAATTCTGTAGGGACCTTAGCATTTTTCCATTTTATTTTGTCCCCCCCCCCGGCCTTTTTTTTTTTTTAATACACAGGGCTCGTTTCCTGTTCTCCAAATTTGTAAGCAAACAGGGAAAGTGGCAGTTTGTGAAAATGATAAAAGAATGTAATATACCTCCCTATTCACGTTGTTAACAACTGGATTCACCAGATATGAGCTATTTGCACCTAACTTTTCCCTCAAATTTTAAAATTTAATCACTTGCCATTTCCCCACATATACCTCAAAATCTGTTACTGAGTCAACCTGAACCTCTGGGAAATGAATTCTCATGAAGTGGGACTGAGGCATATCCCAGTTTTTGTTCAGATGGGGGAAAGAACCTATTGTTCCCAACAAGTTTTGGTGGGGTTCAGAGGGACTGGACCTTCCCACTCATCGGGCTTTGGTCACAAGTACTTGGTTAGGACACCTGCTCTGGTTATTCCGTGTTTCAAGGAAAAATGATCTCGGGATGTAGAAACTGTGAAAAAATTACAGTATCCCCACCAGTGATTCCTAGCCTTCCCCATTCCTACTTTTTGACTTCCCAAAATATAAACAATACAAAAACCCACAAGCTCTAGTCTGCCAGCAACCACTAAGATCGGGTATCTCAGAGTATGAAAACCCAATTCGGGGTGTCAGTTACGTGCTCCTAGCAATCAACCCACCGAACAGTTTACGTTTGACGTCTTCTGAGGCCCGGCTTCTTGGGCGTCTGCTCCACTGAACCCGCGTTCGGGGAACCGTCTGAGACATTTTCTTCTGTTCTGTTGGCTCTTTTGTTTTGAGGAGAGGAATCTAAGGGCAAGAGGGAGTTTTAAAAAGAACACACACAACCTTTATTAGGAAAACAATGGCTGACAAAAGTTGGCACGATAGTCAGGGGATGAAAAACCCACACCTCCACCCACAATCCTGGATCCGTCATGCCCAGTGGCCTTTAAGGGCACAAAATGAGGTTGTTTTCACATAACAGAAAGTGTATTCTACGCCCCAAAGCTCTCTCTCCACTGCCAAGAGGGAGGCCGCTGATAAACATCCCGGCGTAGTCACAGACCTACCGCTGGCTAGCGGGGAGGCACTGCGATGTTTTCGGTTGGAGAAATGATCAGATACTACCCCCTGAGGCTCCTGATTTAAAAACCATCACCAGACAAGCGGTCAGCCGGACAGCATTTAATAAAAACCTAAGATTAGGGCAGTTCGCTCCCCGAAAGCTAAATCGGAATGCTCTGAAAAGAAAGTGGAGGTGAAGACCCTCAAGCAGGTCAAAGCGGTGCCCCGGCCGGACAGACAGACGGACATGTTGTGTGTGGGGAAGGGTCATTACCGTCTGTGGCCGGTCGCTTCCTTATCCCAGTGCACTGCTCCGCTAAGCCGGTCTGGTTGTCCGCCGTGTCAGTCTTTTGGTCTACCAAATGTGTGTCCTCTGAGTTTGCCTGAGACCCCACTAAAGGCACCGCCTGGCGGGTCCCGCTGACGTCCTGGCTCTCCTGCGCCGGCACCTTGCAGGCGCCTTTGGGTGGCCGCGGGGGTCTGTAGTAGAACTCGGGCAAGCTGCCCTTCTCCACCTCCTGCCACTCGTATTTGCCCTCCAGGGGCTTGTGATTCTGGAAATCAAAATTCCACTTGCGCTGGCTTGCCTCTTCCATGTCTCTGCGGTGCTTCTCCAAGTCCCGGGTCAGCTCTTCGTGGTTGACCGGGCCGAAGAGGTTTCTGCAGGCGGAGGGCTTGGGGTACTCCGCCTGTCTGGCGTCCATCCGCTCCAGGCTCGGGCTCCCGTTAGACACCCGCACGTTTGACATCTTCCTCCCGGGTCTTCACGACCGCCTCGCGCGCGCGCTCGCGGAACAAAACTGAACAAAACAAAACGCCCCGACCCAGCCCGCACCCCTCTTATAAGCCCTGCGACCGCGCTCGGAGCCAAGAGAAACAAACACGGACAAGTAACTGCCCGAGCGTCAGGGGCGCACTGGCTCTGCGGGAGGGGGAGGGGAAGCCCCGGCCAGGCAGCCGAGAGCCGCCGCCGATCAAGTGTACCGGCGAGCTCGAGGGCGGGGAGGGGAGGGGAGTGGAGAGAGGAGGGGGTGGCAAAGCCCGTCCAAGCCCCGGCGGCGGCGAGCCCGCGGGTCCCGCCAACCGAGCGGCTCTCCAAACCTTGCCGGCGTCGGAGTCGCGGAGCAGCGAGGCAGTGGGGACAGGGGAGGGGGAGAAAAACACCCCGAAAAGACGAGCCCCCTTTTTTTAGTTGCCCAATATGGCGGTGGAAGGGAGGCTGACGAAGAAGAAAATGATTGACACCGCAAGTCTATTTAAACAGAGGAGGAGATCCATTGGTTGCGGCGCCGGGAGCCGCCCCGCCGAGGCTGGCGAGCGCGGCCTTAAGGTGGCCCCGCGGCCGCGCCGCCTCCCCGCCCGCCCGCGCGCGCAGACGCCGACAGCGCCGCCCGGAGATTGGCTGGTCGCGTGACTGCCGGAGGTGTGCCGCTGCCAGCAAACCTGCTCCGGCTGGCCTCGGAGAAATTAAAAACGAGACAAACAAACTCGCCAAACGGCCGGGAAGCCGGGGAGGGGCGGGAGGGGCGGGGGCGGCGGAGCCTCGGGTTCAGGTCCCCGCGCGGTGCTGCCTGGCGCGCCCGCTGCTCGCCGGGGGTGGGGACGGAGGGGCAGGATCCCGTGATCTCCAAGGTGGTTGGCGGTCGGTTTACGCCTCGGTGGCGATCTTGTTTTCCCCGCGGTCGCCGAGCCTGGGAGGTGCGGGCCGCTGAGGGCGGAGGCAGGCTGTGGAAGCTCTGCCCCCAAGCTGGGCTCTCGCCGGTGGGCCCTAACCGCTGGCACTGCGGGGAGGCAGGGCAGCCTGCGCCGAGGGCTGGGAGCCCCCCTACCGGGGTGCCTCAACTGGGGGTGAGCCCTGGTTAGCTCACTCTGAACCCTGCTGTTCTAGGGGAACAGGGGGGCTTTGGGAAGAAGCCGAGGCGAACCTAGACACAGCACTTCTCATGTATTCTGAACCCAAGGTCTCCCTCAATAAAAGTAAGGGTTTCAGGATCAAAAAGTCCGCTGGTCTCCCAAGTCCCTAGTGAACTTGGTAGCTGTCTCAGACACACTTAGGTTTCAAAAGCGAGGTTACACCCCTGACGCAGGTTCTGGCTTCCCGAGCACAGTTAAAGCCATTGACAGGGGATCCGTGTGGGAACTCCGTCTCCTCTTCATTTTTCGATTCTTTCCTGGGGTTGTAGCAGTTTCCTCTACCTGAGTCCGCCGCCAAATACAACAGCCCCTTCCTTCCTCCACGTTTTTCTCCCAGCAGATTCACTGCTCCTGCCCTCCCAGAACAGAATTTAGATGCAAGGGAATGCCTTTAGACAGACGGCTGCAAGTCGTTGAAGGGTGAAAGTAATCTGAAAGTCCAGATTATGAAATGATTCATAAAACCCACCACAACCATATCCTCACGTCTGATATTATTACTTGGGCGTTTCTCGGCTCCCCTTTGCAGCTAGAAATTATCTACCAGAAGGATCCTGTGCAGGATGGTGGGACTTAAAACAGTAGGCGGAGGGCTGTCCTACTGAGGCAGAGCTCAAAGGGTCTTCTGCTGTCTCCTCCCTCCACCCTACCGCACCCCCATACATATAATCTTGGTTTGGGACAAAGTACATTTTACTGGAAACTAATCTCCCTCAGTTGTAATCGTACACAGCACCAATGTTTTCTTACGCATCTATGCCACAGGTGAGTTTGATTTTTAACTTGTTTTCTTAACCACATATTGTTTGTGTGTTCCACTTGTGTGGGGGCCGGCCTCGCTCACCTCAGCACTCCAGAATGTCAGAGCAGGCAGGGCCCTTCGGAACACTGGGGCTCAACCCTCTCTTTTATACCACTGAGGAAACTGACAGCAGGAGAGGTTTCCTGTCCAGGGATGCCTAGCCAGTTGATAGCAGACCCGGGGCTAGAGGCAGGTCTCCTCTCAGGCTGGTTCATTTTCTCTTTTTTCCTCCCTAAAGGTTCAGGTTTTGTCTGCATTCGCCTGGGCTGTACATAGCCTGCAGGTCCTCCTCTCTTACAAGTGATTCAAAATGGCTCCTGCTCATTCCCTGGGCTGCCTGCAGATGTTTCCTTGATGTGGCCTGTGGTCACTGATATTTATATGCAGCTGTCACTGGCTTTTCCCATCACTATGCCCTAGTTCAACTAAAATGCAGATTCCAAAAGGACAGGGGTGATACCCCGAAAGCAGTGAGAGAAGAGAGGCAGTGTTCCAAACTTGTTTCAAAGTCAGGACTTACTACCTGCTTGACAGAAAATATTTGTCTGATCCTGTGAGAGCCTGAGTGAGAGGTCTTGTCTCTATTTTTCCACGTCAAATGCACTACTTAATTTACTGGGCTGGAAAAGGGGGGAGAAGGATGAGAAAATTAGGGTAGGCCTCCATTCCATAATTTATACCCTATTCCTGAAAGTAGGTCATTGTTGACATTTTTACCTAATTGCTAGCCTACACAGGAATTCTATAATATATATAAGCATAAATTCACATGTAGGAATAAAGTACCACATATATGTAAAAGGAGATATTCCATTCCATTCCAACATACCTCAAGAGTTGGATTTTATTAATGGAATTAATATCTTCCATAAAAGTAGAAAATCAGTATTTCCACCCCCTACGCACCCTGAATCTTTCTTCCAGTAATATGTAGGAGCACCATTTTGTTGCTTTGTTAATCCTGAAAAGTAAACGAGTCACAGTCACGCCACCTTAAGACAACGGGCCGCCTGCAGAAAGGCTGTGCTTACACCGACCTTGCTATGATCTAAAGTGTTTTGTTTACAGTCCAGGCACCGGAGATCGGTGCGGGTAAAAAAGGCAGGCGTCTGCTGTAGTAGCGACGAAGCGTGGAAAAAAAAAAAAAAATACTACAGTGTCCGCAGGGGAAGAGGGAATGTGGACATCAGAGCGCCATCCTCATGCGGAAAGCGTTCGGCTGCGAAAGAGTAAGCCAGGGCGAAATGCTCAGAAAAACAGCGCGAAGGCGGAGCTTGGGTAGAAGGCAAAAAGTTCCACTCGCACTGCTCTAAAATGGGCTCTGCTTCCCCAGGACCCAGAATCTTGTCCTGAGCGGTGTTTTTGCAAGTCGTTTTCACTCCGGATAGTTTTCTCCTTAGAACAGAGCAGTGTCATGTAAGCCAGCCCAGATTTCCGTGTCTTTAACACACCGAGAGAGGCGGACCCCAAAATAACTTCAAACACCTGTGTGGTAGTCAAGTGTCCAAATGCGGAGGTAGGGCGAGCCCGCCTCCCAGATGCGGTCCTCCCAGTGAGGGGAAGGCCTGCAGCCCCCCCCCCCCCCATGTTTCTGCGAAGGTACTAGTTTCCTGGCCCAGCAGCCCCTCCCATCACAAGTACCCAATTTTAATCCTTCCTCGAGGATGTTTATAATGAGGCAGCTTTTGCTCAATTTCGCTGTTCTCCGAAACCCACATACTTTCAGAGTTTGAGAAAATTTCACAGTCCACTGTTTCTGACATTTTCATTCAGTGGAACAAATATTTATTAGACACCTTCTACTAATTTGCTTATCCTTTTTCTCTTTCGACAAATATTTACTGACCGCCTTCAATATATCAGGCATTATCCTAGGCGCTGCGGATAGAGCAGTAAACAGATTTAGAGGACGATGAAACTTACGTTCTAGGAGGGGGAGGGGAGACAAAATAAACACAAAAATACAGGAGGGAAAGATATACTGTGTAAGGAAGTGATACGTGCTCTAGAGAAAGGAGAAGCAGGGGCAAGGAAAAGGAGAGGGCTGTGAGGTCCTAAAGTGACCAAAGTGGCAGGGAAAGGCCTCACTGAGGAAGTGGCCCTAGGGAGAAACCCTGAGGACTTGAGAAATCAAGCTGTGTGGATAGCTGGGGAAAGGGTGTCCCAATAAAGGGAACAGCAAATGCAAACCCTCTGAAGTGAGATCTTGTATGATGTGTTCCAGGAACAGCCAGAGGAGTGGTAGCAGGAATTCAGACCACACAAGACCATCTAGGCCTCTGTGGAGTTTTTTGTTTTGTTTTGTTTGTTTGTTTGTTTTTGTATGGTTTTTGTTTTTTATTTATTTGACATGGGGGGGCGGGGAGAAGCTGGGGGAGCAGCAAGGTGAGGGAGAAGCAGGCTTCCCACTGAGCAGATGTGGGGGTTCTATCCGATGTGGGGCTCTATCCCAGGACTCTGGGACCATAACCTGAGGGGAAGACAGAGGCTTAACCAACTGAGCCACCCAGTGCCCCGCCTCTATGGAGTTTTTATCGTGGACTGAGTGATATGGGAAGCCACTGGGACATTACTAGGCTTTAAGCAGCTGAATGATGTGCTCTTACCATATGTGAGGCGTTCCCCACAGAGTTGTTCTCAGCAGCATGGGGCTTAAAAGGATGACTTAAGTCACGATCCCTGCCTTTAGGCAGTATACATTGGGTGTGTGGGAGGCCACCATGTGCACAAGAAATTGCAGAGGTAGAAAGTGGCACCTGGAAGAACAGGTTACAAAGATGAACTCCAAAGCAGGGAGGAGTAAGAAGCCTTCGAGGAAGTGATATATGAGTACACGTCTTCAGATCTTGAAGAAGGAGAAAAATATCAAGATTATCAGGATGTATTGGTAGGGGTGGTAATTGGGGGATGGGATCAGACAGTTGGCAGTCCATGGATGGTATGCTAAAAAACAAACAAACAAACAAATAAAAACCCCACTTTTACTCAGTAAGCAATGGGAACTGATGGAGCTTTTGGTGAAGTGAATAACGTGATCACTGTCCAGGTTTGCCTCTTGAACAAGGGGAAGCCTGGGCTTTGAGAGACAGTGTCCAGGGACAGAGCTAAGTGGTAGACAGTCCCATTACGGTGTTAATCCAAAGGAAGCTGGTGTTGGGCAAAGTATAGATATGAGGCAAGAGAGTAGAAGCATGGGTCACAAGACCAGGATGAGAGGATTTGGAACAGAGGTTTGGAGGCAATCTGGCACGATCACCTGAGCGACAAAGGCATAGCTCAGATGCTTTGTATGTGGTGATTATGGCCTCAGTGTAGGAGAGGCTAACTGCTAAGCAGCCCAAACTGTCTTGGACAACCAGATCTTTGCGGTAGGAAGTGGCATCTGACAATAGATGGGTATGAGCCTGAAGAGGCTGACTCAAGGAGGTCATTCAGGTAACTTCAGAGGTTCAAGCAAGGGCTACAAGAGCATGAAGCAGTGCTGGGGAGGAGAGAATGAAAAGCTCAGAACAAACGTAGGATTGCTTAGGTAGTTCGAAGAGCGAAGGGGATTGGGGAAAGACAGAGATATGAAGGCTGTCTTGAAGGACTCACACTTAGGTATTTCAGAGTCCTGCATTAACGAAGAGCAGTCACACAGAGGGAGGAGGTAACAGATTGCTAGCTGTCCCCGCAGATCCATTCTTGCGTTGTCCCTTTGTCTCAGAATTATAACTGGGCTTACAGTTGCCTAGCCACACTAAATTTCCCAGTGCACAGATAGATATGGACTTATGATCAGGTATTTTCCACATAATGTAAGGAAAGGTGGTATGTGGTCTCCCAAGTCCAGCGCATAAAACCTGTCACATCAGCTTCCTGCTTCTGCCTCTCTCTTTCCCCCTTCCCATGGGCTATAAGGGTGAATACTACCGCAACTTTGGAAGCCACACGTTTTTCATTTTGCTTTTGTTTTAAGTAAGCTCTACACCCAACATGGGGCTTGAACTCACAACCCCAAGACCAAGAGTCGCATACTCTACTGATGGAGCCAGAGAAGAGTCCTGGAAGCCACATGTTGAAGGTGATCAACCTGGGTCCCTGACTTGAAAGAAAACATAAAAATTTCTATTTCACTGAACCATTACATTTGGGGTCTATTTGCTCTAGCATCCTGCAGTCAATTCTAATTAATATAGAGGGGGAAATTGGGGAGATAAGGAATAGGGAAGATTAAGAATTTGATACAGTCAGTATATACATTGAAACTCGATCCTCAGGAAAAGAAAGAGAGGCTATGTTTGTTAAGAGGGCTACAGAGATAATATTAGAAACATGAATCTGAACCATAATGTGAAAGGTTGTCTTGGTTGGTGGGGCTCTGTGAGACCTGTCCATATTTACAAATGTGCCATTAGTCATATGGCTACATCAGATACTTAGTAGATTAAAAGTTACAGAGGCATGGGAATGAGGATGTACGAGGTGTTCTCTATCTGTTTATGTTTGTATCACACTGGAGGTATGCAACATTCATTGTTTCTTCACTGTCCTGTGCTCTTTTCTCAGAGAGTCTGTTCCCTTAGCCTCTTCTGCTGCGGGATAGTTGATTACATGACGCTGTTCCCATTCCATTCCTGAACCTGACCAGATGAGGAAAGAGGAGGCGTCCTATCTGACCTAAACGTGGCCAACCAAATTCGCTCTCCTGAAAAGTCTCAGAAACTTCAGTTTATAAATTGTAAGTTAGGGATGAATAAGGTAATGAAGATTTGGAATTGAAAGAGCTGTTTTAAGGGCACCTGGGTGGCTCAGACCGTTAAGCGTCTGCCTTCGGCTCAGGTCATGATCCCAGGATCCTGGGATTGAGACCCTGCATCAGACCCCCTGCTCAGCGGGGAGCCTGCTTCTCCCTCTCCCTCTGCCTCCTCCTGGTTGTGCTCTCTCTCTCTGTGTCAAATAAATAAATAAAATCTTTAAAAATTTGTTTTAAAAATGAAAGAGCTGTTTTAAGAAAGGTATCTTTGGGGGCGCCTGGGTGGCTCAGTGGGTTAAAGCCTCTGCCTTAGGCTCAGGTCATGATCCCAGGGTCCTGGGATCGAGCCCTACCTCGGGCTCTCTGCTCAGCGGGGAGCCTGCTTCCCTTCCTCTCTCTCTCTGCCTGCCTCTCTGCCTACTTGTGATCTCTGTCAAATAAATAGAATCTTTAAAAAAAGAAACAAGAGAAGAATATGTTTAAAAAAAAAAAAAGAAAGGTATCTTTGACCCATATATGATGGATATGCAGATAAAGATCACCTGTAGAGTATCAGAAGAAAGAAACGGACATGTAAAGAGGGGTAGAGAAGAGAGACCATGGGTTTTAGAAAGACAACCCTTAGCCACTGAAGACTCCCCAGTTTCTGGATCCCGAGGCTCATGAGGTCCAACTCCCTGGACTTAAGTTTTGTGGACAGCCCTGTGTTTATAAAACATTTCCCCCCCACCTTTTTTTTCCAAGCTAGTTTGTTAATGGGTTTCTGTTAGCAGAACCCAAGATGTTCCTGATGCACACAATAGTTTACATATTTGAAAACAGTTTTTCTGGTGTCATCACATTTGGCCCTCTAAGACCACAGTTATGAGACAAATGCTATTATGCTCCTCACAGATGAAGGACTGAGACAGAAGGCTGAGTGTTCCAAAGCCACGCAAGAGAGCAGAAAAGGCACAAAGACTAGCGTGCCTGCTTTTGTGAAGCAGTCCAGAGTCCAAGATGATGACACTTGTAGAAGTTGCTATGACGTGGTGGGTTTGTAAATTTTATGACTGAGGAATCATTGCCTAAACTTACCTATAATGCAGTATTCATAAAAAGAGTTTCAGTGAGGGGGCACCTGCGTGGCTCAGTCAGTTAAGCCCCTACCTTTTGGTTCCAGCTCAGGTCATGATCTTGTGAGTCTTGGGATCCAGACCCAGGCTGGTTCCTGTGCGCTCAGTGGCTCAGCAAGGGGTTGGAGGGGGTGGGGGGCTCTACTTGAAATTCTCTCCTTCTGCCCCTCCCTCACCACACGTGTGCATTCATTCTCTCAAATAAATAAATCTTAAAAAAAAAAAAAGAAGAAGTTTCTGGGGGAAATGAGAGTTAAATTCCTGCAAAGAAAAGTAGCAACTTTGAAAGAAACTGGATTCAAAAAGGGTTGCAAATTGATGTGAGGTCATGCTTTAAAGAAAAAAATACCTCAAGCATCCCTACTTAGAGGCAAATCATCATTTCCAAGTAAAATATAGTAAGCAAATGCAGATTTACTAGTATTGCTTGTTTCATAAGCATGGGAAATAAACAGAACTGGAATTGTGACTGCATACCTGATTTATGTGATTTATTTACCTGATTTATTCAGTTTCCAAGACTGAAATGTAAGTGGACAACTTCTGGACTAGAACACAGAATTTGGGATAATAAACACATTCACTACCAATTCACTGTTTTCAGCCACATTCTATTCTTTAAACTGAAAAAACATGAAGGAGAAAACCTCCCTCGATTATGATCTCAGTCTTCAGTTTATGCAGTTACACTTAAAAAGAGAGAGAGAGAGAGAAGAGAAAGTGCTCATTTTCTACTCCTGACCACTCTCTGAATAATTGTTCACATGAATATTTGTTCATTCCTTCATTCATTAAGTTTTTAATGAGCCCTTACCAGATGCCAGGCTTTCTGGGGACACAGTAGAAAACAAAGATAGCCAAAGTCCTACTTTCATGCAATGGAGCTTATACTCAAGTGTGGAAGGCAGACAATACACAAACAAATAAGCATAGTGTGTCATGTTGTTACAAGTGCTAGAAAGAAAAATAAACTACTTCAGGGTAAGAGAGTAATGATGGCAGATGCTATATTAAAAGGAAAGAATTCATTGATAAAGTGACATTTGAATAGAGACCTCAATGAAATGAGGGCATTGACTATGTAATTTTCTATGTTCTAGGCAGAGGAAATAGCAAATCCCAGCGCCCTGAGGTAGGAATGTGCCTGGAATGGCTGAAGAACAGTAAGGGAACTAGTAAGCCAGAAATAAAGTAGGGACAGGGAGGTAGGAAATGAAATCAGACAGTAGGTAGGGGCCCAGATGAGGTATACTTTATAAGCCATGCTAAAGACTTTGGGTTTTATTCCATTTAAGATAAGCTGTCTTTGAGCGAGAGTTTTGATGGGACTTTGGCTAACTTTGATCACTTTGCTCAGTGGGAAATACTTCAAAGAAGCAAGAGAGAAGCAGAAAGACCAGTTAGCAGACCACTGCAATAATCCAAAAGGAGGTCATGTTGCCTCAGACCAGGATGGTAGCAGTGTAAGTAGAAAAAGGATAGAATTGATAGAGGTGTTTTTAAAGCCATAGCCTATGGATTAGCTGAAGGTTTGGAAATGTGTGTATCAGGGAGAGGAGTCCACAATGACTCCAAAGCTTTTTGGCCTAAGCAGCTGAAGGAAAGTTTGGTCATTTGCTGAAATGAGGTTGGCTGAGAGAGGGACACATTTCACTTTGAATGCGTTAAGCTTGAGTTATCCATAGACATCCAAATTGAAATATTGAGTAAAAGCAGATGCATATGGGAGTCTGGAATTCAGGGGAAAGAAGTTTGTGTTGGAGATACAGATTTGGAAATTTTCAGCATTTAGGTGATGGGACTAAAAAACCATGGGACCAGATGAGGTCACCAAGGAGGTAAATTTAGACTGAGAAGAAAAGAGGCCTGAGCAGTATACCTCACTGTATTACAACCTTTCGAAATCAAGAAGGTGGGAAGGATCTAGGCAAAGGAGACCGGAAAAGAGCCACAGACTGGAGTGGAAGAGAGCCTAGAGTGAGGTGACCTAGAGACCAAATTAAAGAATGTGTTTCAGGGGTGCCTGGGTGGCTCAGTGGGTTAAGCCTCTGCGTTCGGCTCAGGTCATGATCTCAGGGTCCTGGGATCGAGCCCCACATCGGGCTCTCTGCTCAGCAGGGAACCTGCTTCCCCCTCTCTCTCTGCCTGCCTCTCTGCCTACTTGTGATCTCTCTCTCTCTCTCTCTCTGTGTCAAGTAAATAAATAAGATCTTAAAAAAAAAAAAAAAAGAATGTGTTTCAGGGAGAGAAAAATCAAATGGTTCAAGTGCTGCTGATAAGAAATACAAAGACTGAAGACCCACCATTGGATTCTGCCATGGAGGTCACTGGTGATCTTTTTTTTTTTTTTTCAAGATTTTATTTATTTATTTGACAGACAGAGATCACAATTAGGCAGAGAGGCAGGCAGAGAGAGAGAGAGGAGGAAGCAGGCTCCCCACTAAGCAGAGAGCCTGATGCGGGGCTCGATCCCAGGACCTGAGCCTAAGGCAGAGGCTTTAACCCATTGAGCCACCCAGGCGCCCCGTCACTGGTGATAAGTGTAGTTTTGGTAGACTGGAAGATGTGAAATCTTGACTGCTATATACCCACAAGAATAAAATATGCACACATGTACCTCGTGTAGGCAGAGGGTACCTAGGTTCTATTATCAGTCAACTAGTCTGGAAGCAGGCCAGGGGTGAGGTCTGAGCATTGGCAGATGGGGAGTAAACACATTATAAAGGTGTCTCCCATTGATTATCCTCTCTACTTGTTTTTTTGTATGGTTTCATGATGCTTCTTTCAATATCTTTTCTGAACCTTCCAAAAAGTTGTCATGTTGACAAACTTCCTTAAACCTCTTTGAAAGGAATCACTTTTGGAGAATGTGCTAAGAGAATTAGCACAGAATTAGCCTTGCTTGTGAGTCTCATATTTCAACTGGCTAATGTTCTGCTTAGAAATTCATTGTAGAACAGCATCTTCTGTTCCCACTATAATACACTGTCTTATTTACCAAAGAAACAGTGTAAGGGTCTATTGTAAATTCTTAGCATATTAAAAGGACAATGAGTTGCATTTTTATTTATTCCCGACAAAAAGCCCTTCCTTACTCTGTCATAATGGTATTCTTCTATAAACCTCAAAAATCTGCTTAGTATCTTCCTATATCAGTGGACCAATTAGATCTCCAGTGTCAAATGCAATCTGTTGCCTTTTTCCTTAACCCGGGTTTAGATTTTCTGGCGTAGAATGTTTCAGAGTAGTTTTCCATCTCTCCCTTTACTGAAGAAAACAGGAACATCAAGAACAGTTAGGCCCTCGGTGGCCACAGGAGGACAGAAGAGGGTAAGTAATAAGATAGAATTCCCCCCTCAAAAGCATTCATCAGGCAGGAATGCCGCTGACCTGCTGCGCTGTTTAAGCAGCACAGGAGGGCAGCACAAGGCCAGAGCCATCAGCCCTAACCCTGCAGCTATGGCAAACGACAACCGTATTTGTAATCTACTTTTTAAAATGCATACACGGTTTTAATCCCCACCAAATTTAATTGAACGCTGAATTTACATAGATTCCTCCTGTTAAACATTTTCAGATTGTTTTATACATTAATGATACGTATCCTATTCACCTACTGATCTGAGTTTAACATTTATTTGATCATAGAGGAGTGGTTTAGTAACAAGCGAGGAAGTAGAAATAAAGGTAAAAGGGCCCTTGTCTATGGTCACACACAGTTAGGTGTAAGGTCGAGGTAACAACTTAAACCTGATCCTTCTCTACTAAGCTCTTTCAGAAAGGCAGCCCCTTAACACACACAAACACATATACCCTCCGTGACATATTTGCCTTGACATCAGATATAAATCCACAACATTTAATCTTTTTTGTATCTCCAACAAGGCCACTGCCAATCCTCTAAACAAAATAAATGCAAAGTATGTAGCACCCAATAGTGGCCAATAACACACGTTCTTTATAGCTCAAAGAGATACCTCCCATTGCAGTCTTTTTTTTTTTTTTTTTTAGATTTTATTTATTTATTTATTTGAGAGAGAAATAGTAAGAGAAAGCATGATCCAGGGGAGGGGCAGAGGGAGAAGCAGACTCCCTACCCAGCAAGGAGCCTGACATGGCTCTAGATCCCAGGACCATGACCTGAGCCAAAGGCAGATGCTTAACCAACTGAGCCACCCAGGCACCTCTCTCCCACTGTATTCTATTAGGGGGTCTTAGAAATGGCAGTCATAGAACCCATCAAGTCTGTGGCCCCTCTCCAGAGAAAGTGCCCCACCTACAGGCTATGGCATGGGCTCCTGACCAGGAGCTGTGGTTTATGATGGGGCCTGATATGTGATGATAATTAGCAATTCAATCTTACACTCTGAATAAAGATTTAGAACTGGGAAGCATAGTAAGAATCAGAAGGTCATGGTAAAAAGAGACAGACACAGAGAGAAGACACGCAGGGACCCTGCAGTCACTATGTGTTGGAATGAGAGGCCATGGATTTCCATGGCAAAGGCATCTAGAACTCTATCTATGAACTTTTGATTCTTGCTTACATGAGACCCTTTCAAGGCCCCATGGCTTGGCTTTCTATTTTCTAAGGACTTGGCAGTATGTCTAAGATTCCTATAATACACATGAACACATGTGCACACCTACCCCACACATTAAGGTAACAAATGAGACTGTTCCTTAACAATCATCACCCACAGATAAGTTCCATAACCAGTATAAACACACATTTAAACCCAACAAAGCTCACACAGAACCATATGCTTCTATGATCAAAGCTGTAGTTCATTTACTCAGTATCTATTAATTACTTATCACATGTCAAGCATTAACATGGGTGCTGGGGTTACAGAGACAAATGAGCAACAGTGGCAAATAAGACAAGCTCTCTGTACTTGAGGGGCTCCCAGCTCAGCAGGAAAGGCATGGGGAACATTATACAAGAAACAAATTGTATAAAATTTAGAAAAACTGTATACTGATTGGCAAATGGTAGATTCTCTTTTGCTTGTAAGTCATTCTGATAGAGCTCTAGTCAACATGAGATTTGTGTCAACATACTATATAAACAAAGTGAAAAGACGAGAGCAGAATTAAATCATCATTCTTGAGTGCCTTGATCACTGGGAGGTAGAATGCTATAATTAGATGGACAGGGTTAATAATTACTAATTTCTTTTTTAAGATTTTATTTGACAGAGAGAGAGATCACAAGTAGGCAGAGAGGCAGGCAGAGAAAGAGGGGGAAGCAGGCTCCCCGCTGAGCAGAGAGCCTGATGTGGGGCTCGATCCCAGGACCCTGAGATCATGACCTGAGCTGAAGGCAGAGGCTTTAACATACTGAGCCACCCAGGTGCCCCAATAATTACTAATTTCATCAGGACTATTATTTAATATGAATGCTGGCTTCTCAGAATTTTAAATGTGGTTATGGTATTTTAGATTTAAGAGTTAGACAACCCTTGCTGATTTCTTATTTTGAGTGATTATCAAATTAGAGAAGTAAAGAAAACACAGGGAGTTTAAACAGGAGGAAGGGGAAAAGGCACTGAGGAAAGAGAGAAGAAGGGAGATGAGAAAACTAGAATCTTTTAAAACATGAGTCATCACTCTATGGATGGGTCCAGATTTATCATAGGTCTATATTTACTGTGGTTTAGTCATACATATAATTATTTAAAATAATTTAAAAACCCATCGGTACATACTTCAACATGTTTAGTTGGATTTTCTAAAAAAAAAAAAAATGCTATTATCCCTATATAAAATATATACCATTCTATACAGAGGGTTCTGTTGTACTTTTTCTTAGCACTAGAGATGTAAGTCAAATACCAATTCATACTTTAAGTTTTTAAAATATTCTATTATTTAAATAACCAGAGGATAGGACATAATGAAATTCAACAAATACTTAAGTGTGCACAATTTGTATGAACCATAAGGCCAGTCACTAGAGGAATTTCAAAAAGTGAATAAAATACAATCACTGTCTTCAAGGGAGAGTTTTATTCTATATCTAAAAATTAAACAAAGAGACAATAATATTAATGCAAGGCCAAATATGTGTGCTTTAAAAATATAGCACAAAGTGTTATGAAGTTTTTAGAGGGGAGATCAGGGAGGGCTTCAGAGGTTGTTTTTGAAATGGGTCTTAAGGGATGCCTGGGTGGCTCCGTGGGTTAAGCCGCTGCTTTCGGCTCAGATCGTGATCCCAGGGTCCTGGGGTGGAGTCCCACATCAGGCTCCTTGCTCACCATCAGGCTCTCTGCTCAGCAGGGAGCCTTCTTCTCCCTCTCCTTCTGCCTGCACTCTGCCTACTTGTGCTCTCTGTGTGTCAAATGAATAAATAAAATCTTTTTAAAAAATGAAATGGGCCTTGGGGCGCCTGAGGGCTCAGTGGGTTAAAGCCTCTGCCTTCAGCTCGGGTCATGATCTCAGGGTCCTGGGATGGAGCCCCACGTCCGGCTCCCTGCTCAGTGGGGAGCCTGCTTCCTCCTCTTTCTCTCTGCCTGCCTCTCTGTCTACTTGTGGTCTCTGTCTGTCAAATAAATAAATAAAAATCTTTAAAAAAAAAATGAAATGGGCCTTAAAAACTCAATGGATTTTAACTGGGTGGGGGGAGTGGTAATTGAGTTAATGGAATGGGACAAATAACTAAATGTTAACTTTGTAACCAGAAGAGTCATCTTAGGAGCGCGTGGGTGGCTTAGTCGGTTAGGCGTCTGCCTTTGTCTCAGTCATGATCTGATCTCTGGGTCCCAGGACTAAGCCATGAGTAGGGCTCCCTGATCAGCAGAGAGTATGCTTCTCCCTCTGTCATTCCCCCTGCTTGTGCTTCCTCTCTCTGTCGGATAAATAAATAAAAACTTTTTTAAAAAGTCATCTTATTCCCCTGTTATTATCGTTCACTGGCACTGTTCAAGATAGCCCATAATCATATACGAATCCTTTAAAAATACAGGATTGAAATTCTCTCTCCCTTTGCCGACTGGCAGTTCTATCTCCCACCATAAAAGCTTTACATGCCAGACATAGTCATTGTTAGCACATAAGCAACTGGTAAATGGGGGAAATAATGTCAACATAATGCAGAAATTACATTGGTTTGTTCATTATTTTTCTGGCATACTTGCATTTTGAAGTGATCAGGGGACAAGCCTTTTCACAATTAAGTAAAAAACCTTAGCAATATAAAAACTTTAAGAAAAAAAGCAGGCAATTCCTCAGGAACGCCTTTCTTTAGTGCAAGTAGAGGCTGGTTTGGATCTTTAAGAACCTTTAAGCTTTTCACAACAATAGTTTATATGGTGAAGCTGCACAGTGTAAATGAGTTTCTCCCGTGTGTGTGTGGGGGGGTGGCCACTGATGGAGAAGGCTAAATTTTGGATCATATTTTTAATTTTGATGAAACTGCTTCTAATTGGAAGCAAATGCCCTCCAGGACCTATGTGTGTAGGAAGGAAGCCTATGTTCCAGGGTTAAATGTTCTAAAGCAGTGCTATTCAACAGAAATATGAGACATGTAATGCAATTTTAAGTTTTCGAGTAGTCACATATAAAAAAAAAAAGATTTTATTTATTTATTTGAGAGAGAGAGATAGTGAGAGCAGGAACACAAGCAGGGGAAGAGGGGGAGGGAGAAGTAGGCTTCCGGAGGAGTAGGGAGCCCGATGGAGGGCTCCATCTCAGGACTCTGAGATCACGACCTGAGCCAAAGGCAAACAGTTAAGGACTGAGCCACCCAGGCGCCCCTAGTAGCCACATTTTTAAAGAGTAAAAAGAAACAAGTGAAATATTTCAACACGTAATCAATATAAAAACTATTAATGAGCTATTTTACATTCTTTTTTTCTTACTAAGTCTTAGAAATCTGTTGTATATTTTACATTTATAGCACATCTCAATTTGGATTAGCATATTTAAATGCCCAAGAGGCACACATGGCTAATGGATACCATATTGAGCAGCATGGATCTAAAGGATAACCGAGAAGTTGAACACAAATGCCAGTGGAGATTTAATTGGTATTATTTTTTATTAGCATAGTAATTTTTATTGTCCTCAAGTAACAAAGTTGCATAGGTTTGAGGGTCTGCTCCTAAGCCTATACATTTTCTGTAAGTCCTGTTATTTTTAGTGCACAATTTTAAAGAACACTTGTTTTTTCCTGTACATGCATTCCTGGCCTTCCTCTCAGCCATGGGTAGTCATACGATATGGTTATGAGCAATGTAAAGGGAAGTCTGTGAAGTCATATGGGAAAATTTTTCACCCTGATAAGAAGAGAGAGGCCACAAGGAGAGAGCTGAGCACCTCCCTCCCCCTACCACATCTCTTTCTTTCTGTTTGAAACATTTGTTATGAGAACATAATGTTTAGGGGTGCCTGGGTGGCTCAGTCAGTTAACCATCTGCCTTCAGCTCAGGTCATGATCTTTGGTCCTGGGAACAAGTCCCACATCAGGCTCCCTGCTCAGTGAGGAGTCTGCTTTTCCCTCTCCCTGTGCTCCTCCCTGCCCCCACTCGTGCTCACGCTCTCTCTCATTCTCTCAAATGAATAAATAAAATATGAAAAAAAAGAACATCCTGTTTGAAGTTATGGCAGCCATCTTGTGACTAGGATAGAAGATTCATTAATATGTTGAGAATGGCAGAATAGAAAGGCATCTTTGCTGATCAGAGATGAAAATGCAATGAGGCAGCTAGCCATGCAAATATGGGGGTGGGAGGGAGGCTGGGGCAGAGTTTTCTAGCAGAAGGAAGGGTGCTTCAGCAGAGAAGATGTTCTCAATGGGCTTTGCATAATATTCGCAAATGAGGTTCACCCTTTTCTCTCCCCTCCTCCTCCCCCTTGCTAACTGATGACAACATTCTTTCTTTAAGTATGACAAGAGTGCTGGAATTACTCCCAACACTTAAAAGACTGCAGAATTAGAAGCAGCAACAAAATTTCCTTGAAGTCCCTTATCATTAAGGTTCCATGCACAAACACTGCACTTTGGCTGTTATATATATATTTAATACTTAAAAAAATGTTTAAAGTTATCTATCCTGAAAAAAATTTCCACAACTCAGTTAATAAGATTATATTGTGTTGATTCAACCAATTTTGAATAATTGGTAATGCATATTAGATTCATTGTTCAGCAATTTCTTACTTGTCTTGAGGTCACAGTAATTCAAGAACCAAGATTCACATAAATATGTGGATAACAATGGCAGCAGTTTTTCCTTTTTTTTTTTTTTTTTTTACTTTTTAGTGTCAGGGTAATAACAGGACAGTGTACCCAGAATGCTGCTAAAAAAATGGTATGGGTCACTTTTTCAGCTACTGATTGTGGAAATTTTGGTAAGTATATTTCCTGCTGAGTCATATGACAGACTAAATGGGTAACCAATCCATTTGTGATTTTCTTTTACTCATCAAAGGATTTCTTTTCAGTGAACAAAGATGAAGTTTTATTTGACCACTTACCAGTCTTACACTAACATTTTTATCACATGTAAACAAACCAGGCGTCTCAAAGGATTCACAGTTCTTTATCAACTCTTCATCCGATTCCCATACTTAATTTTCATTAGAGTCATCTCTTCCAATGCAATAAAAGTATTCAGTTTGTTTTACAGTTGTTGATTGTGTTGACAAAGTAAGCCAGCCGTCTTTATGAGTCAGTCTTAATCATTAAGGTGAACAAAGAATCAATTCACCTTATCTACATTTCTTTTCCTTCATGAAGAAAATGTCAATGCAATCCTGGCTTAGAAAACTGGTTATCACCTTCCTCGACCAAATGACTGTACTTATAGTAGCAGAGCAGGATTTTAAAGTTACTTCTGACTTTGGTACAACTATGTTTTAAAAGGTAAATATCCAAACTACCAGATTTACTAAATTTTACTATTATATTGAACATAATAAAAAATATTCCAGCAGCTAATTTATTTATTTGAGAGAGAATCTGAGATCACACGCACCCATGTGAGCAGGGACTATGGGGAGGAACAGAGGGAGACGGAGAAAGAGAATCCCAAGCAGACTCCAGTGCCCAGTGCTCATCCCTACCCTGCCAGACCCCATGATCCCAAGATCACCACCCCAGTCATGCTCAGCCAACTGAGCCACCCAGGTGTCCCCAAGTCTAATTTTTTAAGGTGAAGCCTCCATGTGAACCATACTGCAGATGTCCAAAGCCTTCAAAATTTGGCCCCACCTGCACACATCCATACATTTTTTTCTACCGAATTTCATGCTACCTAAAAAAATCTCACCTTCTTTTGTAGAAATTTTCTTCTATCCCAAGTCAAAGTTTTCACTTAAAACTTAACAAATAGAGTGCAATAAAATTGCCAAATTGCTAACATCTATGATTTTATCCAATTCTAAGATAAAGATTCAGGTTTGGCTGAATTTACCAGTTTCGTGTTTATTTCTGAGCACATTAAAGTGCATCAATAGAAATGCCTCTATAAAGACACTTAAAAATCAGCTTTCCTGCCTTTGTGTGTGTTTTCAGATTCATAAATCTACAACACTAAGTTCTACCAGATATTCTCATTTTCCAAGTATCATGGACTTCTAAACCATCTGAAACGGATTCGGAAGGCATCTTAAAACCATCTCTTAAAATTTGCTTGTGCTTTTAATGGCGATTGCTTCTAGAGTTACCTCCCTTTTTAGTTTCAAAATTTGCATGGCTGCCTTTTTGAGTTTGTTTCAAGAGTCAGTCTTAATCATGCAGGTACTGCTAGGGGTTTGCTCAACCCAGATGGCTTTCCGGCTAGGCTTCTTTGCATCTTTTCCACTAACAGGTACCTAAATACTACCTGCGCTTTTAGGTTTACTGTCGCTGCTTGCCACTTCTTACTAATGGTTACAGTGGTGCCCCCTCCTTCGTCACGTTCATTATAAAGCCCTCCCATGGCAGGTCTGACAAGGCAAGGATTTCTGAATATCCAGGGTATTCATTCCCGTTCGTATTTTCACTAGCTTCGGACTTAACACTTCAAACGTCCCGTTCTCAACTTCCAGAGAACCAGGACTTTCACTGTGAATTACACACCAAGACGCTCAAGTAAGCGCCGGCGCCCGGGAAGCGGGACCAGCGATCGCCCGAACTGGTAAACAAACGCCGCGCAGGCGCAGTGGCAGCAGGAGGGTCAACCGGTGGCTTTGCAGCCCCTGGAGGATTTTTCGTAAAGTTTAAAGTGGAAAAGCAAAACAAAACGCCGCTTAGGGTGACAAAGTGCTTGGATTTTTCTATTTTTACTAATTTTTGGCTTTTTTTCCCCCTGAGGAACAGGCGCGGCTTTCGGGGCCTGGCAGAGAAGTCTGCAGAATTCCTCGTCCCCGAACACTACCGCTCGCCTGGCGGCTGGTTGTACCAGCCTCACCTGCTCTCGCAGCCGAGTCTCGTTCTCCTTTATTTGTTTACGGCACAAATCCACCCCACTTAGGGGTGGGGGGTGGGGGTGGGGGGAAGATGAGGAAAGGCCGCACCGCGCCACAAAACACTTCCTAGTCTCGAAGCTTCCCCAAACCACGCGAGATCTTCCCGAGCTTACAGCGGCACGTCCGTGGGTACGTGTGCGCATGCCCCTGAGTAATCCTTGGGAGCGCGAAAAAGTTTTGAAACTTTCGGCGACGTCAATAGTAAACTAAATCTGGCCCTCCAGAAAGGTGTGGCCGGGGGGGGGCGGGGGCGGGGGCGGGCGGTGTTCAAGCGCACAACACTACGTTCTTTGAGACTTTGCCGTCACAACTCTGCACGACTGCATGGTCGTCCCTTCTTTGCGTTATTATATATTGGCCGTGAATTCTGTGTCAGAGGAAGTTTCAGCCAAGCCAGCAGTAAAGGAGTGGGGGTGGAAGAGCGGATCCCAGTCTTAAAATGAGGGTGATGACTTTGATGTGTTTGGAAAGATAACTCGGGGAGCCACTTAAAGGAATAAATCTGAGGGTGCCAAGATTTTTTTTTTTCCCTTACTGGGGACTCAGGGAGACTGTGCTGAACTAAGGTAATGCAGTGGGAAGGAGAAGATGATAAATGAAGGCAGTAGCTATACAGCACAAGGGAGAGGTGAGACTAGAAAGACAAGTGTTGTCAGTAGAAAACGTTCCTTAAAGTAGTGTGAACCTATGCATGTTCGTAAACAGAAAGGAAGAAATGATTAGGCCATGATTTGTAAGGTGAAAATTGGGAAGTCCCTGAGTGAGTGGAACAAGGGGATCTTAAAAGCCATAGTCCTGAACAAGGTCTGAGGTTAGGGTTAGAAAGAACAGTTTAAGGTCACAGGAGCGGGGAATTTGGGAACTGCCTTGAGTTATCTGCCCGACTAATCTTACCTCTTTTGCAGGATACGTGGGATACCTGCAGACAAACGTTGGATTTTGCCCCGCATCGTCTGAAAGGTACCACCCAGATGCCTGAAGTGCTCTCTCCCAGTAAGTCCCCTTGTTCCTACCACCTCCCACCTACCCTACACCTCAGCCAGAATGAAATGTGAATTTTGTGAAGTGGTGGAATTTCGTCCCTTAGACATACCACTGGTGCATTACAAAAAGACATGCTTCTAGTTCCAGCTTTACAATTCACTAGGTATTGGAGTCCATCTTGATACTGGCAGCAATGTTAGGCAGCTTAGCCACTCTGTGTTGATTTTTTGTGTCCTGTCTGGCGTATAGGGCAGAGGAGGGACAGAGTACGTAATTTTACTAGCCCACCAAAGCAGTGGTTTGTAGGTAGGTAGTATAGCTTCATCTGTAATAGAGAAAGCTTCGGGATTTAAGTCAGCAATGATGGACAAAGGATCCAGGTATGAATTTTAAAATGGAAGTACTTCAATAAAGACCCAATAACTACCCTACATGGTAGTTCCCTAAAAAGTTCTCCCTTGGAGCACTTCATTCCATTTTAGTAGCCTAAAGTACAGCCTGGTAGCAGGGCTCTATGTGTGCCATTCGTGGGAAAATGTTCCAGAAAAAATGCATGGATGCAGTAGAATAGAATTTCTCGGATAAAGGTTAGGTGTCTTGTTTTAGGAAGCGGGATCATTTAGCTGTAGGAGGCATGACATCTCAGTATGGTGTCACAGAAAGTGTCAAATTGGAAATCAGATCTGAGGTTTGCCTTGGTCGATTATGCCAGTTACTCTGTGTGACTTGCCTGTGCCTCAGTTTTCTTCTTTGTAAAATAATGATAACAGTGCCTACCTCCTAGGATGATTGTAAAGATGAAATTAGGTACTATTTAGAAGGTTGCATGAGTTACTACATAGAACTTGATATATAATTTATGATCAACAAATGAAAGTGTCTTCCCCTGAGCCTCCCACATTTATGCATGCTATCTGCCCCTCAAATATGGAAGCTCTATGTAGCTTGAAGCCATCTGTATTTAAGACAGGTTCTCTACCTTGCCTTCACATTAGAATTACCTGGGGAGGTTTGAAAAATGCCCGAGCTGCCCCCTCAATCAATTAAATAGGATCTCTGGTAGTGGAGTCTGGACATGAGTAATTTTTTAAAGCTCATTTGCTTTAGAACCACTGCTTTAAGAGCTCCCTCTAGGGCACCTGGATGGCTCAGTCGATTAAGCATCTGCCTTCTGCTCAAGTCATGTTCCTGGGGTCCTGGCCGCTACCTCTGCATGGGGCTCTCTGCTCAGTGGGGAGCTTGTTTCTCCCTCTCCCCACCCTCCACCCCGGCTTGTGCTTCCTCTGGCTATCTTTCTCTCTCTCAAATAAATAACTAAAATCTAAAAAAAAAAAAAAAGTTCCATCTAGAAGAAGGAGAAGAGAATTAGACCTGTGGTTTAAGACCATCTATCTGTATGGCTGTATATTTGAAAAATTTGTAGAGGAATAAAGGCTAGTGCTTGAGATGGGCAGATGAGTAGGGTGTAGTGGGCTATATTCAGAAAAAAAGAGGCCACTATGACAAGAATGTAGTAAACATCCGGATTTGGGAAAGGCAGGTGATGAAGTCATTAATACAGACCTCAGGAGTACATGGGCTTTGCTGTAGAGATGGAGGACTTTGAGCCTCCCAAGTTGATCCTTTGAGCTAGCACAGGCAACACAGATGATGATGTCTTTATTGCTTTACCATGTGGTGAATGTTGGGCTGATGTCCATAGTGGGGTGAGGTGACCTCTTATAGCTGGCTCTACTCTGTTGGAGGGGCATCATGACATCACTGTAGTGTGTATATGTGGGTGTTCTCTCGTGGAAAGGTGCTTGTGGGAAAACACATGCAGCAGGCCATTGACAATGAAACCTATCAGGGTTGCTGTGGCTGCTCTCACGACACAGTTTTGTTCGTACTAACAGATAAGAAAGGTGAGATGCAAGCCTGTTTTTGTAAACTTTTTAGTGAATAAAGAATTTCTTGAAACAGAAGGAATGGCATATCCGGTTCAGGGATTTGAGCTTCTAAGAGACAAGTGACTTTCTAGTAGGACGACTTTAGTTTCTAGGGATATAAGTGGTTCAGAAGTTGAAACCAACATACTTCTTCAGTCTTTGGGTGCCTAGACCTAACTGTAGCAATACTGGCCAGGAATATCTTCTGCCACATGGGGTAGCCTGTCTTTAATTGGGTCCCTTTTCTTGAGAAGCACATTAGTTTGTCTAGTCCCTAGCAAGAGTACTGGGGAGATGAGTAAACATTATTGACTAGATAAGGAGACAAGGGATTCAGACTGCAGGGGTCAGTAGTGGAAGCTTATGAAGCGGGAGAATAGCAGCATCTGCTGAAGTGAGGAGTGGAATGGGGTAGGAGGATAGGAGACTTGGCGTAAGGAGGGAAGCATGTTGCAAGTTAGAAACAGGAAAATCTCAAGCAATGACAATTTAGTCCAGCTTTTGTAAAAATATGTTAAAATAGGAGTGCTGCCTGAGTCTCTATGACAAGAAATACCACAGCCTGCTCTGTAGGTCTTTTGTAATTTATAGGAGGGTGAGAACTGACGAGGCTATTCTTGAACTCTCACCCATATCAAGGGCATAAAAGTCAAGATGAAGACTGATAAGGGGTTTCAAAGAGAATATTTGAATGGAGTTACTGGAGTGTTGTTAGACAAGTCAGGGAGAGAGAAGTGGCCACACTCTTTTCATAAATGTAGGCTTCCCTCTGTAGCAGGCACAAACTGGGAGGAGGGAGAAAGCCTTTAAGTCAGGTGGCAAAGTCTGATTATTACACAGGACTGGATAGATATAACTCTTTTAAAGATTTTATTTGTTCGTTTGACAGAGAGAGAACGCAATCAGGGGGAGTGGCAGGCACAGGGGGAGGGAGAAGCAGACTCCCCGCTGAGCAGGGAGCCCGATGCAGGCTGATCCCAGAATCCTGGAATCATGACCTGAGCGGAAGGTAGATGCTTAACCAACTAAGCCACCCAGGCACCCAGGACTGGATATTTTAGTTACTAACTTTTCTTAACTAAAAGTTACCAGAAAAAGGAATGGGACTGCCCAAGTTTTTATTCAGGGACGAGAGAAAAACCAACCCCTATAGAGTATTTTCACAGGGTCAGTGGAAAATTAGAATTAAGTTGCTTTCAGTTAGTCCCCCAAATCAAGTTTGTTCCATGTGCTGGAACATTATTGTTGAGTACCTTCTTTGTTTTTTTTAATCCTGGAGGTATAAGGATGAACTGGATGACATTCTTCCCTATAAGAATTTATGAACACAATGCAATATAATATATACAACGACAGAAGTAATATGTGTGAGGATTAAAGAAGTGCTATAGTAAAAAAGAAGATATGAGTAACTTATTTTGGAGGGAGTGGGGGTAAAGGGACATAGAACCACACCCAGGATGAAACCCAGCAGGATTTGAGAGAGGACTACATGTTCCCAAGGTGGACAGGGCGGAGGACACTGTGTGTCAGGTCTCAGCTGTGGAAAGAGCATAGTGTGTGTGTGGGAGAGCTACAAGCAGAGTGAAGGGTGTGCATAGCCAGGTGGGTGATTACAATAGAGGGGAGCTGGTGGCCACAGGTGTTGTGAGTTAAGAGTTGGGCTGTTGGCAGGTTCACCCGTGGAGAGTTAGTGGGATTGTAAAAACACATACACGCATACTGAGATGCCAGTCATTTCCTCTGTCATTCATTTCCTCCCTCTCCTTGCCCTGCACTTTTATAAAATTTGCCAATTATGGAGTGCTGAGAAGGTAGTATGAGAACTCCTCTCCATCCTGCTGCTTACAACTGATGGG
Organism: Martes martes; assembly: GCF_963455335.1. NCBI lineage: Eukaryota > Metazoa > Chordata > Mammalia > Carnivora > Mustelidae > Martes > Martes martes. The sequence continues at coordinate 55,669,732 of NC_137895.1, read as the reverse complement.
ATCTAGCTGTGTATCTGACTTAGGCTGAGTCCAACAGACTCTGCCTCCTAAGAATATAGATCAGAACATTGAGAGACTGGGTCATGTATTTGTCCCCAGCTTTACTGAAACATGATTGACAAAAATTGTATATATTTAAGATGTACATTGTGATGTTTTGATATGCATATATGTTGTGAGATTATTACCAGTCAAGCTAATTAGTTTATCCATATCACATAGTTACTATTTGTATGTGTGTGGTAAGGAAATATGAAGTCTATCTTAGCAAATTTCAAATATATGATACATTATTGTTAACTCTAGTCACCGTGCTGTATATTAGGTCTCCAGTACTTATTTATCTTATAACTGAAAGTTTGTACCCTTTGACCAGAATCTCCTTATATTCCCCAGCTCCCAGTCCCAGTAACCACTGTTTTACTCTCTGTTACTAGGAATTTGACTTCTTTGGATTTGACATATAAGTGAGATCATGCAGTATTTGTCTTTCTGTCTGGCTTACATCACTTAGTATCATGTCCTCCAGGTTCATCCATGTTGTCACAAATGGCAGGAGTTCCTTTTTTTTTTTTTTTTTTTTTAAGATTTTATTTGTTTATTTGACAGAGAGAGATCACAAGTAGGCAGAGAGGCAGGCAGAGAGAGAGAGAGAAGCAGGCTCCCTGCTGAGCAGAGAGCCTGATTCGGGGGTCAACCCCAGGACCCTGAGATCATGACCTGAGCCGAAGGCAGTGGCCCAACCCACTGAGCCACCCAGGTGCCCCAGGACTTCCTTCTTTTTAAAGGCTGAAAAATACTTCTCTGTGTGTATTGTATTTCCTTTATCCATTCCTCTTTTGACAGACACTTAGACTGTTTCCATATCTTGGCTACTATGAATGATGCTTTGATGAATATGGGATGCAGATATCTCTTTAAGATACTGATCTTATTTCCTTTTGAGATATTCCCAGAAATGGGATTGCTGGGTCATATAGTTGTTCAGTTTTTAATTGAGATTGGGTTACTTCGATAGGAGCATTGAGCTTGTAAGGTCATGCATGTTTCAGAGACATCTTGGCCTGTTGGGACCAGCCTTTGGGGGCCAGTAATGCAGTGTTAAGCAGGATGAGCTGATATCAAAAGAGAAACAGGTGAATGTAGCCAATGAAGAGGGAATAGGAGACTACAGGCATTGTAGCCTCATAGAGAAAGACGGAGAGTCAGTGGCTGTCTTGGCTCTGACAGCTCTCTGATCCCTTATTTCAGTCCCATCTAAGGTCCATCTTCCTGTTCTAGAGTTCTGTACAGCTCTTCTGAATCTTTATAATCTTCTTTTTTCCTCCCAAACAACACTGTAAAGTAGCTAATTGTGTTCTCCTCTTCCTAATGTCTTGACGTCATGAAACCACATACCTTCCACGTAAGGAGCACATATATGTAGCAGGGATACGTACTTCACTTATTATAGCTCAGCTGTGCCTAGAAAGAGTGGGTGTCTTGTTTTTTATTCCAGAGTTTTCTCCTGTGTATTATTTATTATTATAAAACAAAATAACCTAAAACTGGGGTGCCTGGGAGCTCAGTCTGTTGAGTGTCTGCCATCGGCTTGGGTCATGATCCCGGGGTCTTGGGATCAGGCACCACGGTGGGCTCTCTGCTCAGCAGGGAGCCTGCTTCTTCCTTTCCCTTTGTCCCACCCCCACTCTTGCTCTCTCTCAGATAAATAAATAAAGTCTATTAAAAAAAACCCCAATACCCTAAATCTTACTAGCTTAAAATAATAATAAACATTATCTCCTAACTTTGTGGGTCAGAAATTTGGGAGCAGCTTAGCTGGGCAGTTCTGTCTTGGGGTCTGGCAACATAGCTGCAGTCCTGATGTTGACAAGGACTGCAGTCACCTGACAAGAGCCAGAGGATCTGCTGCCATGGCGACTCACTCAGCTGGTTGCTCCTTGGTGCTGGTCGGTGAGAGGCCTGCTTTCCATATGTGGGCCCCTTCACAAGATGGTTGAATGTTCCGACATGGTGGCTGGCTTCCCCTAGAATGAGTAATCTGAGTTGTTAGAGAGCCAGACAGAAACTATCCTTATTACAGTCTGGCTTCAGAAGTTACATAGAACCCCTTCTGCCACATATTTTTCACTGGAAATGGGCCACTAAGGAAGGCCCACATTTGAGGAGAGTGGTATTAGATACCACTATTTGAAGGGAGAAATATCAAAGAATTTGTGGACATGTTTTAAAACCACACACACATACATACACACACACCCCCCGCCCACAATGATTAGGTTACAGGAGGAAAAAAACCCTAAGTGTCTAGTTAGTTTCAAATATAGTTCAATTTCATTATTTAAACAATTCCTTTAAGTAGTTTAAGTCTCCTTTGGATAAAAATGTTTCATGTTTCATAATGCCTCCCAAGGATGTCCTACATCTTCTCTAATGGTAACATCCATTTATACAGGGTAGTAAGGTGGAGAGCAGTAACGTCACTTACTTGTGGAATTGGTGAGAGAGATGGTACTCACTGGCTTCATTCTGAGTATGTACTGGCAGTTTTTTGACAAGATACCCCGTGTTGGCCTGATTGCTGGGGAACTTGCTGGTCTGTGATGCTGAAGCCTGCAGTTGGTGAATTCATGGCCTGGTTTTGGCTTTAGGCAAATCTCCCAGGGAGTACTGGCTACTTCCCCTTGTGGACTCAGCTTCCTCTTGGCCCCTCCTGTGGAGTCACCTCACCTAGTCATGGCAGACCCCGTGGCTGTTAGTTCAGCCTCCATGCTTCAGTGGAACAGGAACAGCTTAGGATAGTTGACTCCTCTCTCTCTCTCTGCCTGACTACACTGTTGGAGACTTGCCATTGACCCAAACAGCCATGGAAAGTGCCGACAGTGAGGTATGAGGGGCCTGGGCAGTCATCCCAAAAGAGGAGCAAAGGCAGGGATCCTCTCAACACAGAGGTAACTCATTGGTATGCAGAATAAGGGCCCCGTAGTGATGTGCATGTCCCAATCCCTGGAACCCATGAATATATTACCTTACAAGATAAAAGGGACTTTGTAGGTATGATTAAATTAAGGGCCTTGAGAGGGAAAATTATCCTGGATTATCTGGGTGGGCCCAATTTAATGACATGGGTCCTTGAAAGAAACTTTCCAGTCTGAGGCCAGAGTCAAAGGCAGATGTGACTATGGAGTAATGTTAGTTAATGTTAGAAAAGTACAAAGTTGTTGGTTTTAAAGATAGAGTAAGGGGGCTTTGAGCGAAGGAATGTGGGTGGCTGGAAAAGCAAGGAAATAGATTCTCTCTGTATCTTCCACAAAGGAATGCAGCCCTGCCATAACCATGATTTTAGTCCAGTGAGACCCATGTTGGATTTTTAACCTACAGAACTGTAAGATGATACATTTGTATTGTTTTAAGCCACTAAGTTTGTGGTAATTTGTTATAGCCGCAGTAGAAAATGAATACACTCAAATCCAGCTTTGGCCTAGAAAGAAGTCAGGCCTGGCTTCCTGACAGCTTTATTTTCCTTGATCTCTGTTTCTTTCTCACTAAACCCGAGCTGGAAAGGGCCAGACTCTATGTGGCACATACTTGTTCTACCATAGGGCAGTGTTTATTTTTTCATTCAGCTGACAGAGTTTAAAGATAAGTACAGTAAACATGCATACGCTCTTCACCTAGATTCACCAATTGTTAATGTTTTGCTATATTTACTTGCCCTTTTTGTTTATGTACATACATATATTTTCTTGTTGAACGATTTGAGGGTAACTTGTATTTGTCTTGATACTTTATCCTGAATACGTCAGCATTTCCTAAGAATCAGAAAATTCTCCCATAAACTACAATTCCTTTCTCCCACCTAATAGAGAAAATAATTCCATGATATCACCTAATGTCCATTTCACAATGAAAATTTCCCAGATTGTCCCCAAAATATTTTACAGCTACTTTATATCCACTCTCTCTCCATTCCCAGTCTGCATTTCAGCAAATCCTATGTTGTGGTCTTTAGTCTCTGAATCTCTAACAGCACACCTTTTTAATTCTTATTTCATGACATTGACTTAATATTATTTTTTATTTTATTTTAAAGATTGTATTTATTTATTTGAAAGAGATCACAAGTAGGCAGAGGCAGACAGAGAGAGAGGGGGAAGCAGGGCTCAATCCCAGGACCCTGAAATCATGACCTGAGCCCAAGGCTAAGGTGGCTTAACCCACTGAGCCACCCAGGTGCCCCTATTTTATTTTTTTTAAAGAGAGCATATGAGAGGTGGGGTGGGGGTGCAGAGGGAGAAGGAGAGAGAATCTTAAGCAGGCTCCATGTTGACACAGTGCTCAATCTCACAACGCTGAGGTCATGACCTGAGCTAAAGTCAAGAGTCAGACACTTAACCAACTGAGCCACCCAGGTGCCCCATGACAGTCCAGTCGAGTCCCCTTCTAGAATATTCTGTATTCTGTTTGGCTAATTATTTCCTCATAATGTTTTATAACTTGTTCTCTCACCCCTGCCCTTTAAAAAAAACTAGACATTGTGAATAGAGGTTTGATTTGACTCAGGTTAAACATTTTTTTAGAAAGAATACTTGATTAGTAATGTTGGGTAGGTCATATTGCTTCATTGTTAGGCACATAATTTCACGTTGTCTATTAGTGATACTAAAAATTTGGTCACCTGGTTAAGATGGTGACCTTCCAGTCTCAGCATGGAAAAGGATACATTTCCCTTTGCAGTTTGCAAATAATCTACAACCTGTTCTCAGAAACTTTTCATCTGATGGTTTCAATACCCATTTTAGTCCTTGCCTGAATAAGTTATTTCACTGGGACCTGCAAAAATGCTGCCCTAGCTATTATACTCTGTATTCATTAGCTGGCATTCTTCTGTAAATAGAACTTTCTTTTAAGAAAACTATTTTAATGAATCTCTCGGTGGCCAGTTGGATAGTGGTTTGCTTTCAGTTTTGTTGAAAGCCATTAGAAAACTCACGATTTTTAATAGGGTTTGTCACTCAATTATTGGGGCTGGTCACGGGTAGCTCAAGAGCATCCCCAGTATTTCCAGGTGTTCCTTTGATTTCCAGGAGCTTTTTAAATTCAGGCTGTGTACCACTGTAGGATAAAGGTGAGTGAGAGTTCACCTTCTATGGTAGAATGGAAGGAAAACTAGTAGGTGGGAACCAAGAATCAGTATGGCATCCTGACTGCACAGGTTTTCAGGAAAATCAGCTTTAGAAAACGTACTTGTGGGGCACCTGGGTGGCTCGGTTAAGCCTCTGCCTTCGGCTCAGATCATGGTCTCGGGTCCTGGGATCGAGCCCCACATCAGTCTCTCTGCTCAGCAGGGAGCCTGCTTCCCCCTCACTCTCTGCCTGCCTCTCTGCCTACTTGTGATCTCTCTCTCTGTCAAATTAAATTAAAAATGATCTTACAAAAAATCATACTTGTGGAAGTTGAGGATCTAGAAATTAGTTCCCATAAAACTGTCTGTGTGCTCTGGGACCTCTTGGAAAGTTTTTGTCTGCCGCAGTCTGAAGACCTCTCTAGAGTGCCGAACACTCTAAGCAAATTCTCTCATGTTTGGTTGATGACAAGTAAAGGCATAAATAAAGGAATTTCAGGAATGACTTTCAAAAGAACAGCCTGGATTTCAAGGCTTTTGTCTTGCTGCACACTCCTGTTTTGAATTTCAGAAGCTGAATATATTAATTCCTTCTTTCTTTCCATTCTTTTTGAAACTTGAAATAGTGCCACACTCCCTATTTCCAAGGCAAATTGATTCCCAGGCAAAGGAGAAAAAAAATCACATAAATCATTTTCAAAATCTTACCCCAATTACAGGTATTGTGGAGTTTTAGGAGTTTGGACGGAGGACACTGTCCTTTTATTTTCTTCCAAATGACCAGGAATAAGATTGGTGATTACAAATTTAAGATTTTTTAAAAGCAGAGTTAGTATATTGTACCACATGTTTTATAAAAATCCTTAATAATATTCTAGATTATGATTCTTTGAAAAATTTTTATTATTTATCATTAAGCTGTGATGTACACATTCAATCATCCTAAAAGGAATGAATAATTTGGTTTGTTTTTTTTTTGTCTCAAGTAATTTGAAACAATCTTTTTGATTTCTCCTATCGGAGGCCCTTAGTAGTGAACCACATCACATTACACTGACAAGTTATTTTAGTCTAGTCCATTATTAACGGTGCAAATAGTATAGTATAGTGTGCCTGCTCTGCAGTCAGGTTAAATAGTTCCAAAGTCTTGTTCCCACACTAACTAGCTGTGCAGTTCAGAGTATATTCCTTATCCTCTGGAAGCTTCAGTCTCATTTATAAAACAGGAGAGCTCCTTATAGTATCTGTCTCACAGTTTGGTAGGAGGACTGACTGACTGACATGTGCTAAACACCTGGGACATGTTACATATTAGCTGTTTGTGTTGTTCTTGTCATTACTACAGGCAAAGAAAAGGAAGATGATATTGAAGTCACCATCCTGCTGGCTCTCTAAGAATTTCTTCAGACACCTCTCCAGCTTTCCTGATAAATGAATTTTCTGAAAGCACCAAGCATCAGAGTTAGCAGAGTTGAAATCCTCTATGAGTCTTATATAGAAAAACTGGAATCAACCTGACTTTTCTCCTATAATAAAAGAAGTAAATATGTCTTAAGATGTGAATGTTGAGCAAGGAAGGAACTTTGATTTCTTGAAATTATACTCCAGCTCCCCTGTGAAATCTCTCTCTTTTTTTTTTTTAAGAGAATTTGCATTCCTGCACATTGAAAGTATTTTTGCCCCCCCAAAATAATATTTAGAATTGCCATGGTAAGGACTCTGAGTTAGAAACTATTGGTTTTATGCCAGCTTAATGAGACAAATGCAGAGCTAGCTTAAATTCCTGATTTGGGGTAGTCCAAAATCTATCCAAAGGATTGACCTTAAACTAATCAAATTTACTTTTATTCAAAATAATTCAGCAGCTCACATTAAAAAATATTTGTCCTTTCTCCCATAACATTGTAAAGCATTCGCAAATTGTTCCTTGCATCAGCAGTCAGGTGTGGTTCTAAAGCATCTCCCAATTAAGGCTGTTGGTACTCGGGTAAATGGTGTCATAAAAGTCAGAAGCCCCAACGTGAGGGGAAATCGGTTCCTATGTCCTTTCCTCCTACTCTGGGATGGCACTCCACAGTCATTCTGTGAAGCTGGCATTTTCATTCGTTGCACCTAAATAGACCTTTAGGGGAAAGAAGCAGTAGAATATGGGGGAGTGACCATCGCAGTGTCCATACTAATTTCCAGAATGCTTTTGAGATTTAGGGTCAGCAGCAATTCAGTAAGGAAAGGGCTTACTAAATTTTAGGTAAATTTGGCTCTGAAAATGCTAATTGAAAGTCCTCCTCAGCAATTCAGTCTTTTTCCCTCTCCCTTTCTTTAGTCAGCAGGGTCCCATGGTGACCGGTTCTGAAAGAAATCATCCCCTTCAGCAGTTACCTAGCACCATGGCAACAGGGACGTCAGCAAAGCAGGATAGACCCTGCACAAAACAGCTTCCACCAGACTCCCTCCCTGCCTCTCTAATTCAGCTCTGCCTGAGGCCTAGGAATGGGGCTAAGGACGTCTTGACGTATATACTAAAAAAAAATCCTATGTGTTTCTGTGTTTTGTCCATAAGCATAGATATATGGGCATATAGTAAACTGTGTTATGAGAATTTCCCCTCCCCCCAAAACATGTATATCTAAGGGGTGGGGATGGGTGGTAGAATGGGGACTGGGAGGTATATAGGCATGGGATTTGGGGTTTAATAATATGTAAAAATTGTATTTATAAGGTAGCAATAAGTTGATAGTAGGGGCAGTCAGAGCCCTAATTATACAGCCTGATTTATATTTGGACACAAGACCTCAGAGAAATATTTTAAAAATATCTTTATTTACCTGAGAATGAAATAGACAAATGGTTTTAATGAATACTGAAAGGGGTGTAATGCTGTCCTTGGTGCTGAACACTCACTTGTCTCAGACATGCTAAGGGGGCTCCAGAGAGGAGTGAGGGAACACCTTGTCATGTTAGGGTGTTGATGATAAGAAAGAAAGAAAGAGCCTGGGAGGAAAGTAACATTTTACTCCCTACCAAGCAACCCTGAATATCCAGAATAAAATGTTCAGATGAAAAATAAAACAAAAAAGAAAGTGGAGAAGCCTTGAGGTTTGGTTGAATTTTCTCCTTTTCATATGGAGATTTTTGGTCAGAGCCAATCAGGTCAGAGATTTCTGCTGCTTTTGCTCCTGAAAGGAAAAGTGGGGGAGGGGAGATAGAAGATGGCCACATTCTCCCCTTGAGCCACATGATCCATTTCCCATGTGACACATTCCAGAGCCTTGGAAAGGAGAAGGGAGGGGCACCAAGAGAGTGGGGCTGGGGGCGGGAAGATGGTTTAACAGTCAACCCAGCACAGCGTCATCTTGTCTTCCTACCAGGAAGCAGGCTATGAGCCAAGGGGAAGGCAGAGGACAGAAATGAATGTGCTCCCAAGCTTTCCCGGTGGTGTATGGCATTCTCCAAACTCCTATGCAAGGGCTATTCCTGACCGAGAAGACCCAAGGAGACCGTCTCTGAAATCAAGTCCAGATGAAGGTATGTGCCAGGGATCCCGTGGTATCGCGGCTGAAATTTGGCTTACAGGACATGATACCTTCTTTTTCCAGGCAATTTGGAGATTTTTGTCCTGGCTTAGATTTGGTTAGGGGGCTTTAGATTTGTTACAGGTCTAGAAAAGATGCTTAGATAGTTCTGTAAAATGAATTGATTCACCAGAGTAAGTGCCCCTTGGAGAAAAATTGATGGAAATTATGTATAGTGATAATTAATAAAACAAAGCACTAATTGATGAAAATGATTTTTTTTCGTTGAGTCCTGGAAAGAGGAAACAAATAATATTACTGAAATCAACTAAATTTCTTTGTCACTGCCATAAAATCTTGTTTTCTCCATTTTTAGTTGCTTATTCTGTGCCCATGTTCCCAGAGGTGATTGGCAGTGGCTTAGGGAGCCTGAGTGGGCAGGCATGCTGTTTCTTTGTGCTGTGCAATTGTCTGCCTTCTGATGTTCCTGATACCAGAAGAGCTTATGATTATTTCCGTCTCTGGTTTGGGATAGTAGAGTGCCACTGACTTCCAAATCTTACAGAATAGCTTTCAAGAAGGCTCCCAGGAAGTTCTCAAAGGAATCTTCCAAAGTTACAGGCTAAAGTAATCTGTCATGTACTCAAATCTTGGTATCTTTGACCATTTCTACCCAGCACAATGAGGGAAGCTAGCAAATTTAAATTTTATTTCATCTTTAACAAATACTTACAAAGTTCTTGCTGTGTGTGAGACGTCATTATAAGCACAAATAATCCATCATTTAATCCTTATAGTAACCCTCTGGGGGAGGTATTAGTACTCACATTTTGGTAATGAAAAAACTAAGGCACAGAGAAGTTAGGGAATATTCCCAAGATCACACAGCTAGCAAATACCAGAAACAGTATTTGGACCCAAGAAACTTGACCTCAGAGTCCGTGAGTTTAACTCCTAACCTAACCTATGCTTCTTCCCTGTTTGTGTTATTTCAAATGATGTCAGCAGTTGATTTGGCTACAAATTTTGTTCAGCTGACGCTACTAGAAGATCAAATCAGCTTGCCTGACTGAAACAGATCCCCAGTGGAATCTATATTTATATCTTAAATTATCCCAATAGTCATCTTTTGTACCCCCAAATAATCCAGTAAGTAATTGCCTGTTCTTCTCTTCCCTTTGAGCTGTATAGATATCTGGTAGTAAAATACTCTGTTACTATGGTGACCAGATGATGTCCAAAGGCAAAAAAGAAATCTAGAATTACATCATGGTTGATTTTTTTTTTTTAAATTGAACTTAACATTCTTTCATCTGCTGAACCTAGTAACAATACCAGCCTAAACATACTATGTTTAAAAAGCACTTACTTGGTTTTCACAATAAAATAAATAGATTAACAGCTTTCAAAAATTATGAATACAAACTGTGGTATTGAATGGACTAGATTTGTTGCTTTAAAATAATATTACCATACTTCAAGGGAATAGATTACTCTCTTTGCAAATTATTTTAGGTTTTAAGGGAAAAAGGAAGTTTTTTTTCTTAACTTCTAGAAATTTCTGAAATAGAGATTTCTTCCATGGTTTGTGTAGTTTCCCTTCCACCTCTTGACAATAAATGATGACTGATCTCATTCTTATATGCTCTAGGAAAACTAAGGGAAGTTACTAGGTTAAAGGTATAAGGGGAAAAAAAGGGATAGAAATCTAAAATTTGTGAAATTTTTTATTAAGTGAGGTATTTCCCTTCAGGGTTTCACTGAAGAATACTTTGAAGAGTGGTGAGGTCCCCTACAATACTGAACTTTGGTCCTTTATATTAAACCCTGGATCCCTGCTGAAATCTGTTTCCCTGGGACAAGTACCACATTTACACTATTATAGTCTCCTGAAGTGAGCTTCTTGAGCAAAGGGACCATAGCCTCCATCGTCAGGTTTCTAGCACTTAGCACTAGGCCTGGTTTATGGTAAGCTCTCGATACCCATTTGTGGAAGTTCTGTAAAGCATTCTGCCGGAGCCTGTATAGGGGCCCATGCCTGTTTTGTTCGCATGTGCTCATAGGGAGGACAGTGTAGTAGGAGAGACCTGGGCAATAGCCAGAATTATGTCTGAAATTTATATATGCTAGTCTGACTGACTCTGGAGCAATAACACACTTGAGTTCAAGACGTATCCATAAATTCTTTCCTGGAGATTATGAATCCCCCTGACATTTTATTTATATTTAGAATGAAGTTCTCCTGGTATTTGTATTTATATCTGTATTTTTTTGTGGCGTTTGCCTGACACCATCTCCCAACACTTGAAATAGTTCACCTTGGGTTGAGATTGATCATGTTGAGGTCAATTCTTGCCCCAGGCAGGCCTCTCCTAATCAGCTGTGGCTCCCAGTCCTCAGAATGCTGAACCAAGAGCTCACAGGACTATAGGACTCCTCCCCAGAGAACCCTGGATCCTTAGTATTAGAGTAGATTGGAGCCAGGCTGCCTTTCCCAAACCGTGGCAGCTAGGACTTGAGCGTTAAAGATTGTCTCAAGGTATCTGGAAATGTTGCTTAGGATTTGAATTCAAGTTAGCAGGCTAACTGGGGTTAGAATAGTCCTCTCTCTTGGAGCTCCCGTGTAACTCTTGATCTTGAGCTCATGAGTTCGAGCCCCACACTGGGTGTAGAGATTACGTTAAAAAATATTGAAAAAATTCTCTTGATAATCACAAACATACCTGTTCTATTATTCCTGTCTAATTAAGTCACTAAGGAGAGGAAGAATAGGGTTTGTAGATAAGGTATGGGTCCTTAAATCCTATCCACTCATCCTCCTTACCTCCAGTGTTACCTGCTGAGTGAGTTGTGCAGAAGAAACGGCTCTGCAGGCAACCCAGTATGGCTGGGCACGAGCTGCATGCCCACCACGCTCCTGTAGGGCTGCCCAAAGAAGCCGGCCTGGTGTCCTCTACAGGCTGAGGTCTGGAAGCCTTGCTGGGCTTCCTATTCTCTCTCAAATCTCCCAGCTCTGCTCAACCAGCTGAACAGGAGAAGATCCAACAGAGAGAGAAAGTAGAGAGGTGTCCCTTTATGGAGAGGCCTTGCCAAGTGTGCTTTCCACTTGGAGACTTGGAATGAAAGACAAGATAGAAAAGGGACAGTGAGCATGGGGAGCAGATACGAGAAAGTGAGGCCTGGGTCCTGCCTTTCAGGCACAGTCACTTGCCCACTGCCAGTAAACCCTGCCACCCGAGTCAGGCCTTGCCAGCCCACTGACTGGATCATTTCCTAGCATATGTGTAGGAGGGAAGGAGGAGGAGATAGAAGAACCAGAGTATGGACGCAGCTTCTCCTTTATGAACCAAGGCAAAAAAATGGCACAAGCTGAGAGGTGGTCTCTCCAAGAGGACAGTTTCAAAAGTAAAAGAGGGGTACCATAATAAATATATTTTCCTGTTTATGGGGTCATTTTCCCTCAGCTAAACTTTTGAAGCCATCATCTCATGGAGCCTCTCATTTGGCATACTTTCCTAGGCACTGGATGTCTGCATGTGAAATCCTGATAGAGACTCTGCGATATAGGTTATTAGCCCCAATTTCTGATCAGGAAACTGAAGCTCAGAGACATTAACCAACCTGCCTGAAGTCCCACACAACAAATAGAGCCAGGATCTGAATTCTGTACTCTTTCCGCTCTGTGACAAGTAAAGTTCTTTCCTCTGCATTCTTTAAAAATATATACGTTTTTGGACATTATGTTAATATAAATACAGTTCTAGAAAATTTGGGAAATGAAGAGAAATGGAGAGGTGTAATGAAAATAGGGGCACCTTGGGGCGCCTGGGTGGCTCAGTGGGTTAAAGCCTCTGCCTTCGGCTCAGGTCATGATCCTAGGGTCCTGGGATCGAGCCCCGCATCGGGCTCTCTGCTCGGCATAGAGCCTGCTTCCTCCTCCCTCTCTCTCTGCCTGCCTCTCTGCCTGCTTGTGATCTCTGTCTGTCAAATAAATAAATAAAATCTTTAAAAAAAAAAAAAAAAAAAAAAAAAAAGAAAATAGGGGCACCTAGATGGTTCAGTCAGTTAAGTGTCTGGCTCTTGCTTTCAGCTCAGGTCATGATCTCATGGTTGTGGGATTGAGCTGCACGGGTTCTGTGCTCAGTGTGGAATCTGCTTCAGATTCTTTCTTCTTCCCTCTTCCGCCCTTCCTCATTCGAGTTCTGTCTCGCTCTCAAATAAATAAAAATCTTAAACACACACACACACACACACACACACAAACACACAAACACAAGGACCCAGTCGGTTGTGCGACTGCTTCGGCTCAGGTAATGATCCCAGGGTCCTGGGATTGAGCCCCACGTCAGGCTCCTCACTCAGTGGGGAGTTTGCTTCTCCCCTGCCGGCTGCTCCCCCTGCTTGTTCTCACTCTCCCTCTCTCTCTCTTTGTGTCAAATAAATAAATAAAATCTTAAAAAAAAAACAAACAAAAACAAGAAGTGTAATAAAAATCAGTCATGAGGGACGCCTGGGTGGCTCAGTTGGTTAAGCCGCTGCCTTCGGCTCAGGTCATGATCCCAGGGTCCTGGGATCGAGTCCCACATCGGGCTCCTTGCTCAGCAGGGAGCCTGCTTCTCTCGCTGCCTCTGCCTGCCTCTCTGCCTGCTTGTGTGTACTCTCTCTCTGACAAATAAATAAATAAAATCTTAAAAAAAAAATCAGTCATGATCTTGCCACCTAGAAACAAACACTGTTAAAATTTTGGTATATTTCTTTCTCAGTGCATTTGGTTGTAAGGAAAGAAACATTTGTTGAGCACTTTTATTTCAGACATTGTTCTTAGCTCCTTTCTTGCATCATTTATTTTATTCTCACAACGAATCAATAAGGTGGGTACCATTATTATCCTAATTTCATTGGTAAAGACAATAAGGACAAAGATGTTAAGTAACTTGGTAGAGGTTACACAAGTATTAAGTGACCTGAAACCCAGGCAGGCAGCTTTACCAGGAGGGTTTCTCAACCTCAGCACTGTTGGTATTGGGCCCAGCTACATCTGTGTTGCGGGAGGCTATCTGACTTCACTCTAGAATGGTTAGCAGCATCCCTGGCCTCTACCTACTGGAAGTCAGTAACACCCTCCTTCCCCAGGTGTGACATCAAGAATGTCTTCAGACATTGCCAGATGTCCCCTGAGAGGCAGAACGACCTGTGAACCACAGCTCTAAGAACCCATGCACCTAATCACTGCATTATATAGCCTCTTCATATTTAAGATCTGCAAAAAGTTATTTTCTTCCACATCTAAAGAAGGAAGCATGCCTTCAAGTTTGGGTGCAGCCTATGAAACCTTCTGGAATATCAGTGGCTTTATAGATCATAGGTAGGAGATTAGTTACTTCCAGAAAAATGCTCCTTAATAGACTTTTATAACAAGTTCATAGTATCCCATCGTTGCCCAGTTTGAAAAATAACCATATTTCTGTCTCTTACAGTCTTTTCCTCTGTTCTCTGTGACAGGCACCCTTAGCCTTCAAGAATTCAGATTTCAGGGACACCAGGGTGGTTCAGTCGGTTAAGTGTCTGACTCTTGATTTTGGCTCAAATCATGATCTCGGGGTTCTGAGATTGAGCCCTGCTTCAGCCTCCATACACAGTGGGGAGTCTGCTTGAGATTCTCCCTCTCCTGCTGCCCCTCCCCTAGCTTGTGTGCTCTCTCTCATGTTCTCTTTCTCAAATAAATAAATCTTTAAAAAAAAAGAATTCAGACTTCAGGTGTACACTGTACACTTACGGTATAGCGGACTGTGCTTATCAACCATGGTGTTAAAATATGTCCCAAACAAAGGATGTCTGTTGCAAATAATTGCTTGCTAATAAATCAAATACCAAGATTTGCTAGTGATTTTTTTAATTAATTAGGATAAAGTTAAGGATATTTATGTAATAATGTTCTTTTCCACATGCTTTCTTAGGTTGAGGACCTGGTGTTGGAGTTACAGGTCAAGCTCCTAGAGTTGCACATAATTCTGGGTATATCTGTAGGAGTGTGTTGCATGTATGAACACATTTGTCACATCTGTCTCTGAGAAAGAAAGACTAAAAATGGCTGGTGTTGATGATTTGGGTCAACCATGACTGATGCGCAGAGGGGATTAAAGTAAGAAGCACTGAGAGAAGAGAGCAATATCATTTTAACTGAACAGATGTCTAAAAATATACAGTACTAAAATATATATTAACCATGTGAAACATGCAAATACACATTCAACATTTTTTTTTAAGATATTTATTTGAGAGAGAGAAAAAGAGTGAGAGAGAGCATGAGAGGGGAGAAGGTCAGAGGGAGAAGCAGACTCGCCGCAGAGCTGGGAGCCTGATGCAGGACTCGATCCTGGGACCCTGGAATCATGACCTGAGCCTAAGGCAATGGCTTAACCAACTGAGCCACCCAGGCACCCCACATTCAACATATTTTCAATGACAACTGACTACATACAGTTGCATAATTTGTCCATGAAAAATGCACATGAAAGCAAATTCAAATCTAACTTCTGCTCTATGAACTTAAAGGTTTGCTTTCTCAGAACACCCTAATTGGCGATAGTGGTGTGGATCAAAATTTACCCTGAGTGTTGCTGTGAATTTGCTGTGAGACAGAATATATTTCTGAAAATCAGAGTTCTTAGTAACTCTCTGTGTAGTGTTTGTACTCCGTGCTTAACAACAACTCCACCTTCTTTTCAAATTCCTGTAAATTGCATCTCTGTAGTTCTTTGCTTTGAGTGTGATGTGTCTGGTCTTTGCCTTGTCTGGTCTTTGCCTCCTTGCTTCTTTCTTATTTAAGTTGCGCAACTAGAGATGTTGATACTGAAATCCGAGCTTGAAAAATGAAACTAAATGCTTACCTCCAAAACAGCTGTTTGCCTCTACTTTAGACTCAGTGAGCACACAGCTACTATTAAAAAAAAGTCTGTGGTAATGGATTAAATTGAATTTGGGGAGGTGCATATGCCTTGGCCAAACTGTCTGCTTCTGAATTCAAAAGACTCCATACTGGAAAGAGAGGTGTGGGAAATTGGTAGAGGATAGACAGGGGTTCTAGTAAGTGTCTCTCCCCTCTGAGAAGCTTGGTAGTAGATAGAAAGGCAGACACAGCTGGCAAGTCCTCTTTGACCAGACCACTTCTTGCAGGGAATCTTCAGTAAGAGATTGTTGGCACTTCCGGAATAATTACTGGGGTTGTTGGGGAGGGCTGCTTAGCTGGCCTCTAGGGAAAATTCATCCCTCCTTTGGAGACCCATACTCTTGATCTTGGATATCGGAAGCTCACAGAAGCCCCAGCAGCCCTAACTAGCTTCCCTCTCCTCCCACCAAAATGCACTCTTGGGGTGAGCTCTCTGCCAGGTGAAAGTAGTGAGTTATAAATTAAACAAATGTGTGTTGCTCATAACAATGGCTTTATGAACTAAAACCTATCAGTTTTAGTTCATAATGCTAAAAGGACTTCAGAAATCATCTAGACGAACTCACTTATGTTATAGCCATGGAAATGGAGATTCTGAGAAGTTGATTTACTTAAGGTCCTTACCGTGATATAGAAATAAGACCTGTGTCTCTTGTCTTGCTGTTCAGTGCTTATATTCAGAATTAAAACCCAGGTTTCTTAGCCCCCAGTCCCATGTTTAAGGTAAACCAGAAAGCACTATACTGTTCGAGCTTCTCAAGGTTTCTGATATTCTAGATGCTGGTGGGGTGGTGGAAGGTAGTGGTAGGATGGCTGGTATGAATTTTAATGTTCACACTGAATTATCAAAGAAATGGCTATATTGAATTAGTTTTTATTACTTCAGAACAAAGTAGCACAAATTTAATGGCTTAAAATAAGTTATTTCTTATATTGCAGTTCTGCAGGTCAGAAGTCTGGGTGGGTTGGCTGGTTTCTCTGCTTTGAGTCTCATAGGCTGAAATCAAGGTGTTGGCAGGACTGCATTCCTTCTTAGAGGATGATTCCTCTTCCAGGCTCTTTGCAGTGGTTGGCAGAATCCAGTGCCTTGTGGTTGTAGGACTAAGGTTGCATTTTCTGGATGGCTGTCAGTTGAGGCCATCTGTAACAACTAGTGGCCTCTCCCTGGTTATCGCATCGGAGCTCCTGGATCTCAGAGCCAGCATGTCTGCTCCTTCTCATGCTAGAAATCATTCTCTGACTTCTTTTGCCTCATCTCTCTGCTTCTAACCAGAGGGGATCCTCTGTTTTTAAGGGCTCATTAGTTTGTGGCCACCTGGATAGTCCAGGATAATCTTCCCATTTTAAGTTTCATAACCTTAATTATATATACAGAGTCCCTTTTGCTGTGTGGCATGGACATCTTTAGGAGGCCAGTCTGCCTACTACATACATTACTTCCTTTAAATAACAGCAGGGGTCCATCCTTTCAGGCTAATGGGAAAGTCAATGATAAGCATTTCTGGGATTCTCTTCCTCTTCCTAGGTCCTGGGGCTTGCAAACCCAGCAATATATATGGTGTTCCCTCTAACCTTGGATCCCCTCTGATCATGGCAGAGGTGTAATTATGGTCTGAGGTGGCGTGTATCCTTGAAAGCTGGGAGATGGTGGCTTTGGTACCCGCCCTGGGGCAGTGGACTCTACTTTCTGCCAGGAAGTCTTTGGATCCAGCCCCTCTGCTGCACTCCTCCATGACCACTTGTCACTTACCTGGAGTGCAGTGGGGAAGTGAGGCAAGGGTCCCAGGCCTACCTTTTTCTTCTTCCTTTTTTTTAACAACTCTATTTGTATAGCATAACCCCCACTCATAATAGTGTACAGGTAGTGATTTTTGTTATATTTACAGAGTTGCACAACCATAATCGAATTTCAGAACCTTTTCATCATCCCCAAAAAGATCTCTTGTGACCATCCAGGCCTGCCTTTTGCATGACTCCAGTGGCCACAGCCACATCCTGGTTCCGACATCCTTGTTTCTTTCTCCTACACTCTATAGAAATCCCCCTCAGAGAACTCAGCCTCCAGAAAATGAAAGCCAAGGAAACAGTTTTCTTGGGCCCAGCGATACGACTCTCCTCCAAGACAAGGCAGCATTTAGGGTCTGGGTTCATTCTCAGAAGGGAATAGGAAAGAATCTCAACAAGAAGCGTAGCACAGATCAATACCCCCAGTGACTTATCTTGCCTCTGTATGATGTGCGGGAGTCATCCAGTTGCAGTTATTATTGGACAGCTCTGACTCCGTGGAGCAGTGACCTGCAGGGGAGTGAGTCAGACCTCCTCCTTTCCTCCCCGCTTCCTTCCTCCTCTAAGCAGAAACGAAGGCATTCTTTGCTTCCTGCTTAAATGACCCAATGGTGATGCAGCGTGGAGTGGGATGGGAGAATAGAGGAACACATCTTTTACAAGAGTGCAAGGAAGTTTCCAGAGGCACTTTGTCCCTCTGGGGCCCACTTACCCCTTTTTTTCTCTTCCCCGTCCTGTCCCTCACCATGTGATAGGTTCTTTGGACTGCATAGAAATCTGAGTTGCCTCAAGGGAAGCAGCCTATAACAAGCCCTAAGGCCAGGCCTCAAGGAGCCTGAAACATTGCTCAGGATCTGAAAGTTGGCTGGGGATCCAAGGCAGTTTGGTGACTTGGTTTCCTTGTCTTGTCATCTGTCTGCAGGAGGAGTCCTAGAGAGTCTACCATAGATGGCCCTGTTCTCTGTCTTGGCTCCTACTGCTTCCATTGCTTCCCTGAACATCCAGCCCCAAAGCAGGCCCTCCTGCCATGCTCTGCTCTCTAGCTCTTTTCTGCTCATTACAACCTACTGTCTTTATTTATACTTATTTATTACTCTCCTCCACATCCCTCCACAATAGTCATAATTAGACTGTGATCTTCATGAAGGGAGGGGCACAGTTTTATTGGCCATTGTATACATGGTTCTCGCATAGTACATTCTGGCACAGGGTAGGATCTTAAAATGTATTTACGGAATGATGAATGAATTAATGAAAATGAGCAAATAATCTGAATAGACATTTCTCCAAACTTCAATATTCATCTGCCAACTGGATAGCTCTACTTGGGTATCTAATAAGAATGCAACTCACCCAAAATAGAATTATTGATTTCCAGCTCCCCAAACTTTCCCCCCATCTCAGAACCACAAGCCCAGGGAGTCATCCCTGCCCCCAAACCCTATCACACATCAGCAAATCTTGTTGGCTGTCCCCAAAATATTTTCAGTATTGATATACTTTTCTTCACCTACATCGCTACTAGGTCTAAGCCATCATTATCACTTACTTAGGTTATTGTAATAGCCTCTTAACTGATGCCCCCCACTTCTCTTAGCCACCCACACAGCAGTTAAAGTTGTATTTTTAAAACAAATCAGGTCATACTCCTATCACGCCTTTGCATAAAACCTGCAATGGATTTCACTGCAGTAGGACTAATACCTGTGCCCGACAATGCCATGTGATCTGATTCCCTGCCCACCTTTCTGATGATTATCAGGAGCCATTTCCTTCCACATTCATCTGCTCCAGCTTATAGTTTATTCCTGCCCCAGGGTCTTTGCACACATTGCTTTTGCACAGAATGCTCTTCCAATTTTCACATGGCTGACTTCTCATCACTGGGGTTTCAGCTCTAGTATCACTTCTCCAAAGAACCTTTCTCTGGCCACTCCATCTGAAATAAGACCCTGCATCAGTCTAGATGATTTTAGAGGCAAATAATAGAAAACTCAGAGGGGCTTAAAACCATAACATATTGCTTATTTAATGAGTCTAGTGATGGATGCACCACAGTGTCAGGACACTGGGTAGTATCTTTGTGAGTCTCAGGACTTCTTTGACCTTCTAAGATACCACCCAGTGCCCTGACATCATCACATGACCGTTTACAAAGGTGAGAAGCAAGGGGCAGCCAGGCCCACAAGAGAGAACACTCTGCATGCCTCTTTCCTCTTACCAAGAAAGAGACATTTTTCCAAGAGCTTCCCAATACTCTCCTAGAGATTTCCTCTTGTCTTGCCAGAAGCAGAGGTTGTTGATGTGACCATCCCTAGCTGCAAGGGATGGCGGAAAGTGGTTATGTTGCCTTTTCAGTCACTTGACAGAGGAAGGTAAGGGAGAAGTTGGGAATGGCCATTAGGTGACCAACCAGTCACCTATCATTCCATTTCCCATGGACCCTTGGTACCTCATCCTGCTTTATTTTCCTCCATAGCACCAGCCATTTCTTTACTGTGCATGTATTTGTTTGTTTTGCTGTTATTTCTCTCCCCCCCTTCCCCAGAGATAAGCTCCATAAAAGCATGGACCTTGTCTATCTCGTTAACTTCTGTACTTCCAGTAGTTAGCACAATCCTGTTCATACTATGTATGAAAAGAATATTGGGTAAATGTGAAATAGAAGATGATTTTACATATACCATCGTAACAACATAGTCATTTCTTAGGGTGAAGTTTCTTAGTGTTTATTTCTCTTTTTTCCCCCACCTTATCTGACTTTACATATTTTGTGGGAACAGTAGAGAGAGGGACAAGTTTAGTATTACTAGGCCTGGAGCTGCATCCCTCCTATGCACGACTCTACTAAGTGGCAATAGGGTAAGAAATACTGGCCTGTCCTTTATACATACCCACGTTGGGGTGCCAGTATGACCTAACATTTTCTCCTGTAACACTGTTTGTAAAGAATTTGGAGAGGCCTGCAGCTTGCAGCCAGCAGAAAACTTGTGGAGTAAAGCTTGGACTCCTTTCTGTTACATTCTCTTGGGTGCAGCATTTATTGCAATGCTAGAACCATCCCTGCATAGAACCATCAAGTAGGTGCTGCTTCTCCATCAGTCTTTCACCCTTCCCCCACTCCCTTCCATAATGAGCACCCCAGCCCCATTCTCCCAGATACTGATTGTCCTCGAGGCTTTTGTTTCAGCATCTCTTCTGTTTTCATTTCCACCAAGATCATAGATCTCAGAGGTAAATGGGGTCTCAGAGATCACCATTCTACTGATAATATGTAAAAATATGTACTCTTGGGGTGCCTGGGTGGCTCAGTGGGTTAAGCCTCTGCCTTCAGCTCAGGTCATGATCCCAGGGTCCTGGGATAGAGCCCCATGTCGGGCTCTCTGCTCAGCAGGGAGCCTGCTTCCCCCCTCTCTGCCTGCTGCTCTGCCTACTTGTGATCTTTCTCTCTGTCAAATAAGTAAATAAAATCTTCAAACAAACAAACAAAAAAAACTTACTTTAAAAAAAATATGTACTCTTTAAGAAACATTTACATTTTGGGGTGCCCAGGTGGCTTAGTCGGTTAAGTATCTGCCTTCAGCTCAAGTCAGGGATCAAGCCCTACTTTGGGCTCCCTGCTCAGTGGGGAGCCTGCTTCTCCCTCTCCCTCTTCCCTCCCCACTCATTCTCTCTCTCTCTCTCTCAAATGAATAAATAAAATCTTAAAAATAAATTAAATAAATAAAACATTTTTTAGAAAAAAGAAGCATTACATTTTACATAGGAATTACGTACTTATTACATTTTAATTGGGACCTTGACCTTAAAAGAGTGATATTCTAATGGTAAGAGGAGTTGGGATAGAAACCTTACTCGTTTCCAGAAATCACTCCTATGATGCTGACTTTTTATTTCTGATACTTTAAAATTCATGTGAAGGACAAAGAAAGGTAAATGTGGTAGAAGAGTAAATGTAGTTCCTTAGACAACCAGTCTCCAAACACAAAGATGGTGTACCCAGTCTGATCTCAGGAAACTGAGCTTAATCCCAGTTGGGAAACAGATTGAAAGGCACAGAGCTGGAAATACTATGGAGGAATATTTGTATATATTACATAATCTATAATAGGAAAGGGGAAAAGGGCATTCAAGAAAATTCTAGGCTTATTAGCCTGTGATACTAGGAGTCTCAAATGGTGGAGGGGAAGTTCTTTTCATTGGAAATACGACGTTTTTGGCAAGTATTCAAAATTACCTAATGGAAGTAATTTAGCAGAGTAGATTTTAGATGCTTTTGAGAAATATTCAACTCATTGTATTACATGTTTTGGTTTAGGGTATAGAAAAAAGTTTTGTGGGCTAATATGTCACTAAAAGAAATCATGCCAAACTTGAGGAAAGGTTGTGTTGATTTACTTGGACCTTAGTGATTTTCCTCTTAAAACCAACAATGTGAATGATGATTAGGTACTAGGCTCCTCCCCCAAAGCCACTGGCTCTTAACATAGTTAAATTATGTGACTCATGTTAGTATTATCACTATAGTAGGTGATGTGTGATGTGGTTACTAAAATTTGCTTGTCATAGGGCTTTTAAGACTTTTATGGGCTAACAATAGTAAGAGGGCTAAGTTTAAAAAATTTTTAATAAGTTTTATTTTAAATTCTAGTTAGTTAACATAGAGTATGTTAGTTTCAGGTCTACAGTATAGTGATTCAGCACTTCCATACGTCACCCCGTGCTCATCACAAGCGCATGCCTAAATCCCCATCACGCATTTCACCCATCACGCATTTCACCCGTCCCCCACTTCTCTCCCCTTTGGTAACCATTAGTTTGTTCTCTATAGTAAAGGGTCTCTTTCTTGGTTTGTCTCTCCCTTTTTTCCCTGTGCTAATATGTTTCTTAAATTTTACACATATGCAAAATCATATGGTATTTGCCTTCCTCTGACTTATTTCGCTTAGCATAACACTCTCTAGCTCCGTCCATGTCATTGTAAATGGCAAAATTCCATTCTTTTTTATGGCTGCTGTTCCATTACACACACATGCACACACAGCCCCCCCCCACATCTTTTTTATCCATTCATCAGTCGATGGACTTGGGCTGTTTCCATAATTTGGCCATTGTTGATAATGCTGCTGTAAATATTGGGATGCATGTTTCCCTTTGAATCAGTATTTTTTTATTCGTTGGGTAAATACCTAGAAGTGCAATTGCTGGATCACGAGGTAGTTCTAATCTTTTTTTTAAAGATTTTGCGAGCTAGAGAGCGCGTGTGTGCATGCACGAGCACAAGCGGGGCCAGGGGTGGGAGAAGAGGGAGTAGCAGACTCCCAGCTGAGCAGGGACACCTATGTGGGACTGGATCCCAGGACCCTAAGATCATGACCTGAGCCAAAGTCAGACTTATCTGACTAAGCCACCCAGGTGCCCCAAGAGTGCTAATTGTTTAAGCACATGCTATGTGCTTATAAATTATCTAACACTGTGTTAGATAATTTATAGAACTGAATAGGGATAACACTTATTGAGTATTTTCCTTGTACCAGGCAGACTGACTTGTGTTAACTCATTTAACTCCTATGCATATATTATCTCATGTAAACTTCACAATAATCAAGTGAGATAGGGACTAATTATCCTCATTTGACAGATAAGAAAACTGGAGCTCAAGAGGGTGAGAAAATGTGTCCTGGGTGACACAACTAGTTAGTGTGTGACACTAGTGTGTCACACTTCAGCTGTCTGACTTCAAAGTCTGTGTACATATCCACTTCACAATATCCCTGTGTTGTAAGATGAAGAATAGATTTTTTTAGCACAGGATTATGTTCTGGGTATAAGTTTGCTAGATTTAGCTAATAAAAATAGAAGACACCAGTTGAATATTGTATGGTCCATATCTATGCTAAGAAAATGTCATTGATCTGGAATTTGCCTTGAACCGGGCATCCTGTACTTCATCTGGCAGCTCTACCTGGGCGGCCCATTGTGAGAATGTGTCTTATCCTCCCTGGTGTTCCTGTGCCCCCACCAAAGTCATGAAGCACTTGGCTCAATGTGCATCCTAGAGCCGCAGCTCAGGGCCAAAAAGCAAGAGAGCCACTCAGGAAGCTTCTGATGCCTTCTGTGGCCTCCTTCGATGTTTGTAAATTCAGGGCTCTGGGAGATGTCGCCCTGTAAATCATATCCTACTGGAAGTGGTAGACTGGTAAATGTGGGACAGCTGGGTGCACGGGGGGCAAAAAACCTCATTTGTGGTGTTTGTCCATTTCCATGGTGTGACTATTCCAACCGTGGCTGATTTATGCCAACATGATGTCATTGGAGTTGGGAAGAAATGCACACAGCTGGTTCTGGGGAACTCAGGCAAGCCAGTCACCCACCCCTGTTCTGGGCATTTCTTCTTTTCACATATACGCAGAGCCTACATCATCATGAAATGTTTAAGAGAAAATCTCTACCACCGTGGTATTCTCTAAATTATAACAATTAAAATTTAAAGGAAGCAATTTCTTACCTGGGCTAGTACCACTGGTCAAACTTCTCCTCCCTTCAGTTCACACTGATTTAGAGTTCGCCTTTCATCCTGCGTTTAAAGGCTATAAGAGTTTATCTGTCATAATGAATTTCCTGTAGTCTCAGGGGCTATTCTGAAGAAAGGCTGTATTTCCAGACCAACATGTCCACTGTACTTTTGATGCCAAGCCTCTGTGCAGTATGTGGTGGGAGAGATTTTTTTCCCCAAATGTTCACTATGTCACATATTTCTGAGCTAGCATATTGAACAGATGTATCTGTGGGTAGGCAAGAGGCTGTGGCAGAATAATTTTACATTCCTCTGTTTGATTGAGGAGTCAAGAAAGACCTATCCCCGTACAACCATTTGACCCTTTGAATTCAGATCCTGCCTTTTGTGGCCTCCTCACACATGAAGCCCCAGGGGTGGTTAAGAGCATGGACTTTGGAGTGAGGCAGTCTGGGGTGACTCCTTTATAACTGTATGATCTTGGGGAGGAACTTAGTTTATTCCGTCTGTGAAATAGAGCTAATAATATTACCTACCTCAAAGATACCTGACATAAGATAAGCACAAGATATCTATCAACTCTCCATAGTATTAATGTTATAACTGCTGTCCTTGTAATTAATCTTATTGGTCATTAGTAAACGGCCTTATTGTAGGTGTTGGCTTCGGTCCAGCAGATGCTTACTATTCTACAGAAAATGCTACAGGTTTTCTTTTTTCCAACCAAATCATGTAAAAATTCAACATTATAAAAATTCTAGTTTGACATTAAATTTTTGAACAAATGTCAGAAATAAAAATGGTCTTCCTATGTTGTGAGAATGTCTGTGAATCTTTATAATTTCATGAGGGAAAAGACATTCATTGTTAGGATTCTTGGACTCAAGAACAAGCCTAAACACCAGTTGATATGCTTGGCCAAGAATCGCCTCAGGCAGAACTGTGACGTACATGGAGTTTGTCAGCCGAGCCCCTCTGTACCTCCTTGTGGTCCTTTCATGTGCTTCTCATCATTCATACATTCATCCACCTCTCAGGGTGATTTTCAGAAAGCTAGGGTCCTACTCCTGGGGTGCCTGCTTGGCTGAGTTGATTAAGCGTCTGACTCTTGATTTCAGCTCAGTTCACAACTTCAGGGTCATAGAGTCAACTCCTCACTGGGTGTGGAGTCTGCTGAAGATTCACTCTCTCTCCTTCTGTCCCCCGATAAGGGAATGAGTGAATGAATGAATAAATGAATGAATGAATAATAAAATAATGCGTCTTATACAAATAGAGGATGAATGCATGCCAGAGATTTGTCAACTTACTCCTGAAGGAATCGGTGAGATCATTAGGCTGGTTCCAAGAGCATTTGAATAAATAGGTATTTATAGAGTTTTGTTATTGTCTTTTTTTTTTTTTTAAAGAAGGTGGACATAAGATTGCTAGGTAGACACAAAACCAGTTAATGTCCTACAGAGCAATAAGTTCATAAATTTGGGGGTTATTTTTTCTGCTAGACAGAAATCTGCACGTTAACACGCACCTTCACATGTCTGGGCTCTCGTCATATAGTAAATAGCAAAGTCAAGCACGGATGCTTTCTCCCAGAGAATTAAATAATTCTTGGGGGAAGCCAATTTAACAATGTCTTAGCATGACATTAGGAAGATCTGCTGTACTCTCTTTGCCTTATTTTCAAGTATTAGATACTTTAAAAAAATGTTTTTTGAAAGAGAAAAAGTTGGGGGAGGGGTTGGGGGAAGGGAGAGAGAGAATCTTAGGCAGCTTCCACGCCTGTGCAGAGGCTGCTGTGGGGTTCAGTCTTATGATACTGAGATCACGACCTGAGCCGAAACCAAGAGTTGGACACTTAACCAACTGAGCCACCCAGGTGCCCCTGTATAGAGATATATTTTAATAAGGGCCTTCAGTCAGTGGGGTGTGTCATGTAGTAGTCACAGAACTGGATGGGAAAACATAGGTTGAGCAGGAAACAGGTCTTTCCTGTTGCTGTTAAAATTCCTGCATATGGACGACCCAGACATAAAAATCAGTTAAGCAGCCCTTGTATTTCAGAAACACTCCTCTGAAGAGGGATTTATTTCCAAATCAGTGAAGCAGGAAACCTTTCTGAAATTTTACTTTGGGACCCTAGAACTTACTTATAATATGGCATACTATTTTTTTTCTGGAGTGGGGATTGCAGAAACCTGTCTGAGGACCCCCTCAACTACTTTCACTCTCCTTCAATGGGAATTCTTCTGCAGGTAACAGTTGTCTGGGGGGACTTCAGTTTCGCCTGCCCTGCTCTGCTCAGGAGTCATTTTCCCTGTCTCTATGGTCATCAGTGTTTCAGCTCCAGAGAAGACGTAGTCACTCTCTATCTCTGGTTTAATTCTCCTAGCAGAGCCCCCTAGAGCAGGAGTCACGCATTTCAGTTCTCTGTCATGGATTTGATTCAGTAAATACTTAATAAAAAAATTATTAATGTAAAGAAAAAGAATAACATTCTTCCTCTGGGAGCCCCCAGCTTGGTGGGGGAAAGACAGAAACATAGGAACAGTTCTAAAGCAGGAATTCCTTATCTCGGCTGCACGTGAGGATCACCTGGGGAACCCTGAAATTTCCCGCTGCCCAGGCTGCTCTCTGGACCAATTCAGTTAGACTCTCTGGGGGTAGGACTAGAGCAGGGGTATTTTTTTAAAGCTCTCTCGGGGCACCTGGGTGGCTCAGTGGGTTAAGCCTCTGTCTTCATTCAGCTCAGGTCGTGATCCCAGCGTCCTGGGATAGAGCCCCGCTTCAGGCTCTCTGCTCAGCAGGGAGCCTGCTTCCCTCTCTCTCTCTGCCTGCCTTTCTGCCTACTTGTGATCTCTGTCAAATAAATAAATAAAATCTTTAAAAAAAAAAAAAGATAAAGCTCTCTGGGAGGGTCCAGTGCATTGCTGAGCTAGAGAACCATTGCTGTAAAGCAAAACACACTTGGAAAATGCTGAAGTGCTGTGTGAACAAGGATACCACAACCATTCTGGATATGTTAATATTCTCATCCACTGTCTGATCACATCACAGCCCATGAATACAGAAAATATAACCTCTCATTGTAACCTTGGGGGAAAGTTAGGCCAGTCTGATTGTCAGGCACTTGAAAACGATAAGCTCTGGAAGGTATGATTGGCAGAAAATGAGGTCTCTAAAGGGAAAAGGGCCCAAAAAAGATCAACCCAGAAAGATGACGCCCCCCACACACACCCAAATCATTCCATGTTCTTTCTCTCTCCCTTGGAATGTTTTTTCATTCTCTTGTCTTCCTGAAGGAGTCCTGGTCTCCTCGTCCCCAACTCGGACCTCACCTCCTTTGTGAAATCTTTCCTTCTCCTATCCCATGCAAAATCGGGTCCTTGCTTTCCTCTGCCACTTAGCTCCTTGTCTTGTTGTGTTGGTTTTAATTATTTTAGGATTTAGTTATAATATGATCAAACAGCTTGTGTATACATTTGCCCTCTTCTTGGCCTTACTTACCTTTGTTTCCCTAGTACCTAGCATAGTGTCTTGATTTATGGAATGAATAAACAGAACAGCAGCGATTTTGCGTAGAGTCACAACAGCTGTGCCATCATCGGGGGAGATGTGGACTCAGGAGCTCCTCAAGGCTCCCTTGTCCAGTTTCTGAGGAGTGGGACCCTTTGCTCCCAGTGGTGGGGCTAGAAGAGTGGGCAGACACACTCACTGGTGACATGCAGCTGGAGGAAGTGACGGCGGATGGGAGGCCTCACAGTGCCTAAGTTGTGGTGGTGAACTTGAGTTTCATCTTCAAGGTTTTACTATGAGAGGAAGAGAGAAACAAGTCAGTTCACAGGTTTCAAAATAATGGGTATTGACTACAGAATAGTGCCTGTGGCACCAACTCCTGTTTTATTTAGGCCACAGGCATCCAAAATGTTTAGAACAGCCCTTTTTGCCTGGGAGACTTGCTCGTCTCCTTTAAACTTTAAATCTTTATTTTATTTTAAGATTTAATTTGTAAGTAATCTCTACACCCAACATGGGGCTTGAACTCGTAACCCTGAGATCAAGTTGCATGCTCTACTGACTGAGCCAGCCATGTACCCCTAAATTTTAAATCTTTTAAAAAAATGGGGGGACATTTTGTAGGCTTTACACAAATGAAGGTGAAGAGATTACTTCAATTTTATAAGTACAAGGGTCATGCATTCCAGATTTTCTAGGACAGTGCTAATTTTAGATCTCGTGTTCTGTTTGCAGACTGCATATCCTGATTTTTTTAATAAGGAAAGTATTGTTGTTGTTCTTACAACTGACTCTCAACCAGCCAGCCATGCTTAAAGGACTTCTAATAGTCAAATGTCTAATTATCTTACATTTCTTTTGAGAAATCAAGTAGGGCTGCCTCATGGACAAAACAAACAAACAAAACCCTGAAGATAATATGGGACTGCCCTGAGCTCCAGATTTTCGTTGAATGTGGTTTCTTAGTGAAGACAGTATATATTAACACTCCTCTCCCTGCTACAAATAAGCGCAAAAGTCCTTCGAGGAAAAGCAGGCCAGTAAGAACTGTTCTTTCATTAAGAACGATCCTCAGGGTACTTGGCTGGCTCAGTGGGTGGAGCATGCAACTCTTGATCTTGGGGTTATGAGTTTGAGCCCCACATTGGGTATAGAGATTACTTTAAAAAAATGAAATCTTAAAAAAAAAAAAAAAGTGTTCCTTAATCCCACCTCTAAAACTTCAGAAATGTTTCTTTGTGAGGCTAGTCACAGGAACCCACCGGGGGGACCCTGGGTCCTGATGCTGGATGCCGTCCTCTTGTCCACAGCCCCCATGGAATTGCTCTGGTTATTTTGGATTTAGGGGCTGTGCTTTCTCTTTTCTGCTTAAGAGATTCAGACCAAGTTAGGCCTTAATAATCCAACTGTGACCCAAGTCACCCCAATTTTAACTGAAAAGCTCACAAGTATATAATCATTTTACCTATTCAAAAGGATAATTTTTTCCCTCACCAAGTAGCTCCCCCCAAAAGTAAAATAAAGGCTAGGCTTTATAATATTCTTTTATATCTAAGGATCATAAGCTTTTGAAAAGCTCACAGTTAATAGTTGGTTGCTTTTAGTCATCTGGAGACCATAAGCTTCCCAGTAACCTGGTTACATTCTTTAGAGGACACCTTGTATGTTCTCCTGCCAATATGTCCTTTTATGAAACAGTAACAAGCAGACAGGCCTCAAGATATGTCATGGATAAGTGGCAAAGCTATTAGAACATGAAGCACATTCTCTTTGGGAAAAAAGTGAGCCATTTTCAGAGGTCTTAGGCGCTATTCTGGCTCTGGTAAGGGTTACACACGGTGGCTCTGTGTACTTCCCTCATGCGTCTGTACTGGAAACTCTGCAGAAGGAAGAACAGGGCCCCTTCCAGGAGCCAGCCAGTCTGTATGCACAGATTCCCGGAAGCCATTTCCAGAGCTGACATCTGTGTGTGTCCATCTCCTCATGTTTTCCGCTCACAGCCTCATTGCTTCAGTGTCACGACCTTTAAAAACTTCTCACCTACTGACCCCCCATTCCAGCGGCTCTTCATTTGGAGGGTGGTGCCCTCACCATGACCCAGATCCGAGCACCTTTACCCTTCGTGGTCCCTGGTGGGTGAGGGCGACATGGATATGTTCAGGGGTGGGGCTTGGCACGAGTTCTACCCCATTTGACGAAGGGTCAAAAGAGGGGAGTCCAGAGAGAGCCTGAGCTGGGATCAGCTAAAACAACTCCTGAAACGAAAGAGAGACAGAGCCCGAGCTGTTTCTGGATAGTAGTCCTGTTTTCCTGCCAAGGCACAAGTCCTCCTCCCTGGCGAATGACAACCCATCTAAGTGTCAGATAAGATTGGTAGGCTTGGGGGTCGCTCTGTATGACACCATTTTAACAGGAGGCCTCCTTCTTCTTTTCTTGTCCAGAACTGAGAGGAAGCAAGTGAGTATGGTTTTTGCTCCCAGAATGGAGAACAGCAAGCCACCCTTGGTTATTCCCACACTGCTGCTGCCCCTGCAAAACCACAGCTGCACAGAGGTCGCCTCTTCCCTGCCACGCCGTGACCTGACAGAATTCCATGAGGCGCGTGGCTGGTCGAGCAACAGAACAGACGTGCAGCCAGGGCTGAAACCTGGCGAGGTGGCCACGGCCAGCATTTTCTTTGGGGCCCTGTGGTTGTTTTCTGTCTTCGGCAATTCCCTGGTTTGTCTGGTCATCCACCGGAGCAGGAGGACTCAGTCCACCACCAACTACTTTGTGGTCTCCATGGCATGTGCAGACCTCCTCGTCAGCGTGGCCAGCACGCCTTTCGTCTTGCTGCAGTTTGCCACCGGCAGGTGGACGCTCGGCAGCGTCATGTGCAAGGTCGTGCGGTATTTCCAGTACCTCACCCCAGGCGTCCAGATCTATGTTCTCCTCTCCATCTGCATAGACCGGTTCTACACCATTGTCTACCCCCTGAGCTTCAAGGTGTCCAGAGAGAAGGCCAAGAAAATGATCGTGGCCTCGTGGGTCTTCGATGCTGCCTTTGTGACCCCTGTGTTCTTTTTCTTTGGCTCGAGCTGGGACAATCACTGCAACTATTTCTTCCCTTCCTCCTGGGAAGGAACGGCCTATAGCGTCATCCATTTCTTGGTGAGCTTTGTGATCCCATCTGTCCTCATCATCTTGTTTTACCAGAAGGTTGTGAAGTACATTTGGAGAATAGGCACTGATGGCCGAACAGTGAGGAGGACCATGAACATTGTCCCAAGGACCAAAGTGAAAACGATCAAGATGTTCCTCATTTTAAATCTGTTGTTTTTGCTCTCCTGGCTGCCTTTCCACGTGGCTCAGCTGTGGCACCCCCACGAACGAGACTTGAAGAAAAGTTCCCTTGTTTTCACAGCTATCACGTGGATATCCTTTAGTTCTTCAGCCTCTAAACCTACGCTGTATTCCATCTATAATGCCAACTTTAGGAGAGGAATGAAAGAGACTTTTTGCATGTCCTCGATGAAATGTTACCGAAGCAATGCCTATACTATCACAACCAGTTCAAGGATGGCCAAAAAAAACTACGTTGGCATTTCAGAAATTCCTCCCACGGCCAAAACTATAACCAAAGACTCGATATATGATTCATTTGACAGAGAAGCCAAGGAAAAAAAGCTCGCTTGGCCCATTAATTCAAATCCGCCAAATACTTTTGTGTAATTTCGCAGAATTCTTTCAATTATTGTTTTGTGCCAGAGATTAAAAAGCTTTAACTCTAAAAACAGGAGCTTTTTATATGTTTTTTTTTTTCTAATCACCTTTCTGAGGGAAATGTTTTATTTTGTAAACTGTGGTTTTATTTTGGCTGCTTTTTGTTTTAGAGGAAGCTTTTACCTTGAGCTATGGTCAGTAGTCCCTTTACTGTATTCGTTACATTCATTAAAAAAAGGTAATGCTTTCCTACTTTTTACTTACCCTTATTAGGTCCAAAAAGCATAAACCATACACACAGTCTTTGATTCATGACTCAACTTAGTTTTATTCTGTCTGCTTTTTCTCCTCCCTTCTGAAATTTTTTAACTGTGGGCTTCTGGTTCTGAATGCAGTCTTCTGTGTCACGTATTTCAGAGACTTGCATTACTCTAAGTAACACTGAGGGAGTGTTAATATTGTATATATTTTTACATTACCTTCTTCCGAGAAACCACTGTCCAGATCTCCTATAGAATGCACTCCATAGGATGAAATAGGTTGGAACCTGCTGGGAAGTTTGTGATTGAATTTCAGTCAGGATTCTTAGGGAAAGAAAATTGTTAATTAAGTTGCCTAATTTCCCTCTTTCTTTCTTTTTTCCATTCCCCCTTAACCTAAGCAACTGATGATGCCCTGAAAATTCTGAAGTCATAATGTTTTTTTCTCACATCTGTATCCCATCTAGGCTGTGTCTGGAATGTTTACTTCTCTTCTTCGAGTTAAACTCAAGCCAATGAGTAGGTGTCCTTGCTAGACAAGCCCAGAAAATGCCAACAGGAGAAACAACAGGTGGTATTTCTCTGGGCTCTGCAATTCAGGCAGAGGTCTTTGGGTGCCCAGCCCTACCCTACACTAAAGACAGCAAGAACAAGGAGGACCTTCTTCACTGTCCTAGAGACTCAGACATGAGGCCATTTCCCCAGCCAGCGCCTCTTTCCCCCAATCTCTCTCCAGGTTACATCATCACACCCTTGCCAAGCCCAGACTTTTCTTTGCCTGTGGTATCTCGAGGTTTACTCTCTGCTTGTCGGGTTTTGGTTATTTCAAATGTAGGGCCAGCACATTTTAAAAACATTCTTATTTAAACAATAGGAGGCTTATAGGCAAGATGCGTATGCATTTTCTCATCCCAGTTAAGAGTTGCAAATAATAATTCCAATTGTTCAGTGATTTTACCAACACTATCTCGTTTTATCCTCGCAAAAGAATTCTGTGACACACTTGCCATCTCGGCTTCACAGATGAGGAACCTGGGATGCCATGTTGTGCGACTTGCCCACATTTGAGTGTGACAGGGCTGGTCTTCACACACACACACTCGGGTCCTCTAACTGCCAGTATGTCACTCTTCCCATGACATTACAGAAGTCTCTCTAAGGAGCATGTGAGTGGCCAACCCCAGCCAGGCCTCACTGGGTCTCCTGGGTGCCACCTTGGTGGAAATCTAAAGAAGGTCTAAGAAAATCTGGCTAGTTTTAAAGGAGAGTCTAGGCAAAATTAGATGAGCTGGTCCTCACCTTTTCTTTGGCCAGGGATAAGTTGATAGGTTCTTGGACTTGTGGTGGCTGAGTGTCAGAGATACAATCACAGAGAAATGAGACAAGACTGGATTTGGTATTCAGGGCCAGGAACAACCTCCATGAAAGAGCTCATGTACAAAACGTCTGCAGAGTTGATGTTTTTAAGTGGAGGTGCTTCCTTCAGTCAACAGATTCAAGAGATAAAAAGAACATCTCGAATTTTTCTTCCTTCTCTTTTTCCTCCTCATCTTCTCACTTACCGCATCAGCAGATGGCACTCTAAAATGACAGACTGAGCTAGACAGTTATTTCATTGGCTCTTGGATTCTGAGGTTCAGACCTGTTAAAAAAGAAGACCCTTGTATTTTTGTCCATTTTTGGGTGCATAGTTTTATTTTGGTCCCTTTAGATGGCATATTTTTTGAAGTTAGATTGTAAAAAGTTAAATTTAATTCATCTCAATTTTATTTTGATATATATTTTTAGGTCTCAGGTTAAACTAAAAGATGAGTACTAAGGTCCATTCTGTCTTGAATGTTCTGTGAGTTTACCCCAGTAGGTGGAAATTCAGTGAGACAGTCTCATAAGAGCTCTTGTTATAGAAAGTAGTTTTTTTTTTTTAAATAGAATCCCCCAAATAATGACAAAAGTGTCAACCAAATCATATTCAGCTGCACTCTCTTAGCATGTTGGTAATTCGCTATATTTTGGTTCAGGCTGGCTTAATATTCAGGATTTCTGTCGTCTCACTTGATCCTGAAATCAGAGGAACTTGGGTATAATGTACAGATTGATGAAGATCTGCAGAAGTCCCAGCAGGACAGCACAACATTCACAATCACTGACACCTGCCTGGGAAGAACAAGTTAAAGCCACAGGGAGGCAGGTTGTTGGAGAGAGTGATAAAGGACCCCAGTCTCCGTGCAGGGTCCATGACGAGGCGCACAATGAATCTGGATTCGTGGGGCCTCCAAACAGGAGCTGTAGAAAGGTAGTGGGGGGCAGGGTGCAGAGTAGAGCCAGTCCTGCTATCTGGCTCCCAGAGACTGTCAGAGGAAGGGACGGAGATACATCCTTTGAGGTGGAATGAGAATTTCTCCGAGTCCAGCCAGCCTGCTGCTCTGAGTCCGTGAGCACATCCTGCTCAGAAGGGCTTTCCCATTGACCTTACATCACAAGATTTTACCCAAGACTCCTGGAGCGCCATCCCTGGGCCAGAATTCCTTGCTTAGGAAGGACAGCTTTACCCAGGGGGACTCCATCAAACATGTGCAAGCAGAGTCATTTGCCAGAGAAGGTTGGTGGTTTTTGCCTTTGGTGGTGGGCACGGTCCTTCCCTTCCCACCCCACCCCCCGTGCCACCCTTGCTGCCACCTGCTCAAACTCACTGTGAAGCCACAGCATCAAGGTCTGTGGGAGCTCCTTTACCAGGATCAGCCACAAGGATAAGCTCTGGAACAACTGCATGTAAAAGCAGCAAAGAATTAGGGATTTGGGGATAGAAAGGACATTGAGAGATCTTGCTACACCCTTCCTTGTTTAGGGGAAGAAATTACAACCAAGAGAGGTCAGAGTAAGGGCAAACTAAAATGCTGTCTACCAACCCATCCAAAATTCTTTTAACTTCACCCTCCTGCTCGCTGTGGCATCATTCATTTATGGAAGGAAAAAAACCCTCACTGTGTGCAGAAGAGGATGGAGAGAATACACAGTTCCCTGAGGTTCAGCTAACCGGCTAATTCGTCTGGAACAGAGACAACCTGAGTGGTCTAATTAGAGAACAAGGGGACACAAACCCACTCTGTCGAACCGTTTTGCAGAGTGACCACTTGATGGCACTGTGGCTCGTCGGCAGAACCCACCACCTCTTCACTATGCCTGTCACACAGGCCGGTTTGGAGCAGTCCTGCTCTCCTAGCAACAAGACAGGGACAATTGCTGAGCACCAGGAGCAGCTGTAGATTAACTAATCAATCAGTGTGTTCAAAAGACGGAGCATCTAAACATTGGAGGTAGTCCAAAAATAATTAATACTCTTTACGGACATGCAATCACCAGTCAAAATAGTATTTGAAACCCTTTTTACAAATGGTGTCATTTTAGAAAATCAGGCCCCACCCCAAAGTGGTGATTGTGCTGCCCACACTTACCCAGGCCTTTCTCTCATTTCTGCTCCTTGTACCATTCTGCTCCGAGAATTCATGGCCCTTTTCATAGCAGTGCAATCCAGACTTGCCCTAAAAGTAAAGGTTCCTATGCTCCTGGTAAGGAGGCAGTTAAATTGACATTGGGTTAAATTTATTTGAGGCCTCTCTCATTTCCCTCAGATCGTCTTTAATTTCTTGGTTTCCTACAATCTGGACCATTCTGAACTTTTTTGTTTAGCTGAACACTTGTGTTCAAAAGTTCTATATTCTTTTCGAGAAGAAGTGTCTTTCAAAGATTGCTTTTAAAAACTGCCCATCAACCCTGAGTTAGGGGCTCTACGACTAGGAGTCACCTATAATTTGAAGAATGTATGATTTTAGTTCTGCAGGTAAAGACTGCCAACAGTCTCTGGGCTCTGCAGTGATGGGTGTGTGTGTATCTGGCTTCAGGATCAGGATGTAGTTCTGGGAGCTTGAGAACATCATCTGGTTTTCAGCAGGCCGTCAGTAGAGTAGTTCCAGCTATTTGCCCACAGCAGCTAGATATAGATTAAAACTCCTCTAAGGGGATTTTGAATGCATCCCCTCTTGTCTGCTTCCCCGTTGTGTCTTCCAAAGCATAGTCTCTTTAAGAATAAAGACTTGGGACGCCTGGGTGGCTCAGTTGGTTAAGCCACTGCCTTTGGCTCGGGTCATGATCCCAGGGTCCTGGGATGGAGTCCCGCATCGGGTTCCTTGCTCGGCAGGGAGCCTGCTTCTCTCACTGCCTCTGCCTGCCTCTCTGCCTGCTTGTGTGTACTCTCTCTCTCTCTCTCTCTGGCAAATAAATAAGAATAAAGACTGGATTCTGCTAGTGGGACCCTGAGGGTGCTAAGATGAGGACATGCCAAAGACAGCGGGGCAGCGGAAAAGTAGGCGTGAGGAGCTGTATGGGAGAGAGACGGGCTGCACCATAGCTGAGAAGAATAGATGTATATTCTGTCCATCTGTTTAGATTCATTTACACTGCTGGGCTCTCTGATTCTCCGGGCAGATGCATTCTCCTTGAATGACTCTTTAAACACGAGTGAAAATTATGGGGCGCCTGGGTGGCTCAGTCAGTTAAGCACCCAACTCTTGATTTTGGCTCAGGTCGAGATCTCAGGGTCCTGGGATTGAGTCCCGTGTGGGTTCCACACTCAGCAGGGAGTCTGCTGGAGATTCTCTCTCCCTCTGTCTCTACACCCTCCCCACTCCTGCTCTCTTTCTAAAATAAATAAGTCTTTAAAAAATAAACATTAGTGAAAATTAGGCACAACCTTCCAGTGTGTATCCAGACAGCAAAGTTTTCCTTAATCACAAATAGTATGATGGTCACTTTCAAAGTTTCTGAAGTCAACTTCTGTGTTGAAGTTCAGGTTCTGAACTTCAGGTTAAACCCTGTTTAACCCAGCAAATTATTCTCAAACCACAGCTTCCCCATTTTTAAGATGGGGAACATGGCAGTGCCCACGTGTATGAGGGATCACTGGAACCCTAATAATGGGATGTTGATAATATTTGGAGGAGGAAGTGGCTCAGGCCATTGAAGGGACTGACAAGCCTGAAATGTATAGGGCAGGCAGGCAGGCTGGAAACTCGGGTACTTGGTGTTGTCATTTATGAAATCTATAGGATGGGCCAGCAGGCAGGATTTGAAGCTGTAGTCTTGAGGCAGAATTTCTTCTCTAGGAAACCTCATTTTTTTGTTCTTAACACCTTTAACTGATTGGATAATACCCACCCATACTATCAAGGATAATCTTTATTTAAAGTCACTTGATTGTAGATGTTAATCACATCGACAAAGTACCTTCACAACAACATCTAGATTAGTGTTTGATAAATAGCTAGGTACTACAGCTAGCTAAGTTGACATGTAAGACTAACCATGACACCACCTTATAGAATTGTGTAGTAATAAAATGAGCCCAAATTCATGTAAATCATCCAGTGGGTTACTGAACACATGAGAAACCCTTAACAAAGGTTTTCTATGGTTATTTTACTTTACATTGCTAACCCAATGAATTTTCCCATCTTTCAAGTTACTCGGCACCTATTGCCATGTGTTAACAGTAGAAACAGGTTTTTTTTTTTTTTTTTAAGATTTTTTTATTTATTTGACATAGAGAAATCAGAGCTAGGCAGAGAGGCAGACAGAGAGAGGGGGAAGCAGGCTCCTGCTGAGCAGAGAGCCCGATGTGGGGCTCGATCCCAGGACCCTGAGATCATGACCTGAGCTGAAGGCAGAGGCTTAAACCACTGAGCCACCCAGGGGCCCCTAGAAA
The DNA here is from genome assembly GCF_963455335.1 of Martes martes. Lineage (NCBI taxonomy): Eukaryota > Metazoa > Chordata > Mammalia > Carnivora > Mustelidae > Martes > Martes martes. The sequence continues at coordinate 55,632,611 of NC_137895.1, read as the reverse complement.
CAGGTTTTTAATACTACTCTCACATTGTGGCAGTGTTTTCCTCCTTTTTTTTCCAGCTTTTTTTTTAATTCTACTAAGATCTTACAGACTCAAGGCAGAAGGAACGATTGGAAGCAGGGACTTGAATGGAAGGGACATAGGTGGTAGAACTACTTCTCTACTCACCCCAAAGGGAATTATTCACCCTTCATATATTTCTTAGGAAGGAATGGTCTAAACACAGGAGACACGAAATACTTGAGAACGTAGACTTTTATCATCACTCTTCTGTTGGGGTTTCCACTTACACGGAAAAGAAAACTGATGGTTGAAAATCAGTTTGTAAATTTAAGTATTCATTCTAGCAGAATATGAAAAATCAGTGAAATGGGACCTAAGTCACTGTGGGCCATGGTTAGTCAGAAGCAACTGTGTAGCTAAATCATGTAACAACTGTCTATTTTCAGTTAAACCATAAATGAACTATTACTATGACTACATATGAATCTCAGTGAAATCAAGTGAAACCGAAGTGAAGGTATTAAAAAAAAAAAAAACAGCTACTTGGCAATTGGAGTCGAAGGGGAAAGAAACATAATGAAAAGCCAAAGACTCACACTTGGGAACACAAATAATATAAGGTACATTTAAGTTTATTTTGAAGAAAAATTTAACAGAATGGTTTGTGACTTTTTGATTTTTTTTCTTTTTTTTTCAAAGAAAAGACAAACGCGTTTACTGTTTGGGATGTTTATGAGAGGATAAGCCAAGGGCGAAAAGCCAACCTACTGAGGATGTGTAGAGCAGAAGGAAGGAAGCATTCTGTCTTCAATGACTTTAAATGTCTTTAATGACATTGTCAAGCCCCCATAGCTTTCTCTCTCATGATTCTTTACACTAGTTTTAGTTGGGTATTTACTCTCACCTGAAAGGCTCCTAACAGATTGCCTATTCTTGTTCTATAAAGATTACCCAGTGGTGTGAAAGTGGCTCATATGTGTTGTAAGAGCCAATTTTTTAATTTTCAAAAATGTTGGTTGCCGAAATCAACCACGGTAGGAGTTTTTCTACCCCGGAAATTGTTAAACACTGCAAACAGACCTCCCCCAACCAGGAGTCGGTCATTAAACATCTACCAGCACAGCTGCCTACTTCTTTTTGCTCAACAAAAATGTTCCTAAACAGCCACCTGACTCAAAATGCCATGGGTACCTAGTACACTTGTAGAGATACTTGATTTTCACTGTATCTGGAACAAACGAATGAGCACACTTTAGCCTGATGTTGTTCTGTCACCCCTAGGTACAGAATGATGTGGTTAATGATCTATAAGACATTTTTTTTATTAACATATAATGTATTATTTGCCCCAGGGGTACAGGTCTGCAACATCAGGCTTACACATTTCACAGCATTCTCCATAGCACATACCCTCCTCAGTGTCCATAACCCAGTCACCCCATCCCTCCCACCCACCCCCCAGCAACCCTCAGTTTGTTTTGTGAGATTAAGAGTCTCTTACGGTTTTTCTCCCTCCTGATCCCATCTTGTTTCATTTTTCCCCCTCCCTTTCCCCCACAACCCCCTGCCCTGCCTTTCAAATTCCTCATATCAGGGAGATCATATGATAATTGTCTTTCTCTGGTTGACTTATTTCGCTTAGCATAATACCCTCTAGTTCCATCCACGTCATTGCAAATGGCAAGATTTCATTTCTTTTGATGGCTGCATAGTATTCCATTGTGTATATATACCACATCTTCTTTATCCATTCATCTGTTGATGGACATCTAGGTCCTTTCCATAGTTTGGCTATTGCGGACTTTGCTGTTATAAACATTCGGGTGCATGTGCCCCTTTGGATCACTACATTTGTATCTTTAGGGTAAACACACAGTAGTGTGATTGCTGGGTCATAGGGTAGCTCTATTTTCAACTTTTTGAGGAATCTCCATGCTGTTTTCCAGAGTGGCTGCACGAGCTTGCATTCCCACCAACAGTGTAGGAGGGCTCCCCTTTCTCCACATCCTTGCCAACATCTGTCATTTCCTGATTTGTTAATTTTAGCCATTCTGACTGGCGTGAGTGGTTTTGATTTGCATCTCCCTGATGACAAGTGATGTTGAGCACTTGTTCATGTGTCTGTTGGCCATTTGGATGTCTTTTTTGCAGAAATATCTATTCACATCTTCTATAAGACATTTAATTTCCCTAAAGGAGGGATAATGGAAAGGAACTGTGTGATGAGCCCTTTGTAAAATTTGAAAAAGGACTTTCTCCTATGTTATACTTGCAGTCTGTCTTGCTGGGCACTGTCAGCATCTCCTGAGCCCCATTGTGCTACGATTTGTCCTCAAGCCTCCCTTGCCCCCCTGCTTCTGGCTCTCTCCACTCTGCTGGGTGCCAGGAAGAGCTCACAGTTCTGCTTTAAAGACACTGCACTCGTGCCTGCTGGGTAGGCTTCTTCCTCTGCCTCCTTAAAAGGCTCAAGGGCATGTGGGTTTTCCCTTTTTTGTCTGGAGTGTTTAAAACACGGGGCTCCTCTCACAAGGGAAGAGGCACTGCCGGATTTCATTTTGTATTTTGACACCTACGTGACGGCCTTTGGGGAGAAGGCTTGGCCATCTTTCTTTTTTTTTTTCCCCCCTCTCTTTCTTCCTTCCTTTTCCAATGCTCTTCTCCTTATGTGGCAGTTGCAGCCTAGGACTGCCCTGGCTTGACATTTGAGGGGAATTTTGTATATATATTTATTTATTTATTTTTCCATAAATCCTATACTTTCTTTCCTTGTAGTACTGGCAGGTATGGTCTTCATTCCATTGAGGTGGTGCGATCCAAAACTCTGTTTGGGCCTGGGATGGCCTTTTGGCCTGTTTGGTTCTGGACTATCCAAGTCTACCTGGTGTAGGCCAAGTTGTCATTTTAGCCTGCTAACTTGGTTCCCTGTTGGGTTTGGGGCTGTAAAGTGCTTAGCAGGCATTGCTTTCCTTCTCAGCATGGGGGCACTGAGGCATGGAATCAGTTCTGTTGAACCACAGGACATTTTTCCTGCTCAAATATGTGTTTTTCCTCAGAGTCAAAAATGGCCTGCAAGCCAAGTTCACTGTCCAACTCCAGCCCGACCCCCAGCCCAGGGGTATTTGGGGGACCTGTCCCAGCTCACTAGGGGAATAAGTCTGTCCACTTGGACCCCAGGGCTTGCTTTAAGAAGTCAACCGATTTGGGGTGCCTGGGTGGCTCAGTTGGTTAAGCGACTGCCTTCAGCTCAGGTCATGATCCTGGAGTCCCGGGATCAAGTCCCACATCGGGCTCCCTGCTCAGCAGGGAACCTGCTTCCCCCTCCCCCTCTGCCTGCCTCTCCGCCTACTCATGATCTCTTTCTCTCTCTGTGTCAAATAAATAAATAAAATCTTCAAAAAAAAAAAAAAAGTCAACTGATTTACCACTTAGTCACTTCTAGAGTTGGGCTGAGTATCTCTCTGCCGTCCTGAACAGTTTCTAAGTCACAACTATCAGTACAGCTGACCCTTGAACAATGCAAGGGGTAAGGGTGCCAACACCCCACAAAGTCAAAGATCCACATAGAACTTTTGACTCCCCCAGAACTTAACTACTAATAGCCTACAGTTGACTGGAAACCTTATCATTAACATAAACAGTCAACACATATTTTGTATGTCATATGTATTATTTTCTCTATTCTTGCAATATAGTAAGCTAGATAAAAGGAAATTGTTATTAAGAAAATTTTAAGAAAAATACAGGGTCGAGGCACCTGGGTGGCACAGTTGGTTGAGTACCTAACTCTTGGTTTTGGCTCAGGTCGTGACCTCAGGGTCATGGGATACAATCCTGCGTTGGGCTCTGAGCTCAGCATGGAGTCTGCTTGTAACTCTCTCTCCCTCTCCCTCAGCCCCTCCCCCGACACTCTAATATATTTTTAAAAAGTACTTTAAAAATACAGTGTTGTGCTGTATGTATTGGAGAAGCTATGTGTAAGTAGACTTTTGCACTTCAAACCTGTGTTGTCCAAGAGTCAACTGCAATCTCAATTTGATACGGACATCTCCAAGCTGCCTATAAACTTACCAAAAGAGCACTTCCAGCTCCATGGGTCTTCCAATCATACATTGTTGAGGCCTCTACTATGCATGCTCTGGTCAGGGCCATTCTAGCCTACACTAGGTCTTTTTCAGTGGTGTGCTGGAAATTAGGTCTGGCAGGGCATGGTCGGGGGAGGAATCCCTGATTTGTAGCATTTACTGATTTCTATGGTGTCAGTACTCCAAGCGTTGCCAATTAAAAGCGACCAACTGGATGTCACTCAATGTGGAGTTGAGAAGAGATGCACACAATTGGCTTTCCTCCAGGGAGCCAGTCATAAGCCAGCTGCAGCAAAACACTGTTTCATGTTTTTAAAAAGGCACCCTCTGGGTGGAGGAATTAAGAAAGGTACTCCTTTAGGGCAAATTTTAAAAAGGCACCTCTCTGGGCAGATCTGTGCCACAGGTGCCCTGGTGAGGAGACAGCAGGTGTCCTCTCCACCGCACATGGCCTATTGCAGGAAATGTGAGCCAGATTTTAGGTCCATTCACCTCCTCAACTGGGTGCCTTTGTGCAGTGCACAATTGGCACAACCTTACATGGCAGTCTTGGCTCTGATTCATGACTACTCTATAGTTAAGTAAAATGGATGGAATAAGGGAAAAGAGTACCAAGTTACCTAGCAGCCTGAAAACCCGCTTTATGCAGATTATAGGATTATTACCAGTTAGAACACTAATTATTCTTAAAATTAGCTTAATTAACAGAAGGCTATTATTGCTAAAAATGGCTTCCAACTATAACAGTCCAGGGATAGACATAATGATGAAGCTACAAAGACTTCAGAAATGTGATACCTACAACCCTCCATGTTTAAATTCCAGCTCATTAAATAAAATAATTATCTTCAGTGATTTAAATTCTAACAATAGACAAACCCAGGCATATGTGACTATTTTAAATTTAATATAGTTCTTTACTAATTAAGAAGCAGTTGCTCATAATTCCTATTTAGCCTGCCAATTACTCTGTGAAAGTTATCTTCCCCTTTTTTAAAGATGAGAAACAGGCTAAGAGGTAAATGATTTCAAGGTGACTCAGAAAATGACCCCAAGACCAGTTCTTCTGCTTAAATCTCACTCTTTTTACCACTCAGTGCTAACATGGACATTACTTCAATATTGTAAAACAGACCATTTGAGATGTCTCTGGTGAAGATATTTTATTTTTCATAAAAATATAATTGTACAATGCTCTTCAGAGAAAGAAAAATTCCCTCAACACCCCCAAATACCATGTGGATTAATAATCTTCCTCTCTTTTAAAACTAAATATGTAATTGATAATATGCAACTGATTTCTGGTGAAATATAGTATTTATGTTTTTAAATTTTCTTTGCCTTTATTTTAACTAAAGCTAGCTCCAGTTTAAACCTATGCTTTTTGCAATGAGCCAAATCAAGTCTATCATAATTCAAAGGTGATGAAGTAAAATGCTAAACGGTGATGCTGATAAATACTGTCAATTAGCTGGTACACGGTGATATGAATTTACTGCAGTAAGACAGATTCTGATTTAGATGCAACAGACAGCTTTTAGATAAAATAGGAAAAAAATTTTTAAGAATGTCAGCTATATTCTAAAACTTGACCTGGTCAAATTTATTCCCTATTATGTTCAGTTGTTCTACTATGTGGCAGGTCTATGCTAAGTTAATGACAGAATATGACTGGTCTGAATACACAAATATGTATTTTCCCCTTACCTTCCTTTCTTTGGAGGGCAAAAAAGAACGAAAAAGAACACATTACTCTCTTTACTCAGGGAGCACAGAGAATAGCACTGATGCCGGAGGCACAGAGCTTACCGATTCTCTCACCCTCTGTTCTCTCTCAGCCTGGGTGCTGTCATTACAGAGAGGGAGAGATGCTATGGTTTCAGTATGCTGCTTCTTAACTGGAATGGGAAAAGAAATGCTCCAGCTGTTTTAATCAGTGACATTTATTAACATGCTTCAAGTGGCCAAAGCGTGCAGCCAGCACAATACCCAAAGCAATCAAAACATTCCTTTTTAAGACCAAGAACTTTCTCTTGGTATGATCTACTTTAAAATACCAAAAAGATCGGTTTAGGAATAAACTCAGTAAGCTGTAATTTACTGTCATCCAAAATTACACATCCTCTACCTGAGGACAAAGTCACTGCTCTTATAAAGATACTGGGGGTGAGGGTGGAGGGTAGCTCAAGTGACCTTGTAATTTAACGTACAACCAGAGAAGAAATACTTCAAGCACAATGGAGACATTCCATTGAAGAGCCACATTCATTTTGGAATGTTTGCTTTGAAAACAACTCTTCTGGGGAATTCAAAAGGTACTGAACAAAGCAACACAGAGTAAATCTTGGGCTGTTTTGCTAAATAAAAATATACACTTGAGTAGACCAGATGGCAAAAACATACCCATTACAATCTGAACACTATATTTTAAACACTTAAATTCTGAAGGTCTGAATATTAACAATCTTTAATCTATCTATATTTGTGATCCTAAAAAGACATTAAATACTCTTAAACCCCCAGTCCTCCAAAACACAGAGAGACCCAACAGGCTGGGCTAGTGGTATATCAGTAGTCACACAGGACTAGACTAGATCTGAGTTTGCAATCTACACACCAGAGATCTTCAGGAACTCAGGCTAAAGGGAAGCACTTCATTCAAACGTGTGGCCTAAGAGAAGGGGGGAAAGTACCTTGTAATCTGACACTATGTGGTCCATCTCTTGTTCCACCCCACAGTCTAGACGATGATGCCTCCTCTTAGACTGCCATTTCATAACAAAACATACTGTTTAGAAGCCAGATATTTGCTTCATTAGAGCTAAGAACAATTATAATTTAGCAGCAACAGAGAACACAGTTCCTGATTTAACTATGGGAAAGAGGAGAGAGTGATAAAGTGTCTCAGTGGGGAAAATGAAAGATTCCTAGTCTACTTGCAAGTAGAATATGATGAGCTTGATTCCTCAACCATCACTCTGGTAGTCAGGAAGAAAGTAAATGGAGCTGTGACGGGAACTGGAAAGAACCATTCTGGCCTTGTGCCTCTCCCGCCTGGCCCACCAGCCGCCTGCTGTGCACAACTCCAGCTCAGGGCTTCACTCCAGAGCGGAGGCGCCGTCAGGGCCGAACCAGATGCACACCCACAGTGTGTTTCTTCCTGGCTCAGAACATTTTCCTATGGAAACTCATGTCAGGGAAGAAACTAAGTGTTCTGGTTATGCCTACAGCCATTAGATCTACTAACAATTTCTCCCTCGGTTTGTTCCAGATCTCTTGAGGCAGAAACTTGATCTCAGCAGCTAATTTCATCCCATTTTCTTTAGGAAAATTCTCCGAGTTAGTTGACTACACAAGGCAATGTGTGTGAACATTAACTCCTACCCTCCCCACATACATATACAGACATACGATAGAAACACATACATATATACGTACATACGTACATATTCTAGGTTGTCAAGAGGATGTCTGCTGCTGAAATGCCTAAAAGGTTACTTCTTGCTTAAAAATAAAATTTGACTAATTATTCTCCAAGTATGGACTAGGCCCTAGCAAACTTTTATAAATATAGTTTGAGAAGACAGCAACAAAAGTTTTAAACAGATGCTGTCTTGGGGGCTTTCCTGATCGATTTTGTTAACATGTACATTATCTAAAACAGGCATATCATTATGGATTATAAAAATAGAAATGTATATATTTGTTAATACATATTCACAGCTTATGCTGGAATGGCTCACAGGAGAAATCATGGTTCATGCAGAAAATAAACATTACTCAAGTAAATAGAAACAAATAAGATTAGGTCCATAAAGGCTGAGAACTTGGTAATCAGCCCATTTGGTTTCTCTTTGTAGGGCAATCAAAAACATAAAAGAAGGTGACACACCTACACATACATACATATACAATGACATGAAATACATGGAAAGAATATAAATTAACCAATAAAGCAATGTAGAGTTAAGGTGCAAAAATACAATCTTCACCCACTTCTCTCTACTCCTGTGTTTTCAAACATTGCAACATGTTCAATGCCATGGGTGGCAAGGGCAACCAGAACACGTCTGAATGTTTATAAATTTTCTAAGTGTTGAAAGTTAAAGCAAAATCCTTTGGGATCTATGATCACACATTTTGGTAGAAATTGCAGATTTAAGAGATGACTACTGAGCAGTAGGTAGTAAATGGAGCCAAGAAGTACAATCTTGTCCATTCATCCTCCATAGGATAAAGTATTGGCTTCAATCAGTGACTCGTCATTTTATAAAATCTTCACCCTGAAAGATAAAGTTACCAATGTAAGAATGCTTGCAAGTCAATGAAGCTTGGTTAATCTGTTTTAAAATACATTTTGTTTGTTTAGTATCTATGGAGAAAGGCTTTTTAAAAATATGTATTGAAAGGAAACTGAGCTGATCTGGTTTTTTTTTCCATTAATTCAATTTAGATTAAGGCAAATGTTACCTCATCTAAGAAAAGCTATCAAAAAGCAAACCCTTCAATTTTATAAAAATATTTTAAAAGAGGGGCATCTGGGTGGCTTAGTTGGTTGGGTGGCCGACTCTTAGTTTGGCTCAAGTGGTGATCTCAGGGTCCTGAGATTGAGCCCTGCATCAGGCTCTGCACTGAATGCAGGGTCTGCTTGTCCCTCTTCCTCCCTCCTATCCTTCTCCCCGTTCTCTCTCTCAGAAAAAAAAAAAATCTTTAAAAAATTTTTAAAAGATAAAAAGTTTATAACATACTCTTGTAACTGTTACAAGTGCTCCCAAAGCAGTCCAATGACAAAGAAACCAATCCATTACATCCTCATTACAAAATCTTCCTGGTCTCTTCAACAAATAGTGCTGGAACTACTGGATATTCGCATGCAAAAGATTTAAACTGGACCTCTACCTCACACCATATAGAAAATAAAATCAAAATGGATCAATGAGCTAAAATATAAAAGCTAAAACCATAAAACTCTTAGAAGAAAACATAGGGGTAAGTCTTCATGACCTTGGATTTAGCAATAGATTGTTACACATGACAAAGCATGAACAACAAAAGAAAAAAACAGATAAACTGGACTTCAACAAAATTTTGATGTTTTGTGCATTCTTTTTTTTTTTTTTAAAGAATTTTATTTATTTATTTTGTGAGAGAGACAGAGTGAGAGAGAGCATGAGAGGGGAGGTCAGAGGGAGAAGCAGACTCCCCATGGAGCTGGGAGCCCGATGTGGGACTCGATCCCAGGACTCTGGGACCATGACCTGAGCCGAAGGCAGTTGCTTAACCCACTGAGCCACCCAGGTGCCCGTTTTGTGCATTCTTAATAGGACACTATCAAGAATGTTAAAAGACAACCTACACAATGGGAGAAATATCTGCAAAATATTTCTGATAAAGGTCTAGAACCCAGAATATATAAAGAACTCTTACAACTCAACAACAATATGAAAAACAACTCAATCAAAATGTGGGCAAGGGACTTAAGACATTTCTTCAGAGAAGATATACAAATGGCCACGAAGCACACAAAGAGATGCTCAGCACCATTAGTCTTCAGGGAAATGCAAAGCAATACCACAATCAGATATTACTTCACATCTTAGGAAGGCTATAGTTTTTAAAAATGGAAAATAAAAGGCACAGGCAAGATGTAGAGAAATGGAAAGCTTCCTACCTTACTGGTGGGAATGCAGCATATTTCAGCTACTGTGGAAAAGTTAGTGGTTCCTCTAAAAGTTAAATGTGGAATTACCATATGACCCAGCAATTCTACTTCTAGGTGTATAACCCAAAGAATTGTAAACAAGTACTCAAACACATACTTGTATGCTCATGTTTCAAAGCATACTGTTCATAATAGCCAAAAGGGAGAATCAAATGTCAATAGATCAATGGATACATCAATTATTATATACATACACACTGGAATATTATATAGCCACAAAATGTAAAAAGTACGAGTAGAAGCTATAATGTGGATGAAGCTTGAAAACATCATGCTAGCTGAAAGAAGCCAGACACAGAAAATCACATGCTGTATGTTTCCATTTACATGAAATTTACCCAGAATAGGTAACTCCATAGAGACAGAAGGCAAATTCACAGTGCCAAAGGTGGGAGGAATGGAATAAGAACAAGTAACTGTTTAATGAATTCGGGATTTTCTTTGGGGGTGATAAAATGTTTTGTAACTACATAGAAGTGGTGGCAGTACAACACTGTGAATGTACCAAATGCCTCTGAATTATTATTTTTAAATGTTTTTTGTTATGTAAATTTCACCATAATTAAAAAAAAAAATCCTACAGTGATGGGCTACTGTACTAGATAGAGTTTGGACTAGGTGAAGACAGGTTTTCCCATTAGAGCTATGTGACCTTGGGTGCTTTATCCAACTCCTCTGCTTTTTTTTTTTTTTTTTTAAGATTTTATTTGAGAGAGAGAGAATGAGAGGGGGAAGGTCAGAGAAGAAGAAGACACCCTGCTGACCAGGGAGCCCAATGTGGGACTCGATCCTGGTACTCCAGGATCATAACCTGAGTTGAAGGCAGTAGCTCAACCAACTGAGCCACCCAGGCGCCCTCCTCTGCTATTTCTTCATCTCTAAAATAAAAAGTATAATTCCTTAACACAAACATTGGAGGAAAAACAAGATAAATATAAGTGAAAGTGTTTTGTAAGCTGTAAATCAAAATACAAATAAAAGGCATTATTATTAACAATAACTAGAATGGTATACTCCCATTTATGGGCTAAGTTTACTTTAAAATTCTTCCATACACTTAGCAGTTGCTCTTCATAGATCCCATGTAAAATTCACTTCAGTATTTAGAATCTAACACTATTTCACTTGCTTATTAGTGTATTACAAATGACATAAACATTTTATTTAATGACATACCAAGGAAAGAGGTCAATGGAAACCGTACCTTAAGATGCTCCTCTAAATATAAACTCTCCCCCTCATTGTACTCACAGGAATTGCTATTAGCGTCTGTCTTTCCAGCTTTTGTGTGCCTGCTTGAGTTCTGCTGAGATTTGCTTTGCTCTTCTCCAGTGAGTAGGGCCTTGATTTCAGAAGGGATTTTTCCTTGGTCCATTGCCATGCACCACTGCTTGTACTGAAATATGTAAAATATATTTAAGTAAAATTTTACTAGTCAGAGTTCAGGAACCACTGGTGGAAATCCTAGATGTAGTAACTTCCATAACTAGAGGTCAAACTGGCTGCTGGGAATCCTGCCCTCCACCGTATTTCCTATTTTCTACGGAGGTCATGTATAAGGCTTGCCATCTTTCAAAAGAGGGTAGGCAACCGCTGATGATTCTTGTTGTGATACACTGAAGTAATGTTCAGATTTGGAAGGCCCCTCTAGTGAAAAGAACATCTCCCCACATTGTGCCACTAATTAGGATCCTTCTCTTTTTGCTATCACATTATCATTTCCATTCCTAAAATAAATAATTCTGTAATTTCTGTTCTCTTTCATAAACATTCACTGAATGTCTACTTTCTACTGAAATGTATACTATGGACTTTGGGGGTATATAAAGATTAGTCAGTTCAAAGGCTATGCCTTCAAGTGGTTTACAGTGCAGAGCGTGAGAAATAATTTACAGCGTAAGTCAAATTCAATATACATATATCTTTTAAATCTACTGAATAGTATATATCTGGATTCTTTTCAGGCCCCAACCTTATGTCTTGCCTTTTAAAATGATGAGGTAGTAGCCTGTCCCAGTTTTGTAATGATCACAGTAGCATTCTCTCTTCTCCAACCTGTCACCTCCTCCCTTGAGGTCATAGTAACGAGATTTCCATTCTCTTTAACATTTCTACAGCCATCACCCAAAGTCTTAATGAATGAATGAAACATGATGAATAAATATGAAATACAAATGGTATACAATGCATATTGTTACATACTGCTATATTGCCTTTTCCACTTAGCAAAATATTGTGAATGCCTTTCTACAGCAGTAAATATATATGTGCATCGTGATTTTTTTTAATGGGTGCAATGTAGTCCAATATCTGAATGTTGGACTACTTTGCAGCCATTAAAAAATCTCCTATTGTTGTACATTTGGGTTATTTTCCATTTTTTTCTTTCATGAACAGTCCCTCAGCGAAATAGTCATGTACATTCTGATTCCTCCAGCACTGTGCGAAAATGCTTATTTGCCTACATCCTGGCTAACAGATTTCTTTCCCATATTTGTCAAATGGATACATGAAAATTGGTATCTTCATACTTTAATTTGCTAAGCTTAGGTTGATTTTTCATGTGTTTATTGGTAGACTTTCTCACCATTTCCAGTTCCTCTCTGAGGGCACATATGGCTCTTTCCCGACTGGATACCAACTCTTCCAAATACTGGTATCTTAGTTTTTTCCTAGCTCGGCATTCTCTTGCACTCTGCCGGCTCCTCTCAAGTTTTGCCTTCAAGTCGATTTTGGCTGGCTTCCGACCACGTTTGCCGGGCTTCTTTACTTTCCCTCCAACCACCTTCAGCAACAGAGAAAAGAAACCATTTTGTTCCTCTCAGTTCTGTTTCTAGGAAAGTGACTATGGCTGCATATTATTAGTAAGGAAAACATTTACAAGTAATTAATAAATGAAACCTATGAAACTTAGAAAGCATAATCCCATGAGATGCCTTAGGAGCCTTTGCTTCCTGTTTCTTTTTTTTTCCTCTGATACTCTTGGTAACATGAGTGTGAGAGAAGAAATACTCTAAGTTTTCATTATTTCTTCAATAACAAACTTTAAGTAGTTTAACAGTAAACTTTATGAACCATATATAGCTGGATACTAAATCCAAAAGACTGCCACTAAATACTTTGTTTCCATGGAATTTTTATTGACTTGAGAAAACAGTAAGTAAAAAAAAATCAATATTTAAAATTCTAAGTTCAATGTGATCTCGACATTAAAAAACAACACATAGAAGAGACGATATTTGTTAAAACACCAATGGGGGGGGCGCCTGTGTGGCTAAATTGTTAAGCATTTGCCCGTGGCTCAGGTCATGATCCTAGAGTCTTGGGATGGAGCCCCCACACTGTGCTCCCTGCTCGGTGGGAAGCCTGCTTCTCTGAGCAGAGAGTTAGATGTGGGATTTGACCCCTGGACCCTGAAATCATGACCTGAGCCTAAGGCAGACACTTAACCAACTGAACCACCCAAGTGCCCTATGTTTGTTTGTATATATATATATATATATATTCATTCACTTATTTACTTATAAATATGTATCCTAAGCAATTTGGCTATGACTTCCCTCTTCAAGTTTATCGAGTCCAAAGGAACACACGGGAAGTCCCTGACATCTTCAGGATAATTCTCTCCTGCCTTTAGAAGCCTATAATTATAACCCTAGACTGTCTCAGGAGATTTCTACCTGCTCCCACTTAGTCATATGACATCTTTTCAATATCTCTGTTACTCATTTTCCTGCATAGGCACAATTTTTTGGTGACAGACAAAGTAATTTAATCTTCCTTGTTTAGCTTTGGAACCTCCCCAAGTTCTTATACAACACATTAACTATGAGCTAAATGTGATGAATTTTTAAATACATCAACCTGAACTTGAACATCAAATAAATTTTCTTGAAAGCAATTACCTTGAAAGGGGTTACATTTATTACAATGAACAAGCTTTTCGGTAAAGTGCTTTTAGAACTAGTTTCTTAGAAGCTACAACACAGTCTGCCTCAGGTTATCTACTTTATCTGACGAGGTTCTGAATGACGCCTAGTTCTTTCTGAAAATTACCCTCAGGGAATAAAAATGTCACAACTTCAGTATTCTGAAAGGAATATTGCTGAGGCTTTAAAAGGCAATTGTTAAAGAGAAGATGCAAAACTCAAACACTGACAAATCATTGCAATAAAGTAGCAACTTTATCAGGTAATGAAACTCAAATTCAATATTCACGTGGCTATAAAAACTCTCCTTAGTTTGTTTGAAAATCACTATTACTATCAGACACCAACAACGTCCAGTTGTTGGTGTCTGATAGTAATGACCTATAAAGACCTATAAAGACCTATAAAGATCAGGTCATTACTAAGTATAATGGTTAGGTGGAAAACCAAACTGTACACATGAATCAGCCACATTTACCAGATGCTGGGTGGTAACATGACGGACGGTCAACCACGACAGCACGCGTTTTTACAGGGTGGCTCTGAAATGAGGCTGAATACTCCAGGGCTCTGGGGAAAAAACCTTCCTTTCCACTACTGTGGTAAAGCTAGCTGCTTCAGTACTACTCCCAAATTAGTTTCAACTTTTCAAAACCAGGTCTTTTAGGGGTGCCTGGGTGGCTCAGTCGATTTAGTGTTCAACTCTTGATTTCAGCTCAGGTCATGATCTCAGGGTCCTGGGATTGAGCTCTGCATGCGCTCTGCGCTCAGCAAGGAGTCTGCTTCTCTCTCTCTCTCCCTTTGCCACTCCCTCTCGCCCCCCACCCCCAAGCACTCTCTCTCTTAAAAAAAAAAAATACAGGTCTCTTAAAGCTTTTTATACTATGCATTATCATGTTTTTATTCCAATAATATAGGAATACAGGAAACTGTAGTTTTAATGAAATATTCTGAAATCATCTTACATTGAAATAAAGTATATTTGCTATTACTATAGTTTTTAAAAAGGAACATATTTACAGCATAAATTCAGGTCTATAGCAAAATAAATGGTAAACACATCTATTCTCTACATAGTGAACTCAATCATCAATAACACAACACTGAACTCAATCATCAATAACACAACACTGTAATCTAATACCTCATATATTTGTTTTTAATTAATTCAGGAGAGGCTGCCTTTGAGAAACCAGAAAGAGGACACAGTGTACTTTAGAGACTTGACTGATTTTGTAAACCTCACACAGTCATAAAAACCCAACCACAGTTATAACCCTTTGTTTAGTTTTCATGGTAGTAATATTATTTTATTCCTTTCTTTTTTAATTAGAAAGGCATAGTGAATAAATCCAGGGTTCCTGTATTTTATGTCCCCTCCTGTAAAATTACATTAAAACCACATAACCACCACTTCCCTAGTTTGATTTTCCTCAGTAGTAGACTGAATTTTTGGCTTTGGATGCCAGCTAAAATCTGATTAGTGAACCAGTTTTCAAGACTCAGGTACATTAAAGGATTACTAGGAATCTTTTTTTTTTTTTTCAAAGATTTTATTTATTCATTTGTCACAGAGAGATATTACAAGTAGGCAGAGAGACAGGCAGAGAGAAAGGGGGAAACAGGCTCCCCACTGAGCAGAGAGCCTGATGCAGGGCTTGATCCCAGGATCCTGAGATCATGACCTGAGCTGAAGGCAGAGGCTTAACCCACTGAGCCACCCAGGTGCCCTGGATTACTGGGAATCTTAAGCGTAAGAGCATTTTGTAAAGAAAAAGGTATTATACAGGGGCACATGGGTGGCTCAGTTGGTTAAGTGCCCAACTCTTGATCTGAGCTCAGGTCATGATCTCATAGTTGTGGGATCAAGCCCCACATTAGGCTCCATGCTCAGCACAGAGTCTGCTTGAGATTCTCTCTCTGCCCCTCCACCCACTCATATACTCTCTTACTCAAAATGCATAAAATCTTTTTTTAAAAAAGGAGGGGCGCCTGGGTGGCTCAGTGGGTTAAAGCCTCTGCCTTCGGCTCGGGTCATGATCCCAGAGTCCTGGGGTCGAGCCCTGCATCGGGCTCTCTGCTCTGCAGGGAGCCTGCTTCCTCCTCTCGCTCTGCCTGCCTCTCTACCTACTTGTGATCTCTGTCAAATAAATAAATAAAATCTTAAAAAAAAAAAAAGGAAAAGAAAAAGGTATTATACAAATGTGGATTGGTATACTAGTTGCCTTAACAACTTAATTTCATATATTTCATAAGCCATAATGATTAGGGGATGGTTAGGAGAAATTAATAGAAGGAACCAGAAACTAAAACTGAAATCAACCTCATGAATTCCTCCCAAATGTCTCTGGGCCAGAAATCATCCTTGTCAATGTTTCATAAAGTTTTCACAAACTCAGTGACTACCACAGTGTCCCCTTGCTCTATCGTATTTCTTTTGTAAGGAAGTGTATTAATGTGGCTAAGTAAATGTACTGATTTTTATGCTCCAACACAAATGCCAAAGAAAACTATGAAAGTAATATAAAATTTAGCTTTTTCTATTCTAGTTTTATTTCTATCCACATATTAGCCACATGAAATTTTAAATAGCTATCTTTAAAACAGTGGTATCTTTATCTACTACCCCTTTTACTTCTCCCCCACCCCCAAACACATTTGTGAGCCAGAAATAGAAAGCCCCAGGGGAAACACTTAGAAAGCTTGTATCCCTAGCCCTCACCATGAACAAACTTACTAGCCACTGATTTTTCTTACTCTCCACAGAAAATTTACACAAAGGAGGATAGCAGAGATGTTAAATTTCAGTAGGGCTTTTGCAATACCAAGTTTGTCTTCATTATATGTTAAAAAGGTTCAAGTCTATTTATTATAAGCAAGTAAGAGTGAAGATCCTACTTTTCTGTTAACTACTTGGTTTTTTGTTGTTGTTGTTGTTGTTGTTGTTGTTGTTGTTTTAATATTTTCTCCATTCAGACAAGCTAAAACTGGATGTTATTTTTAGAAAGTAAGCACTAGGGACTGTCATATAATTCTATCTCAGTATACAGCAATTATTACTTAATAAATACAGCAGATAAAAAACCAAAAGATGTTCCTAAATAATGACTGGCTCAAAGAAGAGATCACAAGGGGCACCTGGGTGGCTCAGTGGGTTAAAGCCTCTGCCTTCGGCTCAGGTCATGATCCCAGGGTCCTGGGATAGAGCCCCACATCAGGCTCTCTGCTCAGCAGGGAGCCTGCTTCCCCCTCTCTCTCTCTGCCTGCCACATCTGTCTACTTGTGATCTCTGTCAAATAAATAAATAAAAATCTTAAAAAAAAAAAAAAGAAGAGATCACAAGGGAAATGAGAAAACTACTTTGAAGTGAATGAAAAGGAAAACCCAACACACCAAAATGTGATGCAATCCAACTAACGCAGTGCTCAAAGGGAGCTCTAAATGCCTAAACTAAAAAAGAATTGAAATCCGTAACCTAACTTTCCACCTTAAGAAACTAGAAAAAGAGCAAGTTAACCCCAAAGCAAGCTGATGGAAGGAAATAACAAATATCGGAGCAGCCATAAACAAAATAGAGGATGGCAAAACAATAGAGAAAATCAATGAAACCAAAAGTTGGTTCTTCAAAAAGATCAGCAAAATCAACAAAACTTGGGCTAAACTGGTCAAGAGAAAACATTCAAAAATACTAAAATCAAGGGGTGCTTGGGTGGCTCAGGCAGTTAAGTGTCTGCCTTTGGCTTGGGTCATGGTCCCAGGGTCCTGGGATTAGGCCCTGAATCTGGGTCCCTGCTCAGCAGGGACCCTTCTGATCCCCCTGCTTGTGCTCTCTCTCTCGAATAAACAAATAAAAGTTAAAAAAAATACCAAAATACTAAAATCAGGACAGATTTTAGTAGACTTCATCCCTACCAACTTTACAGAAATAAAAATGGTTACATGGGATAGCATGAATAATTATAGGCCCAAATCCAGATAACCTAGAAGAAATGGACAAATTCCTAGAAAGATACAAAGTAGCAAAAACGACTTGAGAGGAAAAAATAGAAAATCTGAAAAGACCTATAACAAATAAAGAGATTCAATTAGTAATCGGAAAATCTCCCACAAGAAAAGACCAGGTCCAAGTGACTTCACTGGTGAATTCTACCAAACATTTAAAGAACTAACACTAATTCTTTATAAACTCTTCCAAAAAACCAGAAAAGAACATTTCCCATTATTATTAGCCTGATACCAAAAGTGAGACTTGTACACTGAAGACCACAAAACAGCATTATAAGAAACTAATGATCTAATAAAAAGAAAGACATCCCATGTTAATGGAGTGAAAGACTTTATATTGTTAAGATGACAATACTCCCCAAATTGACCTACAGATTCAACATGATCCCTATCAAAATCCCACCTGGGGGCACCTGGCTGGCTCATTTGGTACAGCATTTGACTCTCGATCTCGCAGTCCTGAGTTTGAGCCCCATGCTGGGTGTAGAGATTACTTTTAAAAAATCTCCAGCTGCCTTTTTGCAGAAATTGACAAGATAATTAAAAAAATTCATATGGAAATGCAGGGACCCAAAACAGCCAATCTTGAAAAACAACAAAAGTGGAATGGCTTATGCTTTCTGATTTCAAAATTTATTAGAAAGCTACAATAATTAAGATAGTGTGGCAATGGCACAGGGGTAAACATACATATCAATGAAAAAGAACTGAGAATCCAAAAATAACCCCTTATGTTTATGATCAATTGATTTTCAGTAAAGTGCCACAGCAATAGAGAAATGGGAAAAGAATAGTCTTTTCAATAAATGGTGCTGGAACAACTGGGATCTACAAGCAAAAGAATTAAGCTGGACTCCTACAACACGACATATATAAAAATTAACTCAAAATAAACCAAAGCCCTAAACTTGTAGAGGAAAACAGAAATAAATTTGTGCCCTTGGATTAGGCCATGAATTCTTAGATATGACATCACAAGTATATACAACAAAAGAAAAAATAAACTGGACTTCAAAATTAAAAATTTTATGCTTAAAAAAACACCATTGGGGCGACTGGGTGACTCAGTGGGACAGGCCTCTGCCTTTGGCTCAGGTCATGATCTCAGGGTCCTGGGATAGAGCCCCGCATCAGGCTCTCTGCTCAGCAGGGAGCCTGCTTCTCCCTCTCTCTCTCTGCCTGCCTCTCTGCCTACTTGTGATCTCTCTGTCAAATAAGTAAATAAAATCTTTAAAACAAACAAACAAAAAAACACCATTAAGGTCAACCCATAGAATGGGAGAAAATATTTGTAAATCAAACATATGATAAGGGACTTGTATCCAGAATATATAAAGAACTTTGACAATTCAACAGAAAAGACAAAAAATCCTATTAAAGTACGGGCAAAGTATATGAATAGACATTTCTCCAAAGAAAATACATAAATGACCAATAAACATATGAAAAAACATTCAACATCATTATTCATTTTGGAAATGTGAATCAAAACCAAGAAGTAACACTTTATACTCACTAGGATGGCTATATAATAAAAACAGCCAATAATGTGAAGATGTGGAGAAATGGAACTCTCATACATTGCTGGGCAGGGGATATAAAATTGTGGCCATTCCCCAAAATATTAAACACAGAATTACCATATGACCCAGCAATTCTACTCCTAGGTAATCGCAAAAAGAAATGAAAATATATGTCCACTTAAGAACTTGTACAATGGATGTTCACAGCACTGTATTTCATGATAGCTAAAAAGAGGGAACAACCCAAATGTCCATCAACTGATGAGTAGATAGCAAAATGTAGTGTGTTTATACAATGGAACATTATTCAGGCATTAAAAGGAATGAAGCACTGATACATGGTTCAACATAGATGAACACTGAAAACATTATACCAAGTAAAAGAAGCCAAACACAAATGGCCACACACTGTACGATTCCATTCATATAAAA
This sequence comes from Martes martes, assembly GCF_963455335.1. Classification (NCBI taxonomy): domain Eukaryota; kingdom Metazoa; phylum Chordata; class Mammalia; order Carnivora; family Mustelidae; genus Martes; species Martes martes. Next base: position 55,612,918 of record NC_137895.1, on the reverse strand, counting down.
TGCCCAGAAGAGGCAAATTTATGGAGGTTAAAAAGTAGATTATTGATGTTAAAATTAATATACTTTTGTTTTGTTTTTTTTGACAGAGAGCACCAGTAGGCAGAGAGGCAGGCAGAGAGAGAGAGGGGGAAGCAGGCTCCCCGCCAAAGCAGAGAGCCCGATGCAAGACTCGATCCTACAACCCCAGGATCAGGACCTGAGCCAAAGGCAGCAGCTTAACCCACTGAGCCACCCAGGCGCCCTATACTTTGCTTTTTAGAGCTCTTTTAGGTTTACAAAAAATTAAGCAGAAAAGTACAGAGTTCCCATATATCCCCTTTTCCTCCACCCTTCCAGCGTCCTCTATTATTAACATCTTGCATTAGTGTAGTACATTCATTACAATTGATGAACCAATGTTATTAATAAATCCAAAGTCTACATTAGGGTTCACTCTTTGTGTTATACAGTTCTATGGGTTTGACAAATGCACATATCATGTATCCACCAGTACAGTATCCTACAGAATATTTTTGCTGCCCTAAAAATCCCATGTTCCACCTATTCCTCCCTCCCTCGCTCCCAAAATGTTGGCAACCACCGGCCTTTTTACCACCTCTATAGTTTTACTACTTTTATGGGACCCTGGCATCATGACCGGAGCCAAAGGCAGACACTAAACTGAGCCACTCAGGAGCCCCAACAAGTTCAACTTTCATAGAAAGAGGAGTTATGTGCTCTGTAGGGCCTTGTTAAAATGAGGAAGGCTCCAGTGTCCAGATTAAATACTATTCCAGAGACCCTTGGGTCATTTTACTTCTAGCTTTTCAGGAGCTAACAACAAAGCACTTAAATTCAAGGCTAATGGATACCTGGGTGGCTCAGTCTGCTGAGCATCTGCCTTTGGCTCAGGTCATGATCCCAGGGTTCTGGTATCGAGACCCACAAAGGGCTCCTTGCTCAATGGGGAGCCTGCTTCTCCCTCTGCCTATCACTCCCCCCAGCTTGTGCTTTCCCTCTGGCATATAAATAAAATCTTTAAAAACATATTTTAAAAAATTCAAGGCTAAATCAAGGTGTGTAGGGAGAGAGCACTCACTATGGGACAAGGTCTTGAGCTGGGCACTCTACATGTTATCTCATGTTATTTCACACCATTTCAGGTAAGGGAAACAGCACTATGCTCATCTTTTTCAGGTAAAGAGGGGAAAATTAATTCCTTTATTTGACAACCATTTATTAAACACCACCATACCCCAAACAGCATGAAACTCCAAGAATATTAATGTAAGAAGAAACTGTAAGGAATATGGACTGATGAAACACAGCAGACATGAAATAAACAATAACATCATAAGGGGCAGGATATTAGTGTATACTGGAGTGGAGGGAGGCATGTATATACACACCAGAGATGCATAGTAGTCTTTTTATTTTATAGATGACAAAATTTTAGTCCAGAGAATTTCAGTATCAGAGCGGGATCTAGAACCTAAGACCCTTGATTTGCATCTCACCATCAAGTACGACTGTTTCCCCCAAATTTCATGGTAGGACTCACTGCCTTGATCATATCATGCCCTGAAAAGGCTCTAAAACCGACAGGTGCTTTATATGCACTTCAGTATTAATGCTACCTAGTCATTCATTTACTCCAGCTCACTGTGACCTCAGGCACCTGATGGAGGATGGTGGTGAGGAGGTTAACTAATAAGATTTTTCATTTTATGCTTCCTTGAAATTTCCCTCTACTATTGTGGCTCTCCATGCCCACCAACTGAAGTCATGCCAATCTATTCCTTAAAATTCTGATTTACCTTTCCTCTCTACTCTTACTACCCGTATCAGTCTGAGCCCCACTCACAGGTTATTACAATAGTTTCTCAGTGGGTCTTCCTACCATCTCTCCTTTTCCATTCCCACTTTTCCAGCTAAACTCTCCTGCAAAGAGGGGCCAAGTTAACCTTTCTTTTCAGCTTATAAAAATAACTTTGCTGTATTTCCACTCATTGTAAAAAAGTGGTATCTAATCATTATACAAAGAATAAACTTTAATGGCCCTGTGGCCACGTTACCCTCCAGCACAAGAGAAGACCTCTGGCTCAGCACTGCTTCCTAGGTCACCGTCTCCCGCCTATCAGTTTGCTATTGGCTGCTGTGACAATTACCACAAACCTGGTGGTGATTAAAACAACACAAATGTATTCTTTCTGTTCTGGAGGCCGGAAGTTCGGCAGGGTTGCATTCCCTTCGGAAACTGTAGGGGAGAGAATCCATCCTTTGCCTCTTCCAGCGTCTAGTAGCTCTCAGCATGCCTTGATCTTTGGCCCTATCAGTCGAACCTCTACCTCTGTGGTCTCACTGCCTCCATACCTGCCTGCCAAATCTCCCTTGGCCTCAGTCTCATGAGGACACTTGTCATTGGATTGAGGGCCCACCCAGATAATCTAGGATAAATTCTTCCTCTCAAAATCATTAACTTAATCGCCCCCCCTTTTTTTTTTTTTGCCAAATAAGGTAAACTGTTAACATATAAGGTGATATTCACAGGTTCCAGGGATTAGGACATCAATGCATCTTTTTAGGGGCCACCATTCAGCCCACTGCATCCAGGCTCCTGCTCACCAAGCCAGTCTTCTCTTTCTTACTCCTAACAGGGGCATTGTATGAAGTCATACCTCCTCAGGACCTCACCCCATCCCCTGCATTCCCACCTAATCTTCACCATTTCTCTAAATGTTCCCTCCATCTCCCCAACATCTGCAATAGCAAATGTTATGCTTTCTTTGGTTAGGGTCAGCTCTAGCCCTCTTCCTCTGAAGCTCTCCCTGACAATTACCCTCTTCCCATATCATTTTTCTTCTCCTAATGCCTGGAACATACAGTGAACACACTGAATTTATACATTACATTGTTTTTTTCTAGTGGCCTCACAGATTTAAGTTGTATCTCCTCCAAGTAACGTGAGCTCCTCATGCACCAAAGCCGTGTTTTCTACTTCCATAACCTCAACCATAACCAGGCCGTATGTAGCCCGGAGCCAGGCATTTGGGAGGCATTTATTAAATGACTGATTGAATAAATAAATGCAAAGAAAAATTAAGAATATTCTGAAACAGACTTAAGTTGATATCACTACTATGACTGCCAACTTATAGAAGTTGTAAAAAAAAAAAAAAAAGCTCCCTCATAAGGGATACAAAATCTGAAAAACCAGTTAAGAACTCTTAACTATTTTACCACCTTTTTTGCACTTATTTACATCCTAATGCTCTAATTCCTAAGGCAACTCATAAAAGTTTCAAGCTGTTAAGTCTAACAGAATTATCGCATTTACACATTTACCCGCAGGGGTAGGGAGCAACAGCTCCAGCTAAAAACAAAATAGAGCAGGAGGGCTTGTTTTGCTCTTTTCAAAAACATGAAGTGAAAAGTTACCTCCAACTGTTTAAAGAAAAATAAGATAGATATGAATGTTCCCAGCTAGTGCTCTTTACTACTTTAAAGAAAAAACAAGTAGCTGCATTTTCATTTGGTGTTAAGACTCCCAAAACTTCCTTCACAGCTGTGGGTTAGGCCTTTTATTTACCAGATCTTCAGAAAGAAAGTCTAATCACATCTTCCTGCTGCTAACCTTTCTGCCAGTTCTTCTAGTCCACGGAAGGAGAAAGCAGATAAAGTAGGCCTCTCTGAACTGCGAGTTAACTCCTGCCTCTCCTCTTCCAACACCTATGCCCGCTCCAGCCCCCAGCTATGTCTGGGAAGCTATCCTACATATACCTGAGCGGTGCCTGAAACTGTTAAAAACCGACTAAGAGTGGTCTATAACTAACTGTCTTTGCTTCATTCCTGCCCACCTCTTTCTCAACCACCACATTCTGGCTTCTACCCTATCACTCCAGGGAAAATTCTCTTGTTAGGTTCATAAACAATCTCCTATTTTCCAAGTCCAGAAGATACTTTTTCACTGTTTACTTGACCCTTTTTTTTTGTAGCATCTCATATCGTAGACTAAGACCGTTCTTTAAAATTCTCTGCTCCCTTCGATAAATGGCATAATAGCCCTTTTTGTTCTCGTTCTCCTGTATCACTAACCTCTCCATTTCCGTTTATGTTGCTGAGTCCTGTTCTTCAGCCCCTTCGGATCATTTTATTGTTTTCTAGGGTTTTGTCTCTTTAGCTCTCTTTTCTGTCCACACTCTTCACCCCTAAAGGATTTTATGCATGCTCCATCAACTACAACCACTGTAATAATCTCAATATGGTCTTCAGCTCAGGCCTTTCTCATGAGCAATTAACCGAGCTGGTGCAGCGTCAGAAAGCACTAGCATTTATTGAGAACCCATGATGTACTAAGTTCTTTTGATATGGGTTCACATATTACAGCTAACTCTTGAACAACATGAGGGTAATGGGCGCCAACCCCCAAGCAGTCAAATATCCGTCTGTAACTTTTCACTCCCCCCAAAACTTGACTACTACTGGCCTACTGTTGAAGCTTTACCAATCACATAGTCAATTGTTGCATATTTTGTATACGTGTTATATATTGTAATCCTAGAGTCAAGATAGAGAAGAGAAAATGTTATTAAGAAAATCATAAGGATGAGAAAACATATTTACAGTGCTGTACTATATTTATTTTTTAAAAATTCATGTATAAGTGGGTTGGTGCAGTTCAAACCTGCATTGCTCAATGGTCAACTGATTTTTTTTTTTTTTTTTAAGTAAGTTCTATGCCCAACATGGGGCCTGAATTCATGACCTGAGATCAAGAGTCACATGCTCTACTGACTGAGCCAGCCAGATGCCCCAAGGGTCAACCGTTACTACCTTTAATTCTCACAATAACTCATTAGAGTTTTATTAACCCATCCAATGAAGAAATTTAGTTTGGAAGAGATGAAAGACAGCTTGAAAGTGGTAGAAAGGAGATCTGAACTTTGGTTATATGCCAAAATCCATGTTCTTTACTAACTGGACCACCTGCTTCTAGTCTTATCCACGTTCCTACATCTTTACCCTAATCCATTCTCCATATAGCCATTAGCATTTTTTCCTTCAAAGACGCACATCCGATATTGTCATGTCTGCTTTAAAATCCTTCAGTGGCTCTCCAACATGTATGGCCTTGGTTTTCAAACTTTGGTAAGCATATTCCCCACTCAGTTGGGGAGTCTAATTCAAATTCAAATTCAAATTCCCAAGCCCCATTCCCAAGATTCTGGGTCAGCAGGTGTTTCCTCTATTCCACACTTTGAAAAATACAGACCATGGGGCACCTGGGTGGCTCAGTGGGTTAAAGCCTCTGCCTTCGGCTCAGGTCATGATCCCAGGGTCCTGGGACCGAGCCCCACATCAAGCCCCACATCGGGCTCTCTGCTCAGCAGGGAGCCTGCTTCCCCCCGCCCCCCCGCCTACTTGTGATGTCTCTCTGTCAAATACATAAATAAAATTAAAAAAAAAAAAAAAGAAAAATACAGACCAAAATTTGGGAGCTTAACTTGCCAGGCATATCGTGATCTGGCCCCGGCTTACTTTTCCATCCTCATCTCTGCCATGCCTCTACTGGCACTTTAAGCTCTAGCTCAGGGGTCAGCAACCTACAGCCCTGCTGGCCAAGCCTGTTGCCAGTTTTGGTAAACAGAAGTTTTATTAGAACACAGCCACACCCAGTCATTAAGTCTTGCCTATGGTTACTTTGTGCTAAACTGGCAGGGTTGAGTAATAGCAACAGAGATCAAAATGGCCGGCAAATAATTATTATCTGGCCCTTTACTGAAAATTTGCCAATTCCTGATCTAACTTGTAGCATAATACTTATTAATCAGTGCAGTATGCTTTAGTGCAAGATCTTCCTTCTTTTCCACTTTCTGGAGAACTCCTATTCTTCCTCACAGATTCACTCCTACTGTGTGAACCAGTGTCTGACATGCTTAGAGAGGCACCCGTTCTTCCTGCTCCAAAAGCACTTTGCCTCCATTGCCCTTATTTTTTACCTCACTCTATTGTAATGACTATTCTATATGTCTGCCGAGCTCACTAAAATGTAAGCTCCCAAGAATAGTTATAAACTTTTCCACCTTTCTCTGTCTAGCATAATGCATGTACATATTAGGTGACCAACAAATATTTAAGGAATTAATGAATGATTACACTTTCCTGAAAACCTTAAAAGAACTAATCATTCTGAATAAGAATATGTAAACTTAGATTTCAACTGGTTTCTGTATTATTGAAATTACTCCTTAGCGGTAAACTATTTTGTGAGGTGCCCTATGTAAAATATGCATGTAACCTAGACAGGAAAGGAAGGCACATTAAATCTGTCACAGATTTGTTTAGTAGAGGAGCTGGCTCTTCTGTTTTGGTCTTGTGGATAGCACTGATGAAGAGGAGGACAGGAAAAACATAAAATGTCTGGGTTTTGTGGCACTGTTCAAGACAGGTAAGGGGCCAAAGGACAGATCTGGGAGTGTCAAAGACATTTTTGGGCCAAGTTAAAATTTTTGTGAGAACCAATGCTACTCAGAAAAACGGAATCGAACAGAAGATCCTATCTTCTTACGTAAGAGGTAAGGAAGGTGTGAGAAACCTTATTTTCAGATAATCGTGTGTAATACAGGTAGACAGGAAGTCTATGAAGAAAAACAGTGTCCACATTACCATACTGTGGCCAGCGTCTGGGCCAATCTCCTGTCAGTCACTCAACTGAAACTTGATGCCCTATAATGCCAGGCAATACAGTATGGCAGTCTTTTACCAGCTTAGTCTGTGGCAGGAACACGTCTGGTCAAGGATATTTCAATTTATATCAGTCATTGATTCAATAAACAAAAAAGTCAAATATAAAATAAAAAAATAAGAACCTTCTGCCTATGATCAAAGCCTCTGAAAATAACACACTTTCATTTTCTTTGTAACTGCATGCAACAGGTGAGGAAGAAGCAGCTTTCATAACAATAAGCACTTCTTCCTAGCGGTGAACATGCAGGTAGGCTCACGAGACTCCCTTTATCACACAATCGGACAGTTAAATACACAGCTTAAGTTAATTTCTTCTTTTTTTTTTAAAGATTTTATTTATTTATTTGACAGAGAGAGAGATCACAAGTAGGCAGAGAGGCAGGCAGAGAGAGAGAGAAGGAACCGGGCTCCCTGCCGAACAGAGAGCCCGATGCGGGGCTCAACCCCAAGACCCTGAGATCATGACCTGAGCCAAAGGCAGAGGCTTAACCCACTGAGCCACCCAGGCACCCTTAAGTTCATTTCATGCTTCATCCCATTGCCCCATCCCATCTGGGGACACAGGAGCAAAGGGAAGTGTAAGTATAAACATGGCTGCAAATGTTAGGAATAACACACAATTAATAATTACTAAAATGAGCATCTCAGGTACCTAAGGACCAAAGAAGTCACTCTTAGTAACAACAGTTACTAGTAATTATAGTAACTAGTAACAATAACATTTTTTGTGTGTGTTTACTATGTGTTAGACTCTGTACTCAATGCTTTATAGTAATGCATTATCCCTAATCCTCAACAAAGCCTGTGAAAACGATATTAACCATTTAGAAGATAAAATGGAAACTCAGAAAGGTTAATGAACTCAGCCAAGATTTTTCTTTCCCAATTAGTAGAGATCTACTCAGTCAGTGTTTGAGCTCTGCTGCTTAGCACTTTCCCAAGCCCCCACTTTTAGGTGCCCATCTACCTCTTGCTTTATTTTTGCCATTTGCCATTGACTGTATATATTCTGCCTGGGTGGCTCAATGGAGCACACTGATTCATAAAGCCCAGGCACATCAGGGCAATCTTCTCTCTCTTTTTTTTTTTTTAAAGATTTTATTTATTTATTTGACAGAGAGGGATCACAAGTAGGCAGAGAGGCAGGCAGAGATAGAGAGAGGAGGAAGCAGGCTCCCCACCAAGCAGAGAGCCTGATGGCAGGACTCCCTCCCAGGACCCCGAGATCATGACCCGTGCTGAAGACAGAGGCTTAACCCACTGAGCCACCCAGGGGCCCTCAGGGCAATCTTCTTAATGCCACTCTGTTCCAACCCAATCACTATTAGTGAGTATTCGATGCTGTATCAGGCACATTGCTAGATGGTAGAAAGGTAAAGTTGCACTCCCATTCAAATCTGTCCTACTCTGACTTCAGAAAGGTAGGTGACAGAATGTGGAGAGCTCCTGGCAAACTCATTCATTACCACTGCTGAAAAGAACTCAGAAGGGGCGCCCAGACAGTTAAGCATCTACCTTCAACTCAGGTCCTGATCTCCAGGCACTGGGATCAAGCCCCGCCCCTTGTGGGGCTCCCTACTTAGCAGGAAGTCTGCTCCTCTCTGCAACCCGCCCCTCTCTTATGCTCTCTCTGTCAAATAAACAATAAAATCTTTTTAAAAAATTATTTTAAAAAACCCAACTCAGAATACAGAATCTTTATATGGGGAAGTCCTCACATCATCATCACCTGTTTCCCTGACCTGTTGATTCAAATATTGTCTCTCTACAACTGCTACTCCTGCCCTTTTCATCCTCTTCCTATTCCCCTGGCTTTGCTGTCAGCCAGTTTGTCAGCCTTTATGCTCTCTGATCATACTTTATGCACAACCACCACAATTCCAAGCCCCAACTCTCACCTCCCCTTATACAGGACAAAATGGAACCTGAGACTCTATTGCCGATACATAATGTGAGGAGAAAATGTGTTTTGTGTGTATGTATGTCTATGCTAGGAGGACAATATAATTCTGTGGGACTGTAACAACTAGAGTACAGAGAAAGGCCAGGCTGGGAGCTGCCAAAAACTTCAGGGCTGCTTCATACTGCCTGACTGCTGGAAGAGCAGTCTGATCTTGCTGTACATGGCATTTAAATATTACTCATCCACAACTACGACGTGTATTCAAAGTGAAAGTAGTGTATTCACAGAGGCACTATCCATCCACAGACATGTGGAGTAGATTTTCTTTTCCATAATCATTAAAGATTTAAGAAACTGCTGGTTTCTAAAAACAATGAATTAAAAAGAATGAGAACTGAGTTCATTTTGCTTTCTACCCCCCAGATTTAACTTCACTCTTTTAGGGAAAACAATAAAATTTTATACCCTCCACTACAGTTTGCTAGTTTTAGAAATAGCTCCTATGTGATTTTATAGCTAAGTAAAATAACTCCAAATCCTACGTATTTTTCTTGGACTTGAGACTAGTGAAGACTTTGAGAAAGTTATTAAATGTTTCAAAAGTCTGAAAAGGAAACTAAAAATCTTATAGAGTATGCTGTGAGAGCCTCAAATTAAGGAAATTAAAAAACAATGTTATTTTAGCATCTTAAAGTGCCATAACATTATTCTGAAAAAGGTAAGGGATACCGTATTCAGATTTACTTTCAAAATTAATACTGAGCAATCAAGCTAGCAAGACTTTCATGGAAAAATTATTTTCTGATGTTTCTGGGAAACTTTCAGAACTCCCCCTTTCTGTCTTGGAAACACCACTTCCTGTTAGGGTTTGCTACTTCACAAGCAAACTGTTTCTCCAGGTGAGTCTCAATTCCAAAGTACTGTGATGGGCTTTCCCTTCTGTCTACCACTTTGCTCAGAGCCTTCTGTGAGAACAGGAACAGGAGATAATGTAGAATAACCCAAGAGGCATGGAGATTCTAGAAATTTTTTCACTCTAAGGATGAGTGAAACAAAAAAGTGACAGCAGCAGAGTATTACTGGTTTGGTGGAGGGTGAAAGGGCACCCAAACGAAGGAAAAAGCTAGCATGAGCAGTATGCCAGAAACTGTGGAAAATAAGACCTCTGAAAGGCATAGAGAAGGAATTTCTACTTCAAAACTGCCAAAGTCTATTAGTCTGACTCCTTAAAAAAAAAAAAAGTCAATTTCCTAAACATTCTAAAACATCAATAAGCTGACCATCCCTATCTTCATGAGCTAAAACTAGACAACATTAATGTGGATAGACATAAAGACAGAAATAGGTTATACATAAACTATATGAATTAGCCAATTATGAACAATGTCTGTTAGAATCATAGGGATAACTGATTTGGATGGCAAAAGTGGTAGGATATTAAGATAGATTAACAAGAAGGAATTCACTACTTCTCTTAGAGAAGGCTTTCTACAGGAGGTTAGATTCTGGACGAATAGCAACAGGAGCTTAGCAGAGTGTTCCAACCAACCACAGGAAAATATCTCAGAGGGGGAGTGAACTGATTATATGAATGGGGCATTGAGTGAGGGAGCCTGAGAGAAGAAAGGGGAACCTTCAAGGGGAATAGGGCTGGTTCAGGGTGCCCCAATTAAGGTCTTCAAACTGGAGAAAGTCTGGGAGGGGGGCAGGGGAAGGCAAAAACAAAAAGCACCGTGGTTTCTTCACTTATTTCGCTAGGCAAGTTAAGGACTAGGCTTTGCACTACCTGGAAAAGCTGACAAACAGGCTTGTCCTGGGAGTGAAAAATTTCCAGAGAGAGCCCTTTCCAGAAAGACGCAGCCCCCTGTTCCCTGAATTCCTGGCTGGGCACCATGGGGTAATAACTGGAGGCGCAGGGATGTCTATGGCAGGTGTTTGCTGGGTGTTGGCGTGGCTACCAGGCTGAGGTTCAGCGGCGGGTCTAGCACTTAGCGACAAGCAGGCGGCGGCGGCGGCAGCTGCGCGTGCAAACCACAGGACTTACCTTACTGTCATCCATCTCGGCGGACAGGCCGGCCTGGCCAGGCGCTCCCTCCCACTACCCTCCCCCGGCTCAGCCGGCCTGGCCCGGCCCGGCCCCCGCCCCGGGGGAAGAAGGGGATATGGTTCTGACTGTCTCCTCCTTTCGCCTAATAGTTCGATTCCCTGATGCCACAGTCACGGGGACGAGGGACCAGATCAGGAATGACAGAGCGGACCCTGGAGGCGGCCCCAAACGCCTCCTTTCGCCGCCGCCGCCTCCTCCTCCCCCTCCATGACAGTCTCGGGGTGTGTTTACAGACGCCCTGGAGAGCGGCCCGGACGGGAGGGTGGGCGGGAGCACTGCGCGCGGAATGGCCTTTTCGGTTGCCGTATTCGGGGAGCATTCTGGGGATTGTAGTTTTCCCTAACGCACTGTCTGCAGGGCTGACTAGAAAGAAAACTACAATGTCCACATACCCTCAGCAAGGCGTCTGTTTTCCTCCTGCCGGCGAGCGCTGCGGGGGAGGAGCCAGTCAGGAGGCCTGACTACGTTTCCAGCTGTGTGCCGTCTTGGACTTCCAGCGCTCTGGGCACTGGTGGGATGACTTTGGGGCCCCACAGAAGCCCGCCCCAAGGAGGAGCCCTGGGAGCAGCCCTCCTCCGGGAAACCGAGGAAACCCTGAAGATTCTTTATTACACACACAGACCAAAGGGAAAAAAAAAGTAAGAAAGAAAAGAAAACTAAGAATGTACAGTGCTGCAGCTGTTTTGAGAAACAATTGGGTAGTTCTCAGAATATTAGACGTAAAGTTACCTTATCGCCAACAATTCCAAAGCAATGAAAACACACTTCCGTGTGAAAACCTGTACAAGGATGTTCTATCCTAGAAGCATTATTCATAATAGTCAAAAAGTGGAAACAACCCAAATGTCCATCAGTGGATGAATGGATAGAATAAATGTGGTATGTATGTACAGAGGAATGTTACTGGGCCATAAAAAGGAATGAAGTACTGATGCTACAGAGTGGATGAGCCTTGACAACATACAAAATTAAGGGCCTCATTTTGTAGATTCCATTTATAATGGAAGGTCCAGAACAGGTAATTGAAAGAAAAAAGTTAACAAGTGGTTGACAGGGGCTACGGTTGGGAGCAATGGGGAAGTGAGACAGGAATGGGGAGGGATTGTTAATGGGCCCTGGTTTTCTTTTTTTGAGGTGCTGAAAATGTTAAAAAATTAAGGGTGCCTGGCTGGCTAAGTGGGTAGAACATGGGACTCTTGATCTGGAGTTAAGAGTTAAAGATATATTTGCAGCCAAATACGGTTAATACATTAACTGAGAATTTTAAAAGAAATAGTGAATCTCAGGGCACCTGGGTGGCTTGGTTGGTTAAGCATCTGCCTTCAGAGTGGGTCATGATCCCAGAGTCCTGGGATCAAGTCTCACCTCGGGCTCCCTACCTCAATAGGGAGTCTACTCTCTCTACCCTTCCCCACCTGCTCATGATCTCTCTTTCTCTCTACTTCTCTCTCTCGAAAATAAATTTTTAAAAATCTTTAAAAAATGAAAAAAAATAAGTGAATTTTATAGTATGTGACTTATATCAATAAAACCATTAAAAAAATAAGATGGTCTTTGCATACTGCTGGTTTTTTGTTGTTTTAGCCTAAATTAAACCATTGAGCATTTGCTAAAGGTTCATTAATATTCCTTAATGTTATTCTGGAGGACTCTTTGACCCAGTCCTTTTCAAAGACTATTAAAACCCTTCCGGAATTCAATGGAGGTAGAGTTGCCGGATTTAGCAGTAAATATACAGAACACTCACAGTTGGTTTTAGGATAAACAAATAACTTGTTAGTAAAAGTATGTCCCATACAATATTTAAGACACACTTTTTTTTTTTAAGATTTTATTTATTTATTTGACAGACAGATCACAAGTAGGCAGAGAGGCAGGCAGAGAGAGAAGGGAGGAAGCAGGCTCCCCGCCAAGCAGAGAGCCCAACTCGGGGCTCGATCCCCGGACGCTGGGATCATGACCTGAGCCGAAGGCAGCGGCTTCAACCCACTGAGCCACCCAGGTGCCCCTAAGACACACTTTTACTATAAAAAAAGTATATGTTGTTTAACTGAAAATCAAATTTAACTGGGTGCCTTCTATTTTATCTTTTAACTCCAAATTGAGGAAGGGTAATAGGGGCATACCTTGTTTTGCTGTACTTCACTTTATTGTGCTTTTTACAAATGGAAGGTTTGTGGCAACCCTGCCTTGAGCAGGTCTATTGATGCCATTTCCCAACAGCATTTTCTCTGTGTCTCTGTGTCACATTTTAGTAATTCTCACAATATATATACACATATATATTTATATTTTTTTGTTTTTTTTATATATATATTTATTTAAGATTTATTTATTTGAGAGAGAGAAAGGGAGCAGCAAGGAGGGGCAGAGAGAAAAGGGGAGGGAGAGAAGCAGACCCCCTCCACTGAGCACGGAGTCTGTGGTGGGGCTTGCTCTCATGACCCTTAGATCATGACTTGAGCTGAAATCAAGAGTCAGTCCCTTAACCAACTGAGCCACGCAGGTGCCCCAAGTCTCACCGTATTTCAAACTTTTTCATCATTATTATGTTTGGTACAGTGATCTGTGATTAGTGATTATGACTCGTTGAAAGCTCAGATGATTGTTAACATTTTTTAGGCATAAAGATTTTCTCATTAAGGATGTATACTTTTTTTTAAAGAAATAATGCTATTGCACACTTAATAGACTGTAATATGGTGTAAACATAACTTTTACATGCACTTGGAAACCAAAAAATTCATTTGACTTGTTTTATTGTAGTGGTCTGAGAACGGAACCCACAGTATCTCCGAGGTATGCCTGTAACAGGAAAGTTGAATCATCTCCGACTGATCTGTATAATGCTTTAGAGGAACTAAAGCAGGTCACTTCCTCCAAGTAAAAGCCACGTAGCCAGGTCTTGTGGCTGGTAATGGGTCTGGCATGCTGGGGTTTCAGCAGTTAGGCCCACCCAGGGGCACACCTGTAACCCCAAAACTGCATTCACAGAGGTCTCAGGGACACCTAGCCACATCCTTTCTGATGATCAGAGGAGCAAAAGTGTGTGCTCATGGGAGCTCTCTTCCTCTGCCTCCTCTAATACCCTTCTTGTTCTACACCTCCAGGGGCTGCTTTCCTCCCCCTTCTAGCTTCTTTCTACTGTGTCCAGCCTGGCGTCAGTTCTGCTTCCCTAGCTATGCCCTGGTCAGTAAGTCCTCTTCTCTGAGGTGGAACTGCTTTTCCCCTGGGTTAATCCTCTACCACTCTCCCTTTCTGCATCCCAGCTGACAAAAGCACATCTCTATAATGGCACTTATCCACTCCATCCTTCCACAGAGGCTGTGTGAGCGGTTTGCAGACTCAGTCACCAGCCCCCCAGGAAGGAGAACTGAGACCTTTTGAACCAAGTAGTAGAAATCTAAAAACATGCAAGAAAGAATGTTCACCAGTTTCAGGAGAGAGGTTTTCTTAAGGGAGGGAGGGAGGGGCTTGGGGTGAAGAGTGGTTAGGTGTATATTTAATTTTTATTTATTTATTTTTTTACATCTTTAAAATTTTATATTTAATTTTTAAAGAGATGAAGCAAATATGCTAACTTTGGAAATGGAGTTGTATTATTGTCTTTGTATTTCTGTACATTTGAAATATTATATAACTAAAACAGAAATTCATTTTTTAATTTAAAAAAAATTTATTTTTTTTTTTTTTGAGAGAGAGAGTGCAGAACAAGAGAGAGAGAGAGAGGATGAGCAGGGAGAGGGGCAGAGGGAGAAGCAGACTCCCCACTGGATCCCAGGGTGCCAGGATCCTGACCTGAGCCAAAACAGACTGAGCCACCCAGGTACCCCTTAAAATAGAAATTTAAATTTAAGAATTATAAATATGCTCCCTTTAAGAAGTGTGAAACTACTTTTAAGTATTTTTTAGATTTCATTTGTAAAAATAAACCTTAATCACATCATAAAATAAGACTTTGTTAAGGACAGAGGATCTTATGAAGAAGTATTGTGTAGTCGTATGTTAAACATTTGCTGAGAAGTACCCAGAACTGGTAAAGAGGTGAGGAAGAACAAGAGAGAGCATTAGTTTCTGTAAGTATAAATCCTTGAGGACTTTATAATCCAAGAAGAAGAAATTGACACATACAGGAGACTATGGACAATCACCAAACAAGGCATCTGGTGAAAATGATGCAGACCAAACTTAATACCCATGTGCTAGATTGTTCAGAGTGGGTAGGGAGTGCCAAGCATCACACTGATCCCTGGAAAGGTAAAGTGAACACAGCAAACATACTTTTTTATTTGTAAGGAGTAGGCGGAAGTTTAGAAAAAGAATATTTTCTCAGGGTGCTGAGCCCGCTTTATATTCATCATCTTCAATCTTTTCCTCCTTCTCAAAAGGAAACTCCCAGGCATGCAATTCCTTCTAAAAGTGCATATAATTTTCTCCTCCCTCCACTCCTTTATCCTCCCTCCCCAACACACACAAACACGTTTCATATTCTCCCAGACACCCCACGTAGAGACAGTGTTGCCCTATGATGCATCGAGCCTCTGCTGCTATCGTGGAGTTTCTTGTTATGAATTCCTAAGCAGCATGGCACACACCCACTCCCACTAGGTCTGCATGCCTTCCATGCCCTCATGTCTCTCTCCTGTTCCCCTTACCACTAGGGCTGAAAGAGCACAGGTGTCTAAACACAGCCAAGATGATCATGTTACTCCCCAGGCCACATGGGTCTGCTTGGCACATATCCCCTGGGGAACATCAGAGAGAAAGGAAGCTCATTAAAATAACTTGTTAGGCTCCAGCTGGCTTCCCACTAAGTTTGACACACGAGTCTAAGAATTTAAAAATTACCCAGCCCTTTCCAAACTTTCCTTGGAAATGAAAATCGTTTCCCTCAGTCCTGACCCAGAGATTTTGGTTAGACCCATCTCCCATCTCGAACTAGCAATAATGAAAAACAAAGCCTACCAAGAAAGAAAACAAACGTGACCATGAAATCTACCATGGTAACTTCTGACCCACCCTAACACACACCATACATTTGGGGAAGAATGTACCCCCAGGTCAGCCCAAAAGTGACCTATTGTGACTTCTCTGTGTCTGCCTTGAGTTTTCTGAGAGCTGATCATCTGTGGCCAAGTGAGTGATAAAGATTTTAAAACGCAGCGCGGTAGTACAGTGAGTTTGTGGGTAGCTCAAATTATGACACACAGGCTGAGAGAGGATGGGAGGATAGCTATTCGAAGGGAAAAACAAACCCCTGATTGAAGAGAGGTAGGGGGTGGCATGCGATTAAGTGAAGAAGGCAAGGGAACAAAAAATTAACCTTGTTACAGAAACCACAAACAAGGGGCACAGTACGATATTCTACATTCCGGAATGCCATGGCTACGTTGATATGTAAATCTGGCGCGGGAACAACAGAGTATTATTACGGCTGATATGGTAATCCGCAGAGGTACAGAGAGAAAGTGGGCGGGTCATGTGAAATTCATGAAATGCTTGAGGTGAACTCACTGCTCAAGTATTAGTCCTGTTTTGTGTGCGAATTTTTTTTTTCCTCCAACTTATTTTATAGATAAGTATTCCTCTGTACTGTTTGTTTCTGAAAAATTTAGCTTCTTTTCATGAGGCTATCAGATATTCCATTGCAGAAGTTTCTTTCTGTTCTTCGGGCGTTTTGCAGAATGCCTCCCCTCCTTTGGCCTACACGGACAAATATGCCTGTATTTGCATACAGCACAGTACCTCTTGACTCTGCATTGGCTACAGACCTTAGGGGCAAGAGCCTAAAGGAACATTTTAAGAGTGAGCACATAACATAATTCAGCCTCCAGCTTGTCAGCAGGAGCAAAATAAATAAATAAGGCCAGAGAAGGACTGAAACAAGTCTGTCAAAAAGGAAGGGAGGAAAAAAAGCCCTAATCAGCATAAAAATAAGGAAGAGAAAATGAACCTCAGGGAACCAAAACCTTCCGTGTTCAAACTTTCCCATACTCCTTCCCCTTCAGCAACATAGAGAACGTCTCTCCAACCCAACAACAGCTTTTCTTAATGTTGTCCTAACCTCCATTTCTACTTAAATGCTGTGGCTATTCCTAAGCCAAGTGTATACCTCATCCAGTAGGAAAGAACCAAGTGTACCCTTATTTGAGGAAATAATAGGATGAGTATTTGGCCCGTAAGCAACTGTTTAAAACTGAACCACTCTTCGTGAGAGGTGGCTTGCAAAGCATCACTCTTAGTTATTTACACTTTAGTATGAATGTGTTTCTTTCTTTTCTCTCTCCCATGTTACTTAAAGGTTAGTTTAACATGGGGTTGAGCAGTGGGAGAAAAGAGAAATACATGGTTTTGAAGGATAGGTGTTATAAGAGGGGGAGAGATCTGGGTAAAGTTTGAGCATTGAAAAAGCAACAAATGGCTAAGGAGGGTTGGGGTAGGAGGAGATAGGAGAGCCATAAACAACGAAGAACTGACCAGGTACCTTCTTTCACAGTTCTCCGGAGGGCTTACCAAACCGACATACATAAGACAGGCACGTTTTATTCTATTGACTCAGACCTGTAAAAGTTTAAATTTACTATGGCACATGTTACGGAGTAAGTAAAAAAAAAAACTCAGCCTGCATTTAAAGCTTAGAACCCATTTTTTTTAAAAAGCAACTTTCTGCCATCAAAGTTCACTTTTGAGGTTCTTGTTTTCAGTGTAAGCTTTGGTAAACCTAGAGTTGTTTGCTGAATGGACATT
Source organism: Martes martes (assembly GCF_963455335.1). Classification (NCBI taxonomy): domain Eukaryota; kingdom Metazoa; phylum Chordata; class Mammalia; order Carnivora; family Mustelidae; genus Martes; species Martes martes. The sequence continues at coordinate 55,595,435 of NC_137895.1, read as the reverse complement.
TGACAGGGCTGTCTTAGGGATCTTGCATTTTTAAGGAACAAAAGGTGATTCCTGGGTTATCCAGGAGGAAGTGTGGTTTTGATACTTGGATATGTAAAGAGAGGAACCGGCAGGAATTACCTCTTGTTTCCTGGGGTGTGTGTGTGTGTGTGTGTGTGTGTGTGTGTGTGTGTGTGTTTTAAGATTTTATTTATCTGAGAGAGAGGGAGAGCACGGACCAGGATGGGGAGAGGGGCAGAGTGAGAGAGAGAAGCAGACTCCCAGCTGAGCAGAGAGCCCCACATGGGGCGTGATCCCAGGACCACGAGATCATGACCTGAGCCAAAGCAAAGACGCTTAAGCAACTGAGCCACCCAGCCACCCCACCTCTGCTTTTATGAATAGCCTTAACTGCTCCAAATTTTGCTTTAATCTTCTCCATTTGTAAGGTAAAAAGCCCCACAACCTAAAATCTATTTTTGGGACCCTATCAGACCTACTGATGACCCTAAAGATATTTTCAAAAAAGCACAAACAGTATTTATGAGTATGTAAGTGTTAGCAATATTTTGGGCATCTACTTAGGTGCTATCTATTGGTAATGTAAATACCTTTGACTCTTTCTTTCTATTATCTTTTAATATTATAGATGTTCTGATTTTTGTTTAGTATCACATATCTTCATTTATCTTTTGATTCATTTACAGATTTAGGTTAAGTTTTGTAAAGCGTATTTTCCATCCCTTTGACTTGAAAGGCTTCTCTCATTTACATAAGAAGACTTCAATTCCAGGATATAGCTTTAAACCTTTTTGTTTATACATAGAATTGTTTTCAAAGACATTTAAGTCTGAAGGTGGTTAATGTCAGTCTTCTTGGGGGGTCATTATTCAATGTTACCTGATTTGGTATGGTACCTGATAGTTTGTGTGATAACATATAATACCAGTGGTAGTAATAGCACTTGACAGTTTCCAAAAATGTCTGTGTGAATATTGTCTCATAGGAGTGAAAATATTGCCACATGGAATCCAATCAGTCATGCCAACAGTATCTCTGTCATCAACAGCAGCCCTTTGGTGGAATGGCATGGTTGTTCTAGTAAGGTTATCCTGAAAAGTTAGATAGCATCGTTCTGCTAAGCAGCCATTTCTGTCCTTGTCATTCATAAATGCGTCCAGATCATTTAAAGATTCCTTTCTGTGCTGTGTGAAATAGTCCTTTTAAAACACGTATTCTAGGGCGCCTGGGTGGCTCAGAGGGTTAAGCCTCTGCCTTCAGCTCAGGTCACGGTCCTGGGGTCAAGTCCCACATCGAGCTCTGTGCTCGACGGGAGCCTGCTTCTTTCTCTCCCTCTGCCTGCCATTTCCTCTGTTTGTATTCTCTCTCTCTCTGTCAAATAAATAAATAAAATCTTTGAAAAAAAATAAAAATAAAATACATATTCTAGGGACACCTGGGTGGCTCAGTTGATTAAGTGTCTGCCTTTGGCTCAGGTCATGATCCCTGGAGTCTGCTTCTTGCTCTACTCCTCCTCCCACTCAGTTCTCTCAATCTCTCTCTCAAATAAAATAAATAAAAATCTTTAAAAAAATAAAATAAAATATGTATTCTAGGGGCATTGGGCTGGCTCAGTTAGAAGAGTGTGTGAATCTTGATCTCAGCGTCATGAGTTTGAGCCCCACATTGGACGTAGAGATGACTTAAACAAACAAACTAATTAATAAACAAACTTTAAAAGAGGTATTCTGGGGTGCCTGGGTGGCTCAGTGGTTTAAGCCTCTGCCTTCGGCTCAGGTCATGATCTCAGGGTCCTGGGATCGAGCCCCGCATCGGGCTCTCTGCTCAGCAGGAGCCTGCTTCCCCCTCTCTCTCTGTCTGCCTCTCTGTCTAGCTCTGATTTCTCTCTGTCAAATAAATGAAATCTTTAAAAAAAATAAAAAATAAAAAAACAAAAGAGGTATTCTAAGTTTATCTCAGCCAAGTTTCACAGGACACCTTTGATCCTCATATTGTAAACAAGTCTGTGTTGACACTACCCTCCCTGTAGATTCACACCATGCTTATTTCTCAGTCTTTACCTATCCAAGAGGAAAGTCTTTCCCCATGCCTGACTTCTGAGCAGCTTTGGATGCCATCACCTCTCCTTCCAGAGGCAAGACATCAGTAACATCCCATGTGTGAGGATGTATGTGTGTGGAGGAACCGTAGTTTTGCTTGTTTGTTTGTTCGTTCATGTTTTAATCTGAATGAAATCATTATTCTGTTTTCATTTCTGTTCTATACTTGGTGCTGCCTGACGTGTTCTGGGACTTTCTACTAGAAGTTTTGGGGCACAGAACCATATAACCGCAGGGATCTATGGGAACTTTGCATAGGCATATACATATTTTCTACACAAATACTAAGCTCTTTATTCCTTTTATTTTTTTCCCTTTACATTAGATTTTTTAAAAAAGATTTTATTTATTTATTTGACAGATAGAGAGAATCACAAGCAGGCAGAGAGGCAAGCAGAGAGAGAAGGAAGCAGACTCCCTCCTGAGCAGAGAGCCCGGTGTGGGGCTCCATCCCAGAACTCTGAGATCATGACCTGAGCCGAAGGCAGAGGCTTATCCCACTGAGCCACCCAGGTGCCCCTCCCTTTACATTAGACAAGGTAGTATTATCAGAACAGAGAGGTTATACAGTTAGCTATTCTCATTCCTCATTTTAGGAATGTAAACTTTTTTTTAAAGATTTTATTTATTTATTTGAGAGAGATACAGATAGTGAGAGGGAGCAGGAGCAGAGAGGAGAGAAAATCAGGCTTTCCCCGGCGTCAGGAGCCCGATACAGGGCTGGATCCCAAGACCTTGATATCATGACCTGAGCTAAAAGGCAGAGACGCCTAACGACTGAGCTACCCAGGCACCCTAGGAATATAAAAGTCTTAAGAGTTTGGTGCTCCAGCCTCTCCCGACACCCCTGGTGCCCTGTAATGAGACTCAGAACACGGAACACCCTCCTTCCACTTTTTACCAGGAGTATATCCATGTCTTTGCAAATTTTATAGATTTACTTTACATTTAAGCTGTGACCTCTACGTAGTTTCCTAAACTGGAATAGAGAGTCATTGTGCCTTAAGTGATGCTGCCTTCCCCAAATAAGCTTCTCGAGTTGCACTGCGGACAGTTCAAGATGGCCTTGCACTAGCTGAGGTTCTGGGTGGGGCAAGACAGCTAGTGCAAGGCCATCTTGATGCTGTAGTGCGTTTGGACCTTTGTTGTCAACCTGGACTCTTACCCTCTCCTTGGCACTTCGCCCTTTCCCTCCCCCGCCCCACATGGTTCTTGTGCTGTGTTGTTTTTGCCCTTCTATATTTGCAGACAGCAGGTCCTGGAAGGGGATTATCCTTTCCCTAATCCTGAAAGATTTTCTCCAGTTTGTTTTGCTGGAAAACTTCAGGCTTTCCGTTTTCCTTAGATAACCTCCTTTCCCACTCAGCATGGACTTTGTTGATCTGCTCAGTCCTGGCTGCTGCAGGTGAGGCCCAAATCCATGCTTGCTCCCTTCCTGCCGGCTCATACGCTTCCAGAGGGCAAGGTCTCACTTCCTGTGGGGTGGTAACCCCTATCTTCCTGACCCCTTCCCCCACCAACACTGTATGTAGGATGCCCCAGGGGAAGGTAGGAGTACTAGGTACCCTTGCCCAGTGTTCTGTCCTACAGTTGTGTTTCCTCCCCATTTCCAATGTCTTCTCTCATTCACACTTTGGTCCCTTGTTTCTACTCTAAATCAAGATGGACTTCTGTCCTGGCCACTGATGGATGCAGCACTTGACAGCTCCCCCAGCTTTGCCATCCCTCTGGCTCAGGAAGAGCTCCTCTGCCAGTTTCTCCAGGTCCCTGCAGGGCAGCTCAGTTCCCAGCCAACCCAAGTGCTAAGACACCCGACCAGGGCTCTTCTCTTGTTTCCACAGGTGCTACTCCTAAGCTTGGAGGAGGCAGTTTGTTGTGGAGGAGGCTGGTGATGGAATTAGACCCCCTGCGGCATTCTTCAAGAGGGCTGCCTCCCCAGAGTTCCCTCTTCAACGTTTCCAGCAAACAGGTGGTTGCTCCATTGGAGGTGAATTCCTGGATATTTTTACCCAACACCCCCTAAACAAAATGACAATGTTATTGGACATGTCATACAACCAGGCATATGAGTAATGCCCCCATTAATCAGTTTGCCAAAGAAAACAGGTTGCTATCTAAGCTTGTTTGGAGAGATGCTAGTTATGTGAAGGAAGAAAAACTCAGGCATCCGCTTAAAAGTACACTGTCAAGATTAAAATGATATATCCTCAGTGACTTGTATGTCTAAGCTAACCTTGCTCTCTGCAAGACTGCACCAACAGTATGGTTGACAAGCAATTGTTACAAGAATCTCACCATGATGGCTTGGGTGGTGCCTGCTCCAGCGGGACTGAGGTAGAGATAAGAGGGAATCCAAGAGAGATACAACTTTGCTAGATTGGTCACTATGCTATTAAGAAGCGTCAATTACAAACAAGTCCTTCAGCTGTAGCGTGATTAATTCATTTTTTAACCCATCTATTCATTTATAAATGTACTGGACAGCTCCTTCTCACCATATGCTAGGTCCACAAAGATTAACGAAACAGGGTTAATCTACCCTCCGGAAGCTTACATCCTAAAGGGGGATTCATTTGCATGCTTCTTTAAGTATGTAAATGGATAATTGCATGGCAGTGTGTTAAGTGTGATGATAAAGATACACCATAAAATACAGAGAGGATCCAGGGGAAGACTTTGCTGACGGTGACTTTCTGAGCCAGGTCTCAAAGGATGAGTACAAGTGGTTCAAGCAGGCAAGAAAAGAAACATTTGCAAAGCATACTAGTGTAAAATAACAATGGGAGACTGCAAACAATTTGGTTTCCGTCTAACGTAGGCAGTCTCAGGAGATGGGAAGAACAGCGTCCAGATCTAGGGCCAAAGAAGTAGGCAGGAGAGAGATGATGAAGCATGTTGAATGTTATGCTTAGGAGAGGGGACTCAATTTGAGGGCACATGGGAATCCCTGAGAGTTTAAGTAGAAGAGTAATAATTAAATCTTGGGGAACTTAGCTCTTTCACATGTGGCTGGCATTTTATGTTATTTTACATTTTATGTTATTTTAAAACGTTTTATTATACCATATCATGCCATACTTGTAGTCTATGCTATATGATGGCATGGTCTACGGCATATAGAATTTAATATTATAGTATAAGGGCCCGACTGTTACTAAGCTCTTACTGAATATGTCATGGCTAAATGAAGACTTGAACATCAGAAGTCTCTCCCCTTGGTCAGATGTTGGTGGTCCTGGCAGAGCCATAGGCCCAACCTTCTGACTTGAAAGGCTTTTTGTATCATGCACAAGCAACAGGTTGGGATGTCTCCATAGGTATAGTGTGGTAACCACATGACAATGCCTAATATATGTTCCAGAGATTATTTTAACCCCTCCATCACCCAGAATTTTAATTCAGTTTATTGTAATATCTCTGGGAAAAGGACAGTAAGTTTTAACATGTTAGTAAGTCACAGAATTCACTCCAGAGAAGCCTTCTATTTCCAATTTTGCTGAACTACATCCATCTTGCAAGGTGAGTGATACCTGTAATGGATGTTCAGAAGACAGACTAAAAATTCCCAGTGCCCTTCAGTTCCCCAGGCTGTGCCTATAACAAGTATGAACAAGAACTGATGGGTGGGCAGATAGATAGAGGGGACGATAGATAAGAGAGACTGAATTTAGAATCTTACATTTAATCAACAGAGTTGAAAATATATTAAGAAAGGTGACAAAATAAAGGAAAACTCAATGTTCTCCACAGCAATTTTCCTTGACCAGATGAAATTTCTCTTTTTCATTTGTGAAAGTAAAAAAAAAAAGATAGCCTATTATTTCAAAAGGAGTATGTGTCCCTGATAAAGCATTCAAGCAGTGAAGAAGGTTATAAGGTCAAAGGTGAAAACCTCTACTCCATCTCTCTGACTCACCCTCCAGAGTCAACCACTGTATATCCTTCCACAAAGTTTGCAAGTACTACAAAAAGGATAGGTATCTCCCTTTAATTCTTATACAAATGGAATTACATCAAATACGTTGTGCATATTTCAATGAACAATATGCATTGTGTTTCCTCCCCATTATTCTATACCACTATATAGGAGACACGATCCTCTTCCGTGTTTTCTTTCCCTTCAGAATTTATTTCCTGTGCCGGTTTCTATTTTCACTAGTTAGACCATGCAGAAATACCCAATCTGAGTATAGATCTTTCTGTTGCCTTGTGAATTCATCTGTAGGGCAGATTTCTAGAGGAAGAGCCTCTAGGTCAAGTATATGTGTACTTGATTTTGGCAGAAATTGCCAAGTTTTCTTCCAAAACGGCAATGAAATGGATTCTTCTACCAGTAGTGCCCATCTCCCCACTCGCCAGCATGTTTTGTTATCCAACACTTAAGCCTTTGCTAACTTGATATGTTAAAACATGCTATCTTAGCGCTATGTTAATTTGTTGTATTGAGTTGGCAGTGAGGTTGGGTCTTCTTCATATGTGTGTACTTTTGTATTCCTTTTATGGGGACTACCAGTTCACGTTTTTGCTCATTCTTTTTTTTTTTTTTAATATTTTATTTATTTGACAGAGAGAAATCACAACTAGGCAGAGAGGCAGGCAGAGAGAGAGGAGGAAGCAGGCTCCCTGCGGAGCAGAGAGCCAGATGTGGGGCTCGATCCCAGGACCCTGAGACCATGACCCGAGCCAAAGGCAGAGGCTTTAACCCACTGAGCCACCCAGGCGCCCCTTTGCTCATTCTTTTATGGGTGATGGCTCTTTTCCTTATAGATTTCTAAAAACTCTCTCTCTATTAAAGGAATTGGTACTGCTATTACGCACGTTAACCATTTTTCCATCCAGATTGTTGTTCGTCTTTGACTTTGTTGATTGTGATGTTTATATTCAGAAGATTCCATTTTTAAGTATCATATTTATTGACCTTTTCTTTATGACTTCTGGATTTTATGTCATACTTAGAAAAAGCCATCTCTGTGACAAGATTATTATAAAAGTTCATTGTTTTATTCTAGTACTTTTATGGTTTCATTTTTATATTTGAGTCTTTTGTCCACCTGAGATTTATTTTAGATGTTCAGAGAAAAGTACAGCTCTACTTATATTTTTCTTAAAAACTAACCACTTGAGGGCACCTGGGTGGCTCAGTCGTTAAGCATCTGCCTTAGGCTCAGGTCATGATCCCAGGGTCCTGGTCCTTGCTCAGCGGGGAGCCTGCTTCTCCTCTCCTTCTGCTGCTCCCCCCACTTGTTTCCTCTCTCTCTTTCTTTCTCTCAAACAAATAAATAAAATCTCTTTAAAAATTTTTAAAACTAAATAAGTAAAAAACTAACCACTTTTCCCAACACCATTTATGGAATATTTTCCCTATTGATTTGGAATGCTCCTTTTATCATAAACCTAATTTTGTTTGCACTTGGGTCCATTTCTAGACCATTTACCTCTTTCCATTGATCTGCCCATTATAGCCATTTATCAATGGTTTTAGTAATAGCTTTAGAATATGTTTAAAAAACCTAATGATTTTAAGGCAGTGCAAATACTCTGTATGATGTTATAATGACTGATACATGTCATTACACATTTGTTAAAGCTCATAGACTGTACAACACCAAGAGGGAACCCTGAGCTAAAGTATGGCAGTTAGGTGATTATGATGTGTCAAATATGTTCATTCTTGATGAAAAATGAACGTTTTGGTGAGTGACGGTAGTGGGAGAAGCAATAAATGTGTGAGGGGTGGGGATTTTTGGGAAATCTCTTCACCTTCCTCTCACTTTTGTTGTAAACCTAAAACTGCACTAGAAAAAAGGAAGTCATTTAAAAACTTAAGTTAAAATTTAAAAATTCTAACAGAATGAATTTCCTTTCATCCCTCTATTTTCATGTTTCTATTTCCAGATGATCTACACTCAAGTGCCAATAAGAAATGTAACTGTATGCTCTCTACTGAGTAATGATGTCTGGTAAGATAATCTAATGACTCTTAGTAGCCCGTATGATTTTTACTGTTGTTTTCATTTTGAATATTGCAGTATAAAAAACATTGATGCATATTTATTTTTCTTTCTTGATCGTAAATAATGTATTTTTTTCTTATATAAATAAACTTCTGGCTGAAACTACTTGACAATGTCCAGGTGTTTACTCAGCCACCATACTGAGCCCTCCAAAATCCATGACATCAGGCAGTACCTATTGAAAAGTGGGCCACACAAGGTCTGTGCTAGAATGTGGATAAAGAAAGCTCCTGTTCATCATTCTTCTCACCCCACAATCCCAATAACTGTAGGGTCCCCAAATCAGCCTCTGTTCCCTATCTTCTCCTCATCCATACCAGGATATCTCCCTTCTAAATACTTAGAGATGCAACTTTTCAGTCTTGGAAGAAGAGAGATTTACCAAAAAGCATCAAGGCAACATCGAAAAACTGAGCAACTGCAGTCACTATGGTCGAATTCTGTCCCTTATGTGGTTTACCATAGGCTACATCCTCCCTGTTGAAGGCCACAGACATTCTGAAGGTCTCTTGAAACACCTGTGAGTTACACATAGGGGGTTCAGAAAAATAAGCTAGAAAGTTCAGAAATTACAGCCAGAAGGAAATGACAAATAGCATGTTGGCAAGCTCTGTCTTTCCTCCTCATCATTTCCACCACCCCTCTGCCCGCCCCCCTCAAGGAGACCTGAAAATTCAAAGCTAGAGATCACCTCTACAAGACCTGCCAAGAGAATTTCTCAGGTTTCCAAATTCTAAGTCCCATTCACCTTGAAGCTTCAGGTGGGTACTATTTTATTTTATTTTGTTTTTTTTTTTTTAAGATTTTATTTACTATTTATTTGACAGAGAGAGAGGGAGAGATCACAAGTAGGCAGAGAGACAGGCAGAGAGAGAGGGGGAAGCAGGCTCCCCGCAGAGCAGAGAGCCCAATGCGGGGCTCGATCCCAGGACCCTGAGATCATGACCTGAGCCGAAGGCAGAGGCTTAACCCACTGAGCCACCCAGGCACCCCAAGGTGGGTTCTATTTTAACCACCATTCACACAAGAGCTAGGGAAGCACAGTAGACTGTTTTGATAGACTGCCTCATGAAACAAAATAAGAAGTGGCTTTGACAGGTTTATATGACCATGAGGACAGCCCAAAGCCAATTGCCTGTGAAGTCAGGAGCTCTCCCTCTGATGACCTTCTACCTGGATGCCTTAGATAGCATTCCTGAACAGGGCTGGAAATTGGACTAAATGATCTTTGAGTTGGGGTGTGTATGAGCCATGGAGAGCTTCCCCAAGGAGATGGCCTCTGAGTCAAATCTAGAATGGAATTCAAGTAGGCACAAAAGGGAGAAGAGAAGAAGAGAGAATGGCATCCCAGATAGAGGGAAGAGTATAAGCAAAGGCATGGATATGTGATACGGAATAGCAGAAGCTGCCCAAAATTCGGTATTTGGGGACATCTGGGTTGTTCTGTTGGTTAAGCATCTGCCTTCAGCTCAGGTCATGATCCCGGAGTCCTGGGATTGAGCCCCGAATTGCATCAGGCTTCCTGCTTATTAGGGAGTCGGCTTCTCCTTCTCTCTGCTCCTCCCCCCTCCCACCCGCCATGCTCGTGCTCTTTCTCTCTCTCTGTAACAAATAAATAACATCTTAAAAAAAAAACAATTCAGTACTTTTAAAAATTTTTTATTTTATTTTTTCAGTGTAATAATTCAGTACTTTACTTTTGGAGCATTGAATGCCAGGTAAGGAATGGCCAGAATGATTTTGGAGAAATAAGGACAGGTCCTGGGGGTCCTGGTATGCTATCATCAAAAACTTGGGTTTTATTTTAAAAACGTTTGAAGTGTTTAAACAGATGAATGATATATGGTAACTGGAATAGCCCCATATGTAAATATCACAACGATGACCTTACCTGAAAAATACAAGACAATTTTGAAATTAGCCTAATTAATGAAAGTTGATGGGATTCTTGTTGCTTATATGTTAGAGGATCATCATACCTACTCTAAGATTAACAAAAATAAGTTTTTTAAAAAATACATTTATTTATTTATTTATTTATTTGACAGAGAGAGAGAGAGAGAGAGAGAAAGACAGAGAGATCAGAAGTTGGCAGAGAGGCAGGCAAAGAGAGAGTGGGGGAAGCAGAGGCCCCCCACCCCCAGCCCTTCCCCTGAGCCCTCCCTCCTGCTGCTGAGCAGAGAGCCCAATGGAGGGCTCAATCCCAGGACCCTGAGATCATGACCTGAGCCAAAGGCAGAGGCTTAACCCATTGAGCCACCCAGGCACCCCCAAAAGAAGTTTTTATCTAGCTTCTTAAACTGGGTTTTGGCAGAGCTGGACTTACATAATGGATCACCCTGGTAGCCTTGCAGAAAAATGTTTTAAGGGTACTGAGACTGGAGGTAGGGAAATAATTTAAAGCAATTACTGGAGTTGTCTAGGTAAGCAATGACCGAGGCTGAACTAAGGAATTAGGTAGAGACATCTGTTGAAGACCCAATCAGCAGATTTGCTTGAAGAGATGGTGTCACATAATAAGGCAGCAATGAGAATGTACCCTCTGGGGCACCTGGGGTGCTCAGGCAGTTAAGCCTCCAGACTCTTGATTTTGGTTCAGGTCATGATCTCACGGTCATGATCTCGGACATGCGATTGAGCCCTGCTTTTGGCTCTGTGCTCAATGGGGAGTCTGCTTGAGATACTCTCTCCCCCTCCTCTGCCCCCCTAAAATAATAAAAAATAAATAAATATTAAAAAAAAAAAAAAGAAAACGCACCTCTCAGAAAGAATCAAAATTGACTGAGAAGCCCAGCTTCTGTGCTCTGAAGTTCGTCACTGATTCCTGCTGAGGTCATGCTTCTAGGCAGGCTGTTTATTACTATGGGAGGGATACTATGGCAGGCCCACTCCTGGGAAATGTGCAACTTTTCTGTAAGCCATTTTAGCTCCAGATGTTCCATCAACTTTGCTGAACTTTCTTAGAACTGAACTGCAGTCTAAGATTCTTCCACTTAACCAAACTTCCAACCTTCTTTCTCAAACCCCTTCCTCCTCCCCTGTCTCCTTCCTTCCTTCTTCCCCCCTCCTTCCTTTCCCTTTCCCTCCCTCCCTCCCTCTCTCCTTCCTCCTTCCTTCTTCCCTTCCTCCCTTCTTTCTTCCATGATTCATAAGGGTCAAACCTGCATTATATTTGATGGCTCTCCCAGAGAACCTGGACTAAACTTACAGTGAGTAAGCTTTGGGGCTCTGGAATTGCAATAACCTGGGAATGAATCTGGCCCTACCATTGCCAGATATGTGAGTTCAAGTGAGTGGTCTGTTAAATCATGATAACTGTTGCAGTGCCTGGGTGGCTCAGTCCATTAAGCATCTGCCTTCACCTCAGGTCATGGTCCCAGAGTCCTGGGATTAAGCCTCACTTTGGGCTCCCTGCTCAGCGGGGACCCTGCTTCTCCCTCTCCCTATGATGCTCTGCCTACTTGTGCTCTCTCTCTCTGTCAAATAAATAAATGAAATCTTAAAAAAATCATGATAACTTGTGAAGATTAAATTAGTCAGGCTTGAAAAGTACATAGCACAGTATCTGGCACATAGCAAAAACCTAATAATTCTTAGCCATTCTTATTATTAAAGATAGGGGAGGAAGGAGAGGAAGAATTCAGGGCTAATTCTTAGTTTTCTGGCTATTTATAATATATAAAGTGATCACAATATTTCACTCAAGATAATTCTCTTTTTGCATACAACAGACAATCCTTTTGAGGACAAAAGAAATTAGGAAATCTTTCCTTTCCTCCCTTCTCTTAAATTTCTTGCCTCCTCCGGCTTTCATGGTTAATGGAAGATAAATCATTAAATGATACATCAAAATGGACATAAAAAAGGCTCCTCTGCTCTAAAGTCGAGAGGGTGGCCTTTCATCACCTTCCCCTGGGCACACCAGTTCCCGATAAGATACGAGCTGTGAGAATATTCTTCTGCCCTGTGGAGGACAGGCCCGTTCTAGAGCTCTTTCATGTAGCAAGGGAGAAAAATTATCCACCTTTCTTGAGGATCTAAAAAAATGAGGTGGGAGAATTCCAAATTAAATGCTTCTTATAGAGTTTTATTTAGAACAATTTAGCTTTGGGGCACCTGGGTGGCTCAGTTGGTTAAGCATCTGCCTTCGGCTCGGGTCATGATCCCAGGATCCTGGAATATGGAGTTAAAACTAAAAAATAAGTAAATAAATAAAAATAAAAATAAATTTTAAAGAGGAATGGAAAAGGAAAATGTAAACTCCTGAACAAAATTTTAAGAAATTTCTGGTATAAACCTGGGGTGGGGAAAATCTAGCTGAGCAGTGTTTACGTGAAAAACACCATGGGTTTTATGTTAACCACTAGCTCCATGGAGCCAACTGCAGTTTTGGCTTATAAAGAAATGAGTGTAATCTTCGGCTGCAGAGTAGAAGTACAATATCCGAATGGCGGAAAACTTCAGTTTCCTCATCTGTAAAATTAGGAGCTGGTTTAGATGACTTCCACGTCCCACACAGCTCTATTCTTTTATGAATATAGGTAGGACTATAATTTTCAAGTTCCAAACTTGAGTTCCTCCATTTTCAGGAAATGGCCATAGACAAGACTTACAGGCTTGATGAAAATAGATAATCCATTTCTCTGGTTATCTTTATAGCTTGAATCATCTTGGGGTGGGGGGCGGGGAGAATCTTTTTGTGTGAAGTGACCCAGAAAGAGCTCCCAAAATGAGTGTGGCAGTGGAAACAACTTGCGTACGTAGGTTTCACATCACGTCAAGCCTTACACAGAACTATTTTTCTTGAGGTGGCAAGCTCGAGCAACCAGTTTTTCCTGAAGTTTGCCTGATAAATGTTTATGACGAGCTGTACTGTCATTCTTCTATCTTGCCATAGCCTTGGAGGGCCCCTCCCAGGCTGACCAGCTGCCAATTGACTTTGGTAATCAAGGATTTCAGAAGCAGAGATCAAGGTCAATATGGGGTAACGGCAGAAAGGATTAGAGAGCCCTCGCACACAGGGGCCACTTCCGAGGCTCCACAGTACGAGCGCTGAGCGAGGGCAGGGATCTGACTTTTGGCCACAACATAATAGGTAGTCTGAGATGGTTTTGTGGGTAACCACTGTGTTCCCCCACTCCACCCCTGCTGCTACCATTCTCTTCTGAAACCCTAATCTGGCATTTTCAAGCATTTCCATCATTTTTTGAGAAAAAGGCAGCAGAGCAGACCCATCATGGGGAAAGCAAAGCTTTAATAAAAATAGCATTCCAAATATTTCAGCTGGGATCTCTTTGTCTAGCTAAAAGAGATTTAGAGAGTGACTGAGGGAGCCTGTATCTCCTTCTTGTTCTGCAATTAACCAGGTGTATGCCCTTGGGCATGCCTCTCCATAACCTTGGGCCCTGTTTCCTTACTTGTAAATGGGGAGGAACCCTGTATAGCTACTTCCAAGAGCGTAGGCTTATGGATGACCCCTGAACTAGGACGAGGCTGTATCCTGAGCAGGAAAGGAATTGTGTGTAGGCTTGGAGGTGATGTCTGTGAAGCCAACTAAAAAGGACCTAGAACTTTAAAAGGAAGTATCCAAGAAGCAATAAGCAAGACCTGAAATCACAGGATTCCAGGTTCTAGTCTCATTTCAGTCCCTCCCAGGTACTGGCTGAGTTGCTCTATGTCTCACTTTCTTAATTCCGTCAGGCAGAAGAGGTCACAGAGGGTGGGGCTCTGGCCAATGCATCGTGCTCTCCATGTTCTGGAAAAAGGACAGAGGTAGCACAGAGGTCGGAAGAGGAGTTTCCACTGAAAACTGAACATAATTGACTCTCCCCTTCTCTTTCCAGATGGGAAGGGACAGGAGACCCACAGAGCTGTGACATCGCTGGCCTCAGTACCTTCATTCCCTCAGCAGTAGAGCCACCAACTTGGGCAAGGAAATTAAGATCTTGCACAAGAAAGGGTAAGTCCAAGAGCTGCTAAATTAAATGGGCTTTTGGAAATTGACAGGGGTGGGGGGTAGGGGTGGAGGGGAGGGAAGGGGTGCGGATCCACAGACATTTATGTTTCCAGGGGAGAGGTCTTCCTTTTTTTTATTGTGGTACAAGATACATAATCTAAATTTGACCATAGTGATTGACTTTAAGCATACCTTCCAGCAGAGATGAGTTATTTTGATGACTCCAGTTCTCTCCCTATAGTGAGGTCAATTGTATTACATTCCTTGTTGCAGAGTTCCCGATTATTCTGCAGGTCGGATTGCAGGCCCTCCTCAGTTAGGCTGGGTTGGCTCCTGCAAGAGGGAAACACCCCCAAATACCAGTAACAGGTCAGGAAATTATTCAGTGGTCATTTCTCCTTGATAGGCGTGAGATCTCATTTGTGGCTGTGTCCCTTTAATTCTTTTATCTCTCTGCCTTGGCCCTAATAACTTGTCCAGACCCGTGGCTTGCTTGCCCTTGGACCTGCTTTCTTTCGTTATGCTGCATTTTTGTTCTCTGCCAGCTCCTGGCTTATTCTATGAAAAACCAATTTTGCGACCTGACTTGTCTGCCCCCCTGCAGACAAGTGGTCCTGCATAGCTCATTTGTCAGGTGTGATGGACAACTTCTGCTCTCTACCTGAGCTCCAGTCCCACATCTCTGACTGTCTGCTGGTCATTTCCTCTGGAATGTGCCAGTTGTTTGTTTTGCCAACCAGACTGCAATGTGTTCAAAACCAATCTCCTTTTTTGCCACAAATCAGCTGTTTTATAACCTCTCATTCCAAGAATCCATTGAGTCATTGAGACCAGAAGTAAAGTCCTCTTTGACTTAACCTTCTTTCATGGCCTCAGCCATTCCTTCCCTAAGAACCATCAGATTTTCCTTCAAACATTGGTCATTGTTTCTGTCCTTCCCCTCCTTCCCCCCAACGCCCATTTTTAGGTCTTTGCCACCTCTGCTATTGTCTGGTGCTTAAACCCACTCTTTCCCCAGTTCAATCTCTTGTGCCAAGCCTACAGCTATCTTTATTCAACAATAAATGTCTGTTTAAAACTCTGAAGTTCTTCACTTGTGCTATCGTATAACCTTCTTGCCCTTTTCAGGATATTAGAGTTTACCCTAATTTGATCCCATTCTAGACAAACTTTCTGCCAGGCAGCTATATTGTAATGGAAAGTTTAAAGGACTTGGAATTAGTGGGCCTGTTTTCAAATGCCAGCTCTGTACTCAGCAGGACCCCCTTGGGCAATAACTCACTGACTCTTGGAACCTTGGATCCCCATTTGCAAAATGGGGATAATAATGCTTATGTCATAGGGAACTTTATGGGGATTTAATGAGATAATATCGTGGAAGTGAGTTAGTATTGTGCTTAGAGCCCACATTTGAGCTGACTCCCTTGGTTTGAATCCAGGCCTTTCCACTCAAGAACTATGTGACCTGGAGCAAGTTCCTTAACCTCTCTGGGCTTCATCTTCTTTGTTTGTAAAATGGAGATATTAACACTGTGTATGTTATAGGTCTGTAGTGATGGTTAAGTTGAGATAATACACGTATATTGCGTAACACAGTGCCTGGCCCATTATAAACTCTAGTAGGTATAAGCTATTATTATTATGTGCAAGAGATCTAGTACAGTGCTGGACACCTAATCAGCACTTAATAAATGTTTGCGAACTTTGTTGATGAGTTCATCATAGCCATCTGATCTCATTTCCCACGAAATTTTGCTATGCGCATTCTTGCCATCCTTCCTCTGGACAAACTGACCACCTTGGCTTTCCATGAATACATCTTCCACTTTTCTTGCCTTTGGTTAGAGTATTTCTCTTTTCTAGAATTTCTTTTTTCTAGAATTTCTCTTCCCTGACTATCCAAATTCTTCCCATTCTTTAAGGTCAATCCTATAACTTGCCTCTATAAAACTTTCCCTTATTACTTCTGTATCCATCATTCCTCACGTTTCTGAACCAGTTACCCCTGATTTAGCATATGGTATGCTTAGATACTATTTTCTGTATATTTGTTTTGTGTCTTCAGCTAGTTTGGAAAATATCCCTCAGTCTAGCATTGTTTTGGGACACCCAGTAAATATAGTGAATATTTAATCTATTAGAATACTGTATCAACTCAGCCCATCCTTTGAGATCACATTCCTTGATTATATTTAGGGTAGAATTTGGAGAAAGGGACACACACTTTGTTGTCCGAAGGTGAGGAAAGATCCAGGGTTTTGAACCAATTTTTCAGACCTAGAGTCTCTTATCAGTAGAGTGCAAATGAGAGTGGGTAGAATGGAGGTGGCTATTACAGAGATAAGAAGTTCCTACTACATGAGAAAGGGCTGTGGTCTCTGGGCCAAAGTGTTGAAGAAATGCTTAAGCATGGGGTCTCTGCAGGTGAGGGGCCAGAGGCAGATGAAGAGGTGACTAAGACAAGAAAGTGTCTCCATTCAAATCTGGTTCTTGCTGTGATAGGCTTTGCCTTTAACTAGTTTCTCAAGCTTCTTACACCTTACACAACATTTGCCCTATTGAGAAACTGGTTTTACATGAAACTTCCCATGGCTTGAAGCAAGTATCCATGACGGTGTTTGCATACCATTGGGGTTTTACCCCTCCCAAATGTGCCAATAAAGATGAAGTGACATTCAGATGACATGGTATGGAGGACATCACTGGAGCCTCCAAAACTAAGAATGTTTGAACTATGCAAAAGGTTCATACCAGGATTTCACAATTACAGAGAAGGCCAAGGAAGACTAGTGCAGAATGCGAGGTAAAGAATGCTGTCTTTGCCCTAGTTCTCACGGAGACTTCTCTGAGGACTGCAGCCTGTGTTGCTCTCCTGGTTGCTGGACCCCTATAGTATATATTGTCTTGACCATGCAGTCCAGTCTTGTATTATACATTGTCTTCTGAAAATTGCTTTATGAGTTGTGTCCCCCCAGCTAGTTTTAAGTTTCCTTTTTTTTTTTCTTTTTTAGTTGTAAGTTTCTTGAGAATACAGACTATCTCTACATGTCCTTGCTGACACCCAAAACTCAGTTTTGGGCACAGTAAGATTCTCAACAATAAGTGTTGATGGATTTGCTTTTGAAAATGTAAACTCGGGGCGCCTGGGTGGCTCAGTGGGTTAAAAGCCTCTGCCTTCAGCTCAGGTCATGATCCCAGGGTCCTGGGATCGAGCCCCACATCGGGCTCTCTGCTCAGCAGGGAGCCTGCTTCCCCCCCTCTCTCTGCCTGCCTCTCTGCCTACTTGTGATCTCTGTCTGTCAAATAAATAAATAAATAAAATCTTAAAAAAAAAAAAAGAAAATGTAAACTCATAAAAAAGCAGCTCCACTAAGAAGAACTTGTTTCTTTTTTTAAGTGGTGGGTCTTGGGAGTCCCCTTATCATTTGTAGTGTGGTCCTCAGTGGCAGCCTCCTTTCAGAAGTCAGGGAATCAAGACGTATAGGAGGACACAGAGTCCCATGGCTTTCCCACATAATAGAAAGACATTCTGCCTGGTGCCGGAGATCCCTTTCTGATTCTCCATTCCCCTCCGAAGCACGGACGCCCTACAGTAAGAATATGAGGGACCTTGGGAGATTATCTGACTCAGCTCCCGCATTTTGCAGATGAGGAAACTGGGACTCAGGGAAGTGCAGCTGAGGGCAGTGGGAAGAGAATGAATGGGTGTTGACTCAGGTAGAATGGGACTGTAATCCCAGTTCTGCCACTTTCTAGCCTGCATTGTGGAAGAGTCTCTTCACATCTTGAAGCCTCAATTCCTTTATCTTTGAAGTGTGAATAACAATGCCTACCTACTGGGATTGTGAGAATTAATTGAGACAATACATGTAAATGCAGCATTGGGCAATAAGAGATGTTTAATACTTGTTGGCTCTCTCTCCTTGCTTTCTCTTGAGTGTCCTGCCCAAAGCTAAAGTGCTAACCTCAAGCTTTTTTCAAGCTAAATATTTTTCCGATTCCATACTAAGGCTAGCCTCCTATCTGCTGGAAAATTAGGACCAATGATTAAAAATTTAAAAAAAATTATCTTCACTGAGCATTTGGACCAACTTATTTGGAACACATTTATATGTGTTGGAGGTGAAAGAGTTTAAAAGACAGGAATACTGAATTTCAGAGAGAAACTCAAAAGTATTGAGGTTTTACCCATTTTTCAGCTATAAGCGTCTTGAGTTCCTGGTACTCTTAAAATAGTACTGATGGCCTTTTACCCTCCCCACCCCCCCAAAATTCCATTCTCTGATATATTTACATGCTTTGCCTTGCAACCTGATATTTTTCACCTGTTTTTCTTGAGACATACTCTGCTGTCCATTAATCATCAATTGGAGCTAAAATGAAAACACGGCTGTTGAGGTTCTGGTAAAGAAAAAAGAAATGTAGGGAGTGCCTGGGTGGCTCAGTCAGTTGAACACCCAACTCTTGGTTTTGGCTTACGTTGTGATCTCAGGATCCTGAAATCGAGCCTCATGTTGGGCTCTGCAGTCAGTGGGGAGTCTGCTTGAAGATTTTCTCTCTCTGCCCCTCCCCCTGCACGTATTCTTTCTCTCTCTCTCAAATAAATAAATAAATCTTAAAAAAAAAAAAAAGAAAGAAGAAATGTATTGGTAAGAATCATGGTGGACTTGTGAGGTGGTTTGGTCCCAGAAATGGAATGGATACTCATCTCATGTATAAAATTTAATACTTGATGGTAAACCTTTCTTTCCCATGCTGGAGAAGGTTTATGAGGATCACCATTTCTTTTAAAAATTTTAGTTAATATTCACTGTATTTGGCTGCAAATATATCTTTAAGCATTGAGCAGATTCAGGATTAGACCAGAAGAAAAACTGCAGCATGAATTGCCTCCTAATTGTGACTATTACAATTATTAATTTTTTAAAAATTTTATTTATTTATTTGAGAGAGAGAGACAGAGACAGACAGAGAATGTGCAAGGGGGTGAAGGAAGAAGGAGAAGCAGACCCCCATCGAGCAGGGAGCCCGACACAGGGCTCCATCCCAGGACCCTGACACCATAACATGAGCCAAAGGTAGATGCCTTACTGACTGAGCCACCCAGGCGCCCCACAATTATCAAATTGTGATGGATGTTTCATCAGTTAGTGAATCAATTGGGTCCTACAAGGCAGAGGGACAAAGCAGAAGAGAAGTCCTTGAAGTTTTCTTTGTGGAAGGTGTGATAAGCAGAATAATGATCCCTCAAAGTCCCATCCTGAGAACCCATGAATGTTAGGCTACATAGCAAGGAGACGGCAGGCAGGAATTAAAGTTGTAAAGGAAATTAAAGTTGTTAATTAGTGGATCTTAATTCTGGATCATCCAGGTGGGCCCACTGTAATTCTTAAAAGGGGAGAGAGAGGACAGAGGAGAACCAGAAAGAGGGTTGGTGATGTAAGAAGAACCCAACCCACCATTGGTGGCTTTGAAGATGGAAGAAGGGGCTATAAGCCAAGGAATGCAGGCAGCCTGTAGAAGCTGGAAAGGATGAGGACATGGATTTTCCCCTAGAGCCTCCAGAGGGGAACACAGCCCTGCTTATACGTTGACTTTAGCCCAGTGAGATCTATTTTAGTTGTCTAAGTTCCAGAAGTATAAGATGATACATTTGTGTGGTTTTCAGCTATTAAGCATGTGGCAATTTGTTTAGAGCAACCATAGAAAACTAATACAGTGTGTTTCCCCAGAAGTGGACAGCCTGTCTTGCCCCAAAGATGCTGCTGGACATTCAATGATTTCACATGATCATAGGTAACAAAGTTTCCAAAGAAACTGAGACAGGGAGAGGCAGAAGACCAATTTAAGGGAGCAAAGTGACCAGCAGTTAAAAGAGAGTGCTTCTTGTGTTTGGCACCATAAGGGATGGATAAGAAATATAAATATAACTCATAACCTCCAGGAGAGACAGAATTAATAGCCATTCTTATTATGTATATCACATCTTATAAATCTTTTATAAATGGCTACACTTACAGAGTCTTGTGTAATTCTCCTATCAATCCTATGAGATGGAAATTGGCATTATTCTGTTTTGTAAATAGAAGAACTGAAGTTTAGAGTCCTAGTTTTCTTGAAATCAGACAGTAGTAAGTGGCGGAGGTGGAAAGCACACAGATCCGGCCCCAGAGTCTCCGCCCTTCACTACTTTCATATCTATCTTGCCTGGAGAGCTGCTCAGCCAGGAAGTCAACCCATGTAGGGGCTGTGTACTGGGTAGGGTAATTCCTACTAATAAATAGAGGTTGTGGGGACAGGTGCCGATAATACTTGGTGGTGGGCATCTATCCTCCAGATGTCTGCTTTTCATGCATCTTCCTAGAATGTATACCTATTGTTGAAAACATCACTGGCCAGTGGTTGTTTCTTGTCAACATTTTTAATTCACTGTCCATCATAAACCTAAACATGACATGTCTAAAATGTAGCTCAACCCACTTCGCCCAATCCAATCAGAACTCCAACCTTGACTTTGCTATTTTAAAAAAAATTTTTTTCTTAAGATTTTATTTATTTGAGAGAGAGAGAGACAGTGAGAGAGAGCATGAGTGAGGAGAAGGTCAAAGGGAGAAGGAGACTCCCCGTGGAGCTGGGAGCACAATGTGGGACTCAATCCCAGGACTCCGGGATCATGACTTGAGCTGAAGGCAGTCACCCAACCAACTGAGCCACCCAGGCGCCCCGACTTTGCTATTTCTTTTAAGAATGTCAATATTGGAGCACCTGGGTGGCTCAGTGAGTTAAAGCCTCTGCTTTGGCGCAGGTCGTGATCCCAGGGTCCTGGGATCGAGCCCCACATCAGGCTCTCTGCTCAGCAGGGAGCCTGCTTCCTCCTCCTCCTCTCTCTCTCTCTCTGCCTCCCTCTCTGCCTGCTTGTGATCTCTATGAAATTAAAAAAAAAAAAAAAAAAGAATGTCATTATTGGGGCGCCTGGGTGGCTCAGTCAGTTAAGCATCTGACTCTTGATTTCGGCTCAGGTCTTGATCTCAGGTTCGGGAGTTCAAGCCCCACATTGGGTTCCATGCTGGGTGTGGAGCCTGTTTAAATAAAAAGAACGTCATTATTAACCCAGTCATCTATGCGCAACAGCTATATAAACAGTAATAGCTAACACTTCCTGAGAACACATTCCAGTTATTGTGCTAAGCATCTTAGACGTCATCCATTTAATCCTCTCAACAACCCTATGAGGAAGGTACACTTATTAACCCCACTTTATAGATGTGGAAATGGAAGCTTATGTAAATTGCCGAAGGTGACAGCTCAGCGTCATCTTTCTCGTTACTCATCTCCACCCTCCATAGCTCATGAATCACCAAATCCTCTCAATTCTCTCTCTGTACTGTTTGTTGCATTTATTGATTTTGTTCCATGTCTGTTGCCACTGCACCAGTCTTAGCCCTTTTTGACTTAGGTCTGACTTGTTGCCAGTGTCCAATATGGTCTCTTTTGTTCCATGATTCCCTTCCTTAGATCTTTCTTTGGTCAGACTAAGCCACTTAACGTCCACTTTTATCTCATCCATTTTCAAGCTCAAACCTTCAAACTGGAGGATAGATATCCAAATACCCCCAGAGGCCATCCTTAGTGTGACAGTAGCAATCATTTCTTGAAAAATTAAATAACTTCATTAGATTATAATTAAAAGGAAAAAATGTTACAGCCTTCCGTTGGAATTTTAGGATAAGACCCATCATAAAGATAAGCAAACATTGTACCCAATAAATGTGTTGCTCAAACTTCATTTGTTCCAGCATTAGGGAGCTCTTATGGGCCATCTGACCATCCTAAATATATAATTACTTTTTTTAGAGGCAAGCCTTTGTATAAAAAAAGCAGTTTTGTAAATGTGCTTACTGTTTTCTAATATGTGCATGCGTATTTATACATGTCATTATTAGTATTTAAATAACAAATGTACACGGTGATAGAAAAACTAAATCTGGGGCACCTGGGTGGCTCAGTCGTTAAGCGTCTGCCTTGGGCTCAGGTCATGATCCCAGGGTCCTGGGATTGAGCCCCACATTGGCCTCTCTGCTCAGCAGGGAGCCTGCCTCTCTCTCTTCAACTCCCCCTGCTTGTGTCTCTCTCCCTGTCAAATAAATCAATTAAAAAAAAAAAAAAGAAAAACTGGATCAAAATACCACCAAAGGATATAACAATAAAAAAACTTCTCTCTCTCCCAAGATTGAGTAAGGTGATTCATACTTTCTTATTTACCCATTTCTGTAGTTTACAGACTTTTAGCAATGCACAGGTATGGCTTTAGAACAGAAAATAAATCTAATAAAGCATAATTTTAAAAAGGAACCACATTTTCCATCCTTCCCTGCTACTTATAATATAAAAGCTAAATTCTCTAGCTGAGGCCCTATGTAATCTGGCCCCAAACTGCTTTCCAGGCTTATTATATACTATTCAATACAAATGTTCTGCTTCAGTTAAACTACTTTAAACACATTTTCCCTGCTGTGTCTCCTACTGTGTGTTTTCTCTTCCTGGAATGAGCTTCCCCATTCTCTTTTAATATCCCAATTCAATCTATTGTTCAAGATCTAAGTGAGTTCTGCATACAGTCTTTCCTAAGGGGGAAGGAATCAGTGTGTAGTCTGCAGTCACCATGTGGGCTGCACACATATTTGGTGCTTTCTGTGGTATCCATTTGAACCTCACAACAGCTCTTGACAGTTGGCATTAATTACCTTCTTTTTACAGATGAGGAAACTGAGTTTCCTTCAAGTCATATGGCCAGTATACGCAGAGCTGAAATTTGTAGCTGGCTAACTGTTCCCCAGCTCAGAGAACTCTGATTTGTTCCAACTTTCATACCTCATATCTGTGTAAGTTTGACCAATAATCACAGAAGTACATTTTAAGACAGTGGCATTGCTTATACTATTATTTTGAACTACTTATATTTTGCATTTTTGTCTTCTCAACAAAACCTCCTGTGAGAAAACTTGGGTGTGAGTTCTCACTTGCCATTTGCTAGGTATGTGTGTTTGAGTCAACTTCTTAACCTTTCTCAGACTCAAGTCTGAGAAGTCTGTTTTTGTTTGTTTGTTTGTTTGTTTTTAAGATTTTATGTATTCATTTGAGACAGAGAGAACATGAGCAGAGGAAGAAGCAGGCTCCCGGCTGAGCCAGAAGCCTGATGCAGGGCTCGATCCCAGGACCCTGGGATCATGACCTGAGCCGGAGGCAGACACTGAACCATCCGAGCTATGCAGGCACCCCAATACCTAACTGTTATGGTCATGAGAGTTAAAATCCCAATATATATATATCTTGTAGAGAAGAGCTGATTTTTGTACATTTGACAACATGGTGATATTAATTTTCAAATTCCATTTAATTTCTAGTTTCTTCATAGTAGTGGTTTGAGATATTCCTAAGATGTGGTGTCCTAAGGAGGACTAGAACTTTTTCTTCAATACAAAGACTGGCTTTACACAAATAAATAAATCAACTTACACATGAATGGGTTGGGGGGGGGGGCACAAGGAGAGGGAGAGAGAATCTCAAGCAGGCCCACACCCAGGGCAGGAGCCTGAAATCATGCCATGAGCTGAAATCAAAAGAGTCTGACGCTTAAATGACTGAGCCACCCAGGCGCCCCTATACAAATTTTAAAAGCATTTTTCAATTAAAACAGCATTTTGCTATTTGGTCAGAATATCCTGTCCTGCTGTTTAGCTTAGCTAACACTGAATAAGAGGTTCAGTTACTGGTTAAAGATTGTTCCTAAATGTAAATGTTTACATTTATAAACATGAATATTGTCATTGAATGTTGTCTTTTTTAGTCCAGAAAGTCACTGTGAATTTTAAAACAGAACATATTGAGTCCTGTATTTACTCAGAAAATGGGAACGCCATTAAAAATCGCTGGCCTTCAAAAACAAACATCATTTTTAAAATTATTATTCTTTATATCAGAGAAAAAGGACATCACTATATTTATTCCAATTATTTTTCTTTAGGACCAGATGAAAAGAAGCAAAATTTACAAATACTTTCTAGCCTTTTATTTATTTACTTACTCCCCACTACCACCATTATCTTTTCCTGGTTATAAAAGCATTATTCAGCCTTTGAAAATAAGTACATCTGATGTTAGAAATGATAATTCCTTTATTCGTAAAATCGTACTTCACAGTTATTAAAAAGATTTGTCAAAACAGCCCTGACAAAACCCCCGAATGTGTGCTCTACATAATTTGAAAATAAAGTTTGGCCTGTAAGTAGCAGAAGTCCATCTGCAACTTTCCCAAGCTTGCAACAGAGAAATTCTCACTTCTCAGGGCACTCCTCTAATACCTGCTTATGATAAATTGTTTGATTAAACAAAATGAACAGTCTGGTTATGAAATCATTAGGATCTTTTAGGGTGTAAGTGTCTTACATCTGTCTGTAGTGAGGTATGATCCTTTTTTCCTTAACAGTCAAGCTTCTTGAAAGAGTAGTTTCTATTCCACTGTTTCTATTTTGTTCCTTCTCGTTTCCTCTTCTACTCACTGCCATCTCGCCTTTGCAAGACTGTCTTCAGGAAAACTGCCGTGTCCATTGGTCACATTGTTGCTAAATCAGAGAAAAACTTTTTAGACCTTACTACCAGGGCTTCTCTGAACATGAACTCAGTGGCGTTCTTTCCGGGCTTGACAGTCTTATTGTTGTTGTTGTTGTTGAAGATTTTATTTATTTATTTGACAGAGAGAGATCACAAGTAGGCAGAGAGGTAGGCAGAGAGAGAGAGGAGGAAGCAGGCTCCCTGCCAAGCAGAGAGCCCGATGTGGGACTTGATCTCAGGACCCTAAGATTATGACCTGAGCCGAAGGCAGAGGCTTAACCCACTAAGTCACCCAGGCGCCCTTGACAGTCTTTTCTTGACTTTTTGTAAAGGCTAATATGTCCACTGCTTTTCTAGTTTATCCTTCTTAGCCTCCCTAAGAGCTTCTTAAAACATCAGTAATTCCCTTGATTCCCAAATTTTTTTCTCTTGCTCTTGCTCTCCCTGCATGACCTCATCCATTGGCCATGACTAAACTAAAATGTGGCTAATGAATTCCAAATCTTTCTCTCTTGCCCAGTCATGGCCTCTAAGCTTCAGACTCCTGAATACAACAGTCTATTCCTCTTGAGGTTCCATAGGCACCTTGAACTCAACATTCTTAAAATTCAGTCTGTCTTTCCCCTGGTGATGTAAATAAGTAGCACTATTATCCACCCATTTGCTAGAGTCAGAAACCTAAGAGTCATCCTTAATACTGCCTTTCCCCTTAACAGTTCAGATCTAACTGGTGACGGGTTCTTTTGATTCTAGTTTTATAACATCTCTTGGATGTGCCTTCTCTCCATTTATATTTAATTCTCTAACTTGCATAAGTGTCTCTCATCTTGCCTTATGTCTTCCCTA
Source organism: Martes martes (assembly GCF_963455335.1). Taxonomy (NCBI): domain Eukaryota; kingdom Metazoa; phylum Chordata; class Mammalia; order Carnivora; family Mustelidae; genus Martes; species Martes martes. The sequence continues at coordinate 55,569,909 of NC_137895.1, read as the reverse complement.
CCCAACCGTTCTTTACACAGCAAAGGCCCACCTGATCTTGTCATTTCTCCTGCTTAAAATCTTCCAGTGGCTTCCTCCCCGCTTGCCTTGAAAGAAGTCCAAGCCCTTTGGCATAGCTTATACAGCCCCTCTGATCTTGTTTCTGCTTAGATGTGGAGGCCATGTTATTCAGATCGTAGCTCTCCCACTTACTGTGTGATTGAACAAATTCACTGTAAAATGGAGGTAATAGTAATTGTGAGGATGGAATGAGATCATTTGCAAGAAGTGCCAGCTATTAAGTTACAATTAACATCCTTATTTGTAGCTTTGGAAAATAGTACTATCATTTCCTAAGACAAATTCTTAAAGGAGGGTTATGGGGTATGCCTTTTTAGACTCTGGAAAGCATATTGTCAAACTGCTCTGCGGAATAGTTACATTAATTTATACTCTCACCAGCCGCATTCAGTAGGCTTATTTCACCACACTCTTGACCTAATCTTGGGATTACCCACTTAAAAAACCTTTGGCGAACTGATAATGAAAAGTCACCTAGCTTTTATAACTCATTATGTCTATTTACATATTTCTTACAGAAAGATTGGATACACACTGATAACACAGTGTTACTACTATTTACTCTTTCTTGGTTTTATGTCTTCATTTGACATTGAGGTTTTTTCCTTTCACTTTCAGAACTGGGATTTTATGTTTTTGAACTCCTTTACTTCTTTCCTTCCATTTCCTTAGTAATGAGCATGTGTTGGCTTAATTTAATTGAATGAAATTGAGCACTTAATTCCTATTAAGACTTTTAAGTATACTATATTTGGTCCAGTGTTTTTGTCTTTTTAAAATGAAGAGCACAGAGATTTGTCCTGAGAGTTGGAAGACCTGTTTCTAATCCCAGTTTAGTCCCTGAATAGCTGTGCATCCTTGGGCAAGCCACTTCACCTCTCTGGACCTTCGCTTTCTTTTATGTAACTTGAGTGGGATGGTACTATCTTAGGTATCTTCTAGTTCTCAGATCACATAGATAAAATATTTCTTTCACGAGGTTTCTTTGAAGGCAAATTCTTGGAATATTCCCTTCTACTCTACCACAAATAGTACTCTTTTCCAATACAGTGCCATCTCTTTGAGGCAAAACTTGCTGCTTTACAGAACTGTGATTCATTTCTATAGTGCCATGAGCACCAGGAACAATAGCAGCCACTACCATCCAAAAGTCACAGCCAAGACTTAAATGTGAAGTAGGTCTTATTTGTTGTGTGTGTGTGAGAGCGCGCGAAAGAGAGAGAGAGAGACAGTCCTTTGAAAATCTGTTGAAAGCTAGGGACCTATTCACAGGAAAACCCACATAAGGATATATGCACAAAATTTTGGGGGCCTCCTAGATCCTTGGAAGTCCATCCATATACTTCCTAGGAATACATGAATCCTAGGGCAAGAACATTTGATTGGGGACATTAAAGGGATCCCTGGAGATGAATTAAATGATCAAAAATGCTTCCTTCCTATTGGAGAAGGGAGCTGCCAGATTAAATAAATATTTATAGAATACTATTCAAACTCTCCTTTTAAAACTGAACTATTATGATTACTTACAAATACCCTCTTCATAAATCCAATCATGTACTAACTGGCTTACATCTTTTAGGCTAGAATGCGAACTGCTTGCCATGCATTTCAAGGTCCTACATAGTCTGGCTCTTCCCTGACCTCCTTTTACACTTTTGAGCCCCACAGGCCTTTCTTTTGCTCTGGAAACACACCAACTCCCTCCAAGTCACTCTGCTTCTACTGAAGTTTCAGAATGACTGCTTTCTTCTACCCAGACCACTTCTCTGTTTGCCATCCTTAAGGATGAGTTCAAATGTCCTTTCCTTATGAATGCCTTCCTCAGCCACCTTGGCCCCTACCCTCGATGATTTGGTATCACATCGTCCAACTTTCTCCCCACATAGTCAGTTTTCTCACAGTCCTGAATTTTGTTTTTATTTGCTTATTGCCTTCTCTCCCCACTAGAATGTTCCATGAGGGAAGGGTCCTTGCTTTTCTTGTTTATAACTGAACTCCCAGAGCCAGGCACAGTGCCTGGCACATGCTGATAGTAGGCACTCAATAACTAATAGCTGAATGAATAAGCTTTAGCCACAGGTGGATTAAAAACTTACCAGGGTTTAAATGTGAAAGATTAAGGCACTCCTCTCCCATATTGAACTCTGACTGAAAACAAGACTGAACTGCACACTTAACATGTACTGAAATGAAAATAGCTCCTTTCTACATTGTCTGATTATAAGCCACGGAGCCCCTGCTTTGCTGGTGTCCTAAGTATATGAGCTTTTTATCTGCCTTTGGGGAATCTAGCACTCACTCACCCCTTTAAACACGCCAGAAGCAATTTTAGGTTCAACTGGTCTCTGCCTGTAAAAAACCATGCTAGGATTTTTGATAGGGGTTGTGTTCTAAATCTGTAGATCAATAGGAGAAGGGAGGAAAAAACACAATGGGAATTAATCAGAGAGGGAGACAAATGATGAGATTCTTAACTATGGGAAAGATACTGAGGGCTGCTGGAGGGGAGGTGGGTAGGGGGATGGGGTAACTGGGTGATGGGCATTAGGGAGGACCCATGATGTGATGAGCACTGAGTGTTACATGCAACTGATGAATCACTGAACTCTACATCTGAAACTAATGATGTTCTATATGTTGGCTAATTGAATTTAAATAAAAAAGTAAATCTATAGATCAATGTGGGAAGAACAATACTTATTTTACTGGTTCTTCCAGTCCATGAATATAGTGAGTGGCTCCAATTAATTAGGCCTTCTTTAACTTCACCAGCATTTTATATTTTTCAGCATACAGATCCTAGTCATGGTTTGTTAGAGTTATACTCAGAGATTTCATCTTCTTTGGAGCAATTTTAAGTGACATTTAGTTTTTGTTTCCACATGTTTGTTGTTAGCATATATAGAAGCTTTTTTAGTAGAACAGAATTGTGCTCTTTAATGAAGTAAACTTGTTCAACATTAACCTGTTGGACTAATAACCAGCTATTTATCCTAACATTCAAGAACCTTATAATGTGCCTCTAAATCTCTTAAATTTAGCCTAGTTCTTAACTGCTACACACCAATCTCTACTGCTGTTGAAGGGTCTTCTCCTCCCTCACCTGAATACACCTCATTCATTCTACCTTTGTTCATGCCATTTCCCCTCTAGAATAGACTTCCCACTGAGCCCTTTTAACCCAAACTAATCTTAATTCTTCTTCAAGGATGAGGTCAAAGTTCCTCCGAAGATGCCTGCCCTGACAATCCCAGCCTATATTGCTCCTTTTTTCTGCTGGACTCTTTTAACCAATACTATGTGCCCCTCAATTACTAATTTAGTTTTTAGTTAGTTTTAATCTACATCCCATTTCCCTTACTGGATGCTATATACCGGGGAGGCTCCTATTACTAGCTATCATTGTACCACATGAAAAACACATTAAGAAAGTGAGAGAAGTTTCAGGATGTGCAGTACGTAAAGGGTATTCCATACATTCTTGCTGAGTCTTTCATCCAGGCAAGATCTGTACTCTTCACCTGTAGGACAAGGATTCTCTTTTCTTTCCTTCCCCCACATTCCAACTCCTTCAACTAAGCAGACTTGAGATGCAGATCATTTTGAACTATCCCTTTCAAAATGTTCTAAAAACAGCACGTCTATGATTAGTAGATTTTTGGAGGTTTACTTGAAGAGCACAGGTAGTCCCATTAAAGCTGCAGTAACATCTCCTGGCCACCAGAGGACGGGGAGCCCTGGGAGAGATTGCTTCCTCCCAGCCCAAGTCTTAGAGGTCAAAGGCAGAAGCAGAAGGTGGACTCTGCATCTGTGGCCTTCAGGCTTAATTTACTGCCCCACTTGGGCTCATCAGTCTCTCATCTCCAGATGGGCTCCTTTTCCTCCTCTGAAAGATGAGATTCCCAGAGGCTTACCCCAATACTAACCTTAAGTGATTATCAGTAGGAACCAATGCACTATATTTGCAGGATTTAAAGGCAGAAAAGGAATACAGAGATGTTTTATCTTTCTAACCCACCCCAAACCTGACTCTCAGTTCTTTGGCCAGTTTAAAAAAAAAAAAAAAAAAAGTCCCCCAGGCAGTGTCCAAATGGACGTTCCACAACAAAGATGCCTTTAGGGACTGATGTCCCAACTAGGGCATTGCAAATGGAGTATTTTAGGAGCTAGATTATTCCTACACATAAATTCTGGCCCATGAAGCAGTTCACTCGCAGTGTGCTTTTCCGTCGTTAATCACATCTTTGTTATGCGATATTCACGTGAGTACTTCTCAGTAGAAGCAGCTTCATGCTCAAATGCTCAAAGAACACTAGAATAAAGCTCCGATTGTCCTATTCACGGATTCCAAGTCCTGGTTTGTCACCACCTCAGGTCTCTCATTTTCCAAAGAGTGTAATGCAATCTTCAAAACAGCTATTTTGATTAATCCACATAGAAAATGCACGAAATGCGTAGAATTCAAGCAATAGGGGTTTGCACCTCTCAAGAGGCAGAGAATCTCTGGTCTGATTTAAAAACGATTCTGTGCTGCCCGGTGTAGAAATCATTTTAGAAGGGAATTTCATGCCGCTCGTACTCATTGAATTCGTGAACGTAAATAAGTAAACATCGACAAAGTAAAATAATGAAAGTTAGGAACAGTCGTGTGGGGTCTTTCAACGACAAACACGTGTAGATCGCTGAGTGCCTGACAACACTAGTGATTTTTCTTGAAGTACCTGCAACGTCCCTTTCACAAGGACGGCAGTGCCCTCCCTTTGGGATTCATCAGACTTTTTGAGGGAGTGCTTGCAATTCTCTCAAATCATTGTTTGCATTTATTCACGCGGTGAGGCAGCTGGAAAGAGCGCAGCCAGGGGTAAAGGGCTCCCCGTCTCGGTCCGGGGTGGGCCGCACCCTGAAATACCTGTTGGGACGCAGACTCGGGCCCGGGGTCGGGGCTGGCGGGCGAGCGGGCGCGGAAGGAGGAGGCCGCGGGGCCGCCTCCTCGGGCTGCCCCGGCTCCTCCCAGCGGCGCCTGCGGAACCTGCCTGCGAGTCGCCGAACTCCGGAACGGAACGTGACCCGACCCCTCCCCGCGCGGCCGAAGCCAAGGCGCGGAGTCGCGCTGCGGACCCGGGCGGCCGCGGGATGGGCGGGCGGGCGCGCGGCCCCGCCCGGCGCCCACCGCCCTGCCCTCGCCTGTCTCCTCCTTTCCCCCGGGCTCCGCTGAGTTCATTCACTGGGATTGGTTTCAAGTGACGCCATCTCTTTATTTTTAAACCAATGACCTCATCCGCGCTTGAAGTTTCCTGACCAGCGACTCTTTCTCTTTCCCCCCAACCCCCCACCCCACCCCCCCGCCTTTCCCCCTCTGTCTGTGTATCACTGTTTGGGGGGCTTTAATCAGTTTTTAAACGATTATTATCACTTCTCCCTCCCCCCCTCCGCTTTCCCCACGCGGCCCCCCACCTTCACCTCCCCAAGTTCTTCACCCCTTTCAACATTGTTTTTTCAAGGCTGACGGGGGGGGGGTGGAAGAGAAAGAGTGAAGAAAAGTTGCAAACGTCTCCTCTCTTTCTAAGCTTCCCGCCCCCACCCACCCCTCAGAGAAGGAGAAGATAATATAGTGAAAAGAAGAGGAGGAGGAGAGCGCGACGGGACGGACGCGAGCAGGAGCGCAGCCGCCCTCCCGGCTCCGCGGCGGCGCCTCGAAAGCCGGGCAGGCGAGGGGGGCCGGAGGGGAGACGCCGTGACAACTTTCATTTCCCCCGGAGGGAGTCGGGAGGTCGGCGGCCCCAAAAGTAAGTGGCCTCCGGCCGGCCGCGCGGACCGTGCGGACGGGAGGGTGCGGGGCTCAGGACGCCCGCCCGCGCCGGCAGCATGGACGCTCCGCCGCGCGCTTGGACTCCCGCTGCCCGGCACTGCGCTCTCGCCCCGCGGGCTCTGCCTTCCCGGGCGTCCGGGCCACCTTTCCGGGAGGCGGGGTGGGGGCGACCGCGGCTCGGGGCCGCACGGGCGTTTTTTTGGGGGGGGGGGAGTGTAGGCCTTGCAGGGGGCCGGGCCGAGCGGGAAGGGGGCGGGCGGCCGGACGCGGGGTCTCGGTCGGTGCGCCCCCGGCCGTGCCGCGGCGAGCGGGCTGGGCCGGCGGATCCCGCTGCAAGGAGCCACCGCCGTGGGACGCGGTACCTTCGCGGGCGAAGCTGCTCACTTCCAGGCGCGACTGTTACACAACACGCCTGCCAAGTGGGGCCCCGGCCTGACTGTTCCCATTATCCCAAATTCGCCTTTGGTGTAAGCAGCGAGGCCACCTGGGTGGTGACGGTGCTGCGTTCTTAAACCCTAGCGACCAACCAAAAACTCAGTTTTCATGCTGGGGCCCGAGTCACGGTGTTGGGGGGCCCAGCGCTCCCGTGACTTCTTTATTTACACTAGCGTTAAAACGTGAGAAATAAAAAAGCCCAAAGGGGCAGCTGAGGATCTGTTTATCATGTGTGGTTTCGTGTAATAAAACACCAGAGAGGAAAATATTTATGCAGAATTGAAGCTTTCAGATAATGGGTTAATTTCCCAAAACAAACAAACAAAACTCCGGTGATTAACTCGAGAAAATATGAGTAGATCTGAAAATGAATGGATACTGCAAAATCCTAAAGGAGTTTGTTAAACGCCAGCTGCAAAGATTCTAGGGTCCTGGTGTTTCAAATTGTTTGGAGAAAGCACACCTCTAACCAGCCCGTGGTGAATTAAGTAGAGGGGGAAAAACCTGTTGCATAATCTCATTTGCCAGTGGGGTTTGCTGTACCGTCCCCTTGAAACAAGGGGAAGTGAGTTAAGATGCAGGGTTTTAAAACTCTCTGAAGTTTTTATTTACCCACTGCTCTGGCTGCCACTTTTGCTTTAAAAGATTATAAGTAAATACTCCGCTCTTACAAGTCAACCAAACCTATCAAACCTGTTTAGAAAATGACCAGGTATGTTTCTTTTCTTTCTTCCGGGGTGTGTATGTGTGTGTGTTTGAGAAATGTACCATCCATGAAAGACCTAACTGGGGAACTTAGGCTGCCTCTTTATGCCACTCATTTTGTGGGGCTCATTGAGAGTGCACATAGATGACAACTCTTTCCTCAAAGGTTGTATACTATTTCAAACTCCATGAAGAAGAGAGATTTTAAGTTAAAGTGAATTTAAAAAAAAAAAAGAATTCTTACCAGTTTAGTTACTTTTAGTTATTTACTTTTCCTTGAGAATCGTGTATATTGGTGGACACACAGCTTGGGAGGCCATAATTAATTCATACTTGTGGAGCTCTCTTATTTAGTAAAGGCAGAAAGCTGGAGAAGTCAATTGAAAAACTACGAATTTGTGGCTTTGTGTAGGTATTTTCATCAGAATGTGACTGTGCACCATGAAAAGTTTTTGGTTTTTATGTAAAAGTTGTAGGATTTACTGGGTCTGAGGACTGCATAGAAGGTTGCTGTTAAAAAAAAAAAAGGGGGGGGGCAGTTAACATTGAACGTCTCATATAAAAACATGGGCCAAATTCACCAGCCCGAAAGTTCGTTTTTGGGTAAAATAATGCATAGTTACCAAAGTTCCACATGGGGGAAAATTAAAAATGGTTTATTAATTCTGCTGGTAATATGGTGAATAGTGTATGAAGGAAAGTGAGTTCAATTGCTATAGCCCTACATTCATATGTAAAATAATTGAATCACTATAAAGTAAAAATAATTGTGTAAAATTGAGGATTAGGGGTCTCTCTGGCCAAAAACTTAATGGCAGTAACTGAAAAGAGGGCAAAAGAGAAGATCCTGTTAACCCAGTTCTTTTCCTTTTTCTTACGCATTTTAAAACTTACTTGTAGAAGTGAGGCTGAGATCAGGTCTGAGATGGGCGCGGAGTTTAGTCTGGGGACCAGGAGAGGGGCCAGGGTTAATGCTATTTTCTGTAATGCTTGTATCTGGAATTTGATTCTGTAGAGGTTTTGGTCTATGAGATTATATACTGATGAAACTGACTTACAAAGCTGTCCAATATTAATGTTTTCATATTTTCAAGCAATCACAGTACCCTACTAAATGTATTTTGCTAGAATTACCAGTGCAGTTTTCCCCAGAAACCTAACTTTTCCTGGATTATCTAAAAAAGTGAGATTTCCTACCCTGTGTTATTTGGACTAAAATTTTCACTGAACGTTTAATTGTTTTTAAAATGCTTTGCATTCTCAAGCAAATGCTATTTTAAGTTGAAGTAAATTAATATAGAGTAAGTTGATTTGGATCAGAATTCCAAGAAAAGGGAGGAAAGAAATCAGGGCAAACAGAAACCAGATTTTATGACAGACTTCAACAGATTGAAAAAAAAAAAACTAGTTAAAAGACTCCCTAGGAAAAACCACAGTTGATGCTTGATTGGCTTTTTAAAAATTGCATCAAAATCAAAACCAAGACAGATATCCACCATCATGAAAGAAAATATTACTAATGTTGGCTTAAGCAAAAACATAATTAAGAAAGTAAGTGTTGCCCAAAGCCACGTGATATATTTCAAAGCCGATGTCAATTTTTTTTTTTTTAAATTTTCTTGTGTTGTGGATAATCTCGTATTTTTGTATTAGCTCAGATGATCAAGGGTTGGCTATGTGAAGGGATGAGGTTCATAAAGATTGGCTGTATTTAAAGAAGCAAGCTCAGGCTTTAAGAATAGGCCATTCTCATACACTGAGAGAGTTTGAAATTTAATCAAATGAATACAGAAGTGGCTCAAAAGGAAGGCTCTAAGGCAGATTACTATGGACAGGTATAAAGAAAAGCTTGCCAGGGGTATGATCAATAAAGAAGGAAATGGGATACATCTTGGCATGAAAGAAAAAAGGGATAAAGGGAAAAAAAGTACTCTTCAGTACTTCAGCAACAAGAAGTTGCTGTACTTCACCCAACAAGTACTTCACCCAACAAGAAGGGGGTAATGAAACGTCTCCTCCTTGACTGGGATTAGATACCACATTATAGGTATTATCAAAAAGTCATGAGATTTTTCATGACAAAAGTTTAATCTTGGGAGAAGGGATGGTTAAAGTAAATTATGAGCATAAGTTATATGAGAATGTAGAACTTGAAATTGCCAAATATAAAATAGAGACCCACTGTAATTTCAACTGAGTTATTAGAAAGAGAGGGATAGGTTATATAAAATTGGAACTATTGACTAAAATTGACTATTGACTGATATAAATCAGTCAAGTGAAACATTTATTAATGATATGCTATTTATATATACCAAAGTGGATAGCAAAAACTGGAGACATGAACTCATGACTTTAATAAGGAGAGAAGGATTTTAAGAATTTTAAGCAAAGTCTATACATTTGTAAAGATAAAAATTATTAGACAGCTGGGAATGGCCAAATTCATGGTATAATAGAGATAAAGATTGGTGCATTGGGGGAGGTAATGGGGAGTTAATCTTCATAGAGATAACAGAATTTGACCTTGGCCATAAAGGATGGTTAATGTGTATGGAGGAAAGGAAGCAGGGGGGAAGGTCATTTATCCATCTCTTCATTCAGCAAATTTATTTGGAGCCTTTACTGTATGTAGGCGCTGTTCTAGGAACTGGGCATATAGTGGAAAATAAAGTTTTTGTCCTTATGGGCCTTACATTCTAGTGAGAGAAGATGGAGGGATAGTAAACAAGTAAACTACATGAAAAATCTGATGACAAATGAGATGTCTAATGAAGATAATGGGCAGGGTCAAGGAAATTATATAGAGCTAGTTAGGGTCCCACTTACTCTGTTTTGTGTGTAATATTCTAATGAATGTAAATGATACAAATATTTATTTATTTATTTATTTATTTATTTATTTATTTATTTTATTAGAGCACAGAGGGAGAGTGAGAGGGAGAAGCAGACTCCTCACCAAGCAGAGATCTGGATCTGGGGCTTGATTCTCCTGGGGTCATGATCTGAGCCCAAGACAGACACTTAACTAACTGAGCCACCCAGATGCCCCTATACTGTTTTTCTACAAATAGTAGAAATTTGAAGCAAAATATCAGTTCCGAAATGGGGAAGTCTGGACTCACTGTAGTTATCTGACCACTAGGTTTTGTTACTGTTGAGAAGATGTTCTTCATTGTGTCAACCAAATTTTTTTAGTGACTATTACATGTTTTTAGACACATTTATGAAGTACTTCTCAAACATTCTGTAAGAAATACGTTTTAAATGAAAAGATATATAGGTGAAATTGAAGTAAAGGATTCTAAAAAGGATTTATATTACTTGTATATTAGATATGCTCTACGATTCATTCTGACGTACTTGGGATAATCATATGGAAAAGAAAACAGTTTTCAGAGGAGGTGGGAAATTCTTTAGCATTCCCTTGGTCTCCTTCTAAACTAAATATTCAGAGAAGAATTGTAGATATAGACGCTAGGGGTCTGGTGTGTGAGAGGGACAATAGAACTCAGATTTGTTTTAGTGACTGCATGAGGGGTGGGTCAGACTGCAGGTTACAGAGAAAAGATGCACTATAAATTGTAATGGTAAACGACAAGGTCATTAATATTAAGTAATTTCCATTCTTCCCCTTAAAATCAATGGGGAAAGACATGTGTAGAGAGCTATATGCTGCTTATTGTTTGCATTGTATAAATTTAAAAAATATACCACTCGTATCCTGGGTGGTGCCTAGTAGAGTCATCTTTTGATAAATGTTTGCTGAACAAATTGAATAAATTCTCAAAACTGTCACTTTTGACCATGGTTCCATTACATCTCTAGCTTAGAGCATTGTTTTTTAAGCTTGAGTTGAAACCTGCAAGGGATTGCCTTATAGTCTTGGCCTTCTGACTTGTTTGAGCAGTGTTGCTCACTCTAGAACCTGGAACCTGACCTCTGCTTCAGCTTGTCCTGATGCTGTGGCAGACCTGACCTCATCTTTTCCGAAGTGGTGGGTGATTGTCTCCTATCAGCTCTCTCTTCCTGAGTAACTGAGCTGTGCCTTCTTCTGGTCACCTCTCAGAACACTGAAGTGTTGCTAGTCTGGCTTATTTTATAGTGGGTTTCTTTTGTTATTTTTGTTTGTTGTTTGGTTGGGAGAGAAGCACATTTCCTCAGGAAGATAGTTGTTGACTTTGTTTTGTAGATTGTACATGGTATATAAAGCATGATATTATTTCCTTTTCCTTCCTAGCTTTAGCTTAAAATCTTGTGTTCACTTGAAAATGAACCGGTAAATGATTTTTTTTGATGATACGAACCAACTAAAAACTAGTTTTTAAAACTAGTTTTAAAACTAGTTTAAAACTAGTTTAAAAACTAGACTTTTTTTCTGGAGACGCTCAGGAAACATGAAGTGTGTATTGGATGATATATAAGAATGATATATATGATGATATATAAAATATATATATATGTATACATATACATACACATACATATATATATATAAAAGAATTATAACCATTAAGTTTTTATTCATGTTAATGGTATTGTGGTTATGTTAAAAAATTCTCATCTGTTAAACATATGGAAGTATTTATAGGCAGTATTTATAGGCAAAATGAAATGCTCTCTAATATATGTATTTCAGGATAGGCACAAACATACACACAAATGGGAAGCAAATAAAATCTTTTAAAAAAGATTTTATTTATTTATTTGACAGAGAAATAGCACAAGTAGACAGAGTGGCAGGCAGAGGGAGAGGGAGAAACAGGCTCTCTGCTGAGCAGGGAGCCTAATGTGGGGCTCCATCCCAGGAGCCCTGTGATCATGACTTGAGCAGCCGCTTAACCAACTGAACCACCCAGGTGCCCCATTATTGGCAGATTTTTGATAATTGTTGGAGCTAGGTGATGGGTACATTGGGGTTTGTTATTATTGTCTGTATTTTTATCTATATTTGGAAATACCCATAATTGGAATATATATTGCCAATTATAACTGTAGAGGAAGACATTTAATACAATAAACTTTTGTGGTTGGACATTTGAGCTAATTGACTAATCAAAAATCTCCCCTTCACATTTTCTATAAGTTTTGCTTTTAGTAATGGATTTTTAAAAATAAGGAGAAATTTGGTCATTAGATGTATTTAAAACTCAACTTTGAGACTTGTAATAATAACATACTTGTAGTGTATAAATTGCTTTGACATATTTTTTCTTTTATCCTCAGAACAAGATATGAGTTATCCATTTTACAGATGAGGAAACTAAGAACTTAGAGAGACTAAGTAATTTATCCAGATCCCAAAGCAAGTAAGAAGTGGTGCTAGACCTGGAGCCAAGATCTTCTGATTCATTTTCAGGTGCTTATTTTATTATATATACATTCTTACAAGTGCTCTTTTTTGTGGTATTATAAACCACTGGTTTTGAAACATTTTGGTGTCAGGACACCTTGTACTCCTAAAATGTTATCAGAGACCCCAAAGATCTTTTGTTTATGTGGACTGTATCAACATTCAACATATTAGAAATGAACACTGAGAAATATTTAAAATGTTTATTTATTTAAAAATAGCAAACTCGGGACGCCTGGGTGGCTCACTCGGTTAAACCGCGGCCTTCGGCTCCTGTCATGATCCCAGGGTCCTGGGATTGAGTCCCGCATCGGCTCCTTGCTCAGCAGGGAGCCTGCTTCTCTCTTCGCCTCTGCCTGTTTGTGTGCTCTCTCTCTTCTCTCCGACAAATAAATAAATAAAAAAAAAACAAAAACAAACTCATTAAAGGTTAATATAGGTAACATAGTTTCATGAAAAAGATAGCCCAAAGCAAAAAATAGAGTGATAAGTGTGACATTTGCATTTTGCCACTTTCTTTACTGTATTGCTTAATAGAAAACAGTTGGATTTCCATAACTGTTTTTGTATTCCAATCTTTTGTGATAGTTTGGTTTGAATTATATGGGGAAAGCCATCTGTACACAGATACATAGTAGAAAAAGGGTAGACTGTTTTAATAGCTTTCATAATTGAGTATCCTTTGTCACATCAAAACTCATCAAGTGGTAGATCCTTAAAAGTTAGTTGCAGTGTTGAATCTGAAACCATACCAGTCATTTTTTAAATATTCTGTAACATTAAAATTCTATTGGTCCATCTTGAACTTTGAATGGATCTTTGACCTGTGTGTGATTTTGTAACATCATATGTTGGTTATTTGAAAAATAATGGTTGACTGAGTTACACAGATCTTTCAAATGTTGACACATTTGATTACACAATATTTAACAAATCACATTCATTAATGTGACTGTTATTCTCCTCAAAATGCTTTTGAGAATTGGGAAGTGGTCAAGATTTTGCTGTTGAGTTCAAGTTTTCCAAAATTCTAATCTTTTCTTGAAAGCTCAGATTTTATCATCGGCAACAGATATTGTCAATTTTTTCCTTGAAGTGTTAGGCTCACTTTATTCGTTTTAGAGAAAATGCGTGCCAGATACCTCAGTCTGAATAGTGTTGTCTGCCAGTCATTCTTTTAAGCAAAAATGGTATTCTATGAAAAAAGTATACAGTTTAGTTTTTAACTCCAACTATTGTATAAATTATTTTCCTTAAGACTGCTATTAAATATGCAGCACAGGTGTTTTTTGTGTACCTCCCATTTCCTTACACAGAATATGAAAAAGACCAAGTTCTCAAGAGAGAGGTGAAATAAAATTAATAACTCTTAATGTTTTATCAAGGACATTGTAAAGTGAAACTGGCTTTTTTTTTTTTTAAATGACTGATGCAGTGAAGAATATGCTTATTACAAGTACAGTTTCATACTTCTGCCTTGATTCACGCTAAAGCATCAGCACTTTTGCTCATCTTTGCTTTTGTACCATCAGAGCAGATATCAACATAGTTCTTTCAGGATAAATCATGACACTCAAAAAAGTTACTTAACACTTTGAGTAATTCAACAGCATTCTTATTTGTTGCAACCATTCACATAAAAGAAGACCTACTTTGATTAGTTGGCATGGATACTGGAATAGTGAAAACAAAACAGTAAGTCTACCCATGTCTATGGATTTTTGTACTTATAAAGCCAAAGTACAGTCCTTAAGGTGAGATACTAACTTCTAACTCATGTAACTACTCGTAACTATTAATTTGATGAGATACTGCATCATTTCTAAGTGGCACTGCTGTGATTTCTTTTACGGACTTTCCATCCAGCAGACATTCAGCAGTGTTAACCATACCAAGCTTCATCAGTTTCTCAGCTGTTGTGTGCACTGTTCCAACCAGTGCAGTGTGGTTATTTACCCTGGATAATGCCTCAGTGGCTTATTTATAATATGTAAAGTCTTTTGCTTTTAAAGAGGTCGTCTCCTCGGTGTTTAAAACATTTGATTTCTTTTCCTTTAAATACTAAGTGAATTCATTGGATGATAATGAAGTTGTGGAAATTATAGCAGATATTAGCAAAGATTGCTTTTGCTAGGAACTTGGAAGTACTGAGAACACAACTTATTTCTGAAAATGTATATATTTATGCCTTAAACTTACTGCCTTAGAAAATTCTGAAAAACACTAGTTTTTTTCTAAAATAAACTAGTTTCACTAGTTGTCAGCATGATACATTATCACACACCATGTATCCTCTAGATTTGCTGTTGTACATTCATGAGAGAATGAGAGCAAAAAAGGCAGATAACATCTTCGTATTACTAAACATAGTTTTGCCAGTGGATCCCCTGAAAGGCTTTCAGGGACCTCCCATCTGGGGTCTCTGGGTCACACTTCTGTAATGCTGACATAGACTAGCACCATGTCCTAACATATTTTTAGAGAAATCTGACATAGACATCTATATAAATTAAGTAATGTTCCCATCTTAACTGACTAATTTATCAGGAAGAAGGAAATATCCTAGTGTGTGCGATGAGCCATGTGACCCAGAGACCATAATGGGTGGAAGGTCATGTAATATCAGAAAGTGGTTGGATAAAGGATAGACAGAAGGCAGGAGCTGGTAAAAAGCACTCTGCAACTGAACAAAAAAATGAGCATTTGTTCTCCCCGTTTTTCTTTTTTTAAACTAGAAAAGCAAAGAGCCCACATGTATGCACATACATAGATATCTGTTCATACTCATTTAGATCTGTGCTCAAAATTAGGAGGACTTGCTCATTTTCTTCTCGAATGGCGATAGAAGAGATATTTTTTATAATTGAGAGGAGAATGGGTGCTCATGGCACTTGTTTGTTCCTTCCAACCAGGGAGGCTGTTGACCTTTTTTTCCCCCCTAACGAAGCTGAGGAATGACAGAAGACAAATAAGGTTAGAAAGAAGAAGTTATGAAACGAGAGTGAGTGGTGTAGACATTGGTGATCATGGGAACAGCAGCAGGCAGGACTGGGCTGTGGACAGAGTGGAGAGATAAGCCCTGGAGGGCAGAGAGGACCGGGGTGTGGGTGGGGATGAAGTGAGTTCTCCCGTGTGCTGGGTGCAGGGAGAATGGGGCCTGGGGAAGTACAGAGCTGGGTGTAGCAGGAGTCATGGAGATGACCGTATATTTGAAAGATTTCCATCAGAATGTGGTTAAAGTAACTATTTAAATCACTGCACTGGGTAGTCTGACTCTTAGTGTCTTACCAACATTTAAATTTTATTATTATAACCTATTGTAGTCCATTGTAGTAGGAGAAAATAGCAACGCCATGAGTTTAGTGTAGTGCCCGTAAGTACCTCAGGTTTGGCTGTGAGCATCAGTATATGAAAATATTGAGAGGGCCAGATTCAAGAGTGAAATTGTAATACTTTAGTTTCTACTAACAGGAGACAGAAGAATTTAGTTCCAATAGATATCATTTATCAGTTTGTTGTATATGTGGTACTTGTCACAAAAAGGATTTGAGATGGTGGGAGGAAGGATCAAATTCAGTGATGAAGAACAAATATGATTTAAAAAAATTTTTTTTTGGAGATTTTTATTTATTTATTTGACAGAGATCACAAGTAGGCAGAGAGGCAAGCAGAGAGAGAGGGGGAAGCAGGCTCCCCACTGAGCAGAGAGCCCGATATGGGGCTCGATCCCAGGACCCTGGGATCATGACCTGAGCTGAAGGCAGAGGCTTTAACTCCTGAGCCACCCAGGCGCTTCACAAATATGATTCTAAATCATGTTTTTTTCCCTTATGTTTTTCCTATTGATGACATTTTAATAGTTATATAGTTGAGGTACTGTACAATAATTAAATTGGTCTCTGTTACCTATTCAGGAGAAATATAATCGTGTCACCTCTTAGTTACATGTAGTGTAAGAGTATTTAACAAGAAAGTGGACAAGATTAAAGAGAAGATAGGAAAATGTTTCCTAGTCACATTGCTAGCTGAGTAGTATCTTTTTTTTTTTTTCCTAAGATTTTATTTATTTATTTGACAGAGAGAAATCACAAGTAGAGAGGCAGGCAGAGAAAGAGGAGGAAGCAGGCTTCTTGCTGAGAAGAGAGCCCGATGCGGGGCTTGATCCCAGGACCCTGAGATCATGACCTGAGCCGAAGGCAGAGGCTTAACCCACTGAGCCACCCAGGTGCCCCTAGCTGAGTAGTATCTTTAATAAAGATCTTGATGACATAGAAGGTTAAAGCTAAAATGAGGTTTTTATTTTTGGGCAGTTACTTATATTCTGCCCCAAATTTCCACTGAAAGTGGAAAATGAAATACATTTTTATTTTTATAGAGGAACATGTATATACATGTGTGTAGTCTATAATCAGAACACTCTCGTACAGTGTCCCAAGAAAATGCAAGTTATCCTACTAGGAGGCTTAATTTTAAATGCTATGGTTAGAAACCTGGTAGAACATCCCCTTTTGCTTGTTGGGTGTTTGTTCTTGTTTGTTAATATTATTGCACCACATATTTGTCTTGGGTAAAATTAAAGGACAACTAAAGGAAAGTGATTCCCTTCATGCTTTGTGACAACTAAATTCTACTTGAAGGAGGCAGAACCTTTGAGTTTTCAAGTGCCTTTAAATGGGATTCTACTTGTGTTTCAGCGAGAGCAGTGGTCTGCTTCCTCATATAAAACTCTGTCAAGATTATATGAATTTGGACATACAGTGAGTTGAAAATCCTATTCCCAACTCTAGCAAATTGCAGAGCAATTACACTGCTTATAAAAGAGGCTGTTAAAATGTTAACCTAAAAAGTTTTCATCTTCTATCCAACAAAAATCTTACAGAACGATCCCACTGCATTTTATTTGTGGTTTATCAGTGTTGGGAGACCAGGGAGATTAACATTGTTAACTGTGGCATTTAAGGGACCAAAGGCACCTACGCTTTGGGGTGTATTTTTAAGAACAAAATGCATGTATGTATACAAATTTAACAGTTGCTTTAAACAGCTTAAGGGTAGCTTAGAGGCATCTGATTTCATTACCATAGAATATCCAAATATCAGAAACTTTTTCCTCTCCTGAAACCCTCTTAAGTATGTAATTAAAGCAATTGTTTTCATTTTTCCTTATGTGAGTGACTAAGAGCCTTGTTAATGTAAATATTCAGGAAGTTTGATTTTATAACCAACAATAAAAATCATGTACAATGGAAAACCCCTTCTTCTCTTGTCTACAGTCCAACTGAAAGACAAACTCAAGCGTTTTTTTCCCTGGCAGATGAATGACCTGCGTTGAAGGATCTTAGATGCTGTCATTGGCTGTCTCATTATAGAATGTAATTAATGATGTTAGTTTAAAGAGATACGGTATTTTTTGGGAGGGTGGGGGAATTTCCAAGTACAAATGTTAGCCAGTGTGGTATTCACTTGCCAGGAAAAAGTAGTTTTATACAAGTTTTTAGTAAAAGTTATGAAATCATTGGAGATTTTTTACTATGGAAGTGACCTTTCATTCATTCATTAAAAATAAGCACTTTGGCTTCTGAGTCTGGTAGGCTTTTTTTTTTTTTTTTTGGACAGAAGATCCATTCTTTTTGCCAGTGGTCATCAATATGTCATTGTTATCAGTGTGAACGAGTATTTACTGAGTGATTTGTAAGAGTGAGGTATTAGAAGGAATGCAAGGAAATATAGCATGCACTTAGTCAACAAGGAGTTTGCATTTGGCACCATCTCTTTATTTTCCATTCTTTGTAATTTAGACAAATCACCATAAAAGACTCCTTATTTTTCTCCCTGGGCGTTCTTCAACTGGGGGTCCAATATACCAGTCTCCACTTTCCTAGGCTGGGGAATAAAGTCACAGAAGTGGAGGCCAGTCTGCTTGAGGTCCTCTCCTGGCCATTTCTTCCCTTCTGTGATCACAGACACAGGGGATCTGGGGAGAGAAAGACTGTGTCCTGGGACACTTCTTGGCTTCCTTAGAATGTGAAAGGTAGGGAGGGACACAGTAAGAAAAAGTGAGAGATCTATTGTCTTTTTTTTTTTTTTTCTTTTTTCCTATTGTGGTCAAAACAACATAAAATGCCATTTTAACTAGTAGTGTTAAGTATGTTCTCTTTGTTGTAAAACCTATCTTTAGAATTTTTTCATCTTGCAGATCTGAAACTCTTTGCTCATTAACCAGCAAATCCCCGTTTCTCCCTGCCCCCAGCCCCTGGTAACCATTCTATAGTCTGTTTCTATGATTTTGATTATTTTAGATACTTCATGTAAGAGGAATCCTATAGTGTTTGTCTTTTTGTGACTTACTTTGCTTAGCATAATGTCTTCAGGTTTCATCCATGTTCTGGCCTGTGACAAGATTTCCTTCCTTTTGAAAGCTGATTAATATTGTATTATCATTTTATGTATAGCCACGCTTTGTTTATTCATTTGTTGATGGACATTTGAGTTGCTTTTAGTCATTATGAATAATGCTGCTATGAACATGGGCATACAATTCTTAGAGACCCTGCTTTCAGTTCCATTAGATATATATCCACAAGTTGATTGTTGTATCATTTAGTACTGTTTTTTTTTTTGTTTTTGTTTTTGTTTTTTTGAGGAGCTACTGTGCTGTTTTGCATAATGGTTGGCATCATTTTATAATCCCACCAAGAGTGCATAAGGTTCTGAGCATCTTTTATATACTTGTTGGCCATTTGTATATGCTCTCTGGAGAAATGTTTAAGTCCTTCGCCCGTTTTTAATTGTGTTATTTGATTTTTTTTTTTTAAATAAAATGCCATTTTGTTTTTAAGATACGGATTGGCAACTTAAAACTTCTCACAGATCAGGTGTGATCACACAGGGATACAAAAATGGAAGGAGTGGAGTATAGGAACTGCAAGTAGCCTCTCCCATCTCTAGCTCTTAACAGTACAGCTTGCTTAGTTGAGGGCTTTGTATTTCAAAGAGAATCTGAGGCCTCAGACTCATTCTCCAGCTCTTCTTCCTCATTACCTATTAAACCATGGGAATAGACAAGATGATAACTGAGGTGTTAAATTTCTTAATTTTGAGAGTATTGCCTTTTACCACCTGACCTCAAGCAGCTAACATTTCTTTCCATCCTCAGTAATACCTTAGAGTGAGAAGTCTTTGTTGATGACTAGTAAGAAGCACTCCACAAAAGCTTTGTCAGATCTTTGGTTTATTAACTTTTACAAACTTTACTCCTTTTGCTCTTCATACTGGTGGTATGACCCTCAAACCCTGAGCCTAAAGATTAGTTCTTTAACTACTGTTCTACACAGTCCTTCAGTGGGTATGTTGTACTTTGCCCTGGAGATATACGGCACTTGTTGTTTTTTAAAAACCTACTCACATGAGGAAATAGAAGCCAAAGTTCACTGGACAGCGTATTTGTTGTTTTAAATTCACAGAGCAAACAGAACACCCAGTCCAAGTTCAGTGAATTTTTTATTTCTGTAAAACCAGCTTTTTTTGGGTTAAATGCCAGCTTTAGAGAATTACCAACTGATTTGTTTATTCTTTGTGACTTTCATAATGATAGTATGGTAGTAGTTAAAATAAGTAATAGGATTATGGTGGTTGAGGTTGAAGGATACTGTGGGCTGTGCTATAATATGCTTAGAATTACTTGTAGATTTCAGTGCTTGATATTTTCAATTTTTTGCATCTTGTGGATGCTACTTGGCAGGTGACCAGTCTTCTGGGAGCTCATCTTAGTTATATGGAGTTACATGTTATCACCATATGGTGCTGGGACTTAGAATGCTCTAATGCTAATAGCACTCTATGAGGTAGTAAGAGCAAGAAGTAAAATCCAGTAAACCAAATACAAATGGGTGAGGAATGTGCATGGTGACCCAGAAAGAGGGAGGAGTTCATAGTGCTTGCAATAGAACTCAAGATCTCCAGTCCGGCATTGCCTTTGTGCTTGGCTATCCATGGCATCTGCGTTGCTTTCTGGTATGTTGTCAGGTCTTTTTTTTTTTTTTTTTTTTTTAAGATTTTATTTATTTTTTTGACAGAGATCACAAGTAGGCAGAGAGCAGACAGAGGGGGCAGGGGAGAGCAGGCTCCCTGCAGAGCAGGGAGACTGATGCGGGCTTGATCCCAGGACCCTAGGATCATGACCTGAGCCGAAGGCAGAGGCTTTAACCCACTGAGCCACCCAGGTGCCCCTGTTGTCAGGTCTTGATGGAACATTACCCATCTCTTCTTTTGCCAAGATACCGAATAGAGCTGAGTTTGTGAATAGGGGAGGTAATGCAGAAGACTAAGGTAACTTCAGAGAGCGGCAGTGTGGACAGTATGGGAAGCTGCCAAAATGTGCAGAGCCACCCTAGGTCATTCTTAACCTAGACTCTACAGAACTCAAGAATTGAAAGTGCATTTGATAACATTATGACAGTTTCATTGCAAAAGATTATCTAGGCCCTGTGGGGCTTCTCATCACCCAGCTCTGATTATGGTTGATCATTTAGTTGTGAAAAAACACAACCCCCAGAGAACAGGTAAAGTGAAAAGATAAAACTAACTTATTGTTGGTAATTAGTAGGCCAGAATTCGTTAATGTCATCGTTATCAAAAGGATATAAGATTTCCGCTCCAAATGATAACATTTCATAAATTTATAATATATATACAGCTATCAGATGTTTTCATTATTTATCCATTTATTTATGTTACATGGGAAAAATAACATTTTCATACTATAATTTATCATTTGTTATAGGAGTTCTCTTCCCTTTTAGATGCTTCAGAATCCACATTTTTTTTTTTAAAGATTTTATTTATTCATTTGACAGAGTTCACAAGTAGGTAGAGAGGCAGGCAGAGAGAGAGGGAGAAGCAGGCTTCCTGCCGAGCAGAGAGCCCGACGTGGGGCTCCATTTCAGGACCTTGAGATCATGACCTGAGCTGAAAGCAGAGGCTTAACCCACTGAGCCACCCAGGCACCCCCAGAATCCACATTTTAAACATTAGAGTGGTACATATTGCTCTAAGACTGATTTGGTCACCATTTCTCTTATCTGTTTTGTATATGGTGGGGAAAGATTTGCAAGGAAATGTGACTGAAGCGATCCTTCAATTTTGGCTAGGTAGTAACTTTTAGAATAGCATTAGACTTCATTGTCCATATACCTTTTTATCAGAGTAACTTAAAATTCGATCATGATTTGTGTGATGATATGCGAGCTTCTTCTAATTAAATAGGAAATATATACATAAGTATTTTGATAGTATTAAAAATCAATATAATTCACCACATTACCTGTAAAAATAGGAAAATCATATGACTCTCAGTGTATTCAGGTGAAACATTTGTTAAAATCCAATATCTGTTCATGATACAAAGCTCTTTACAAACAAAAATGGGGACTTCCTAAATATGATACCAAGTTCTGGTGAGGATGGAAAGCAAATGGAATTTTCATGTGTTGCTGGTGGGAGTGCAAAACGGTACAATTGCTTTGGAAAATAGTTTGGCATTGTCTTATAAAGATAAGTGTGCACTTCTCATATGACTCACCAGCCTTACTCTTAGGTATTTACTTAAAAACGCAAACTTATGTCCTTGCATAGACTTGTATTCAAATGGTTATGCAGCTTTATGTGTAATCACCAATAACTAGAAAGAACCCAAATTTCCTACAACTGGTGAATGAATATACAAAGTGTGGTACATCCCTACAAACTATTGATGTATGTCACAACACAGAAAAATTTTGAAGGCATTATACTGAGTGAAAGAAGCCATTCTCAAAAAGTTATACACCCTGTGATTCAATTTAAGTCCTGTTCTAGAAGGGCAAAACTGTAGGTATGGAGAACAAGTGAGTGGTTGCCAGGCTTTGAGGGTGGGGGAAGGAGTTGATTACAAAGGAGTGGCATGAGGGAATTTTTGGGGGGTGATGGAACTGTTCTGTATCATGGTTGTAGGATGGTTACATTTGGTCAAGACTCCTAGAACTGTACACCAGAAAATATGAATTTTAATTCATGTAAATTAAAAATAATACTTCGTTAAAGGTAAGTTCAGTAATATTCCTAGATACCACATCTATATACAAAATATATATTCCTGTATAATGGTAATAACCAGAAGATGAAGCTCTGAAAAGATGACATTTATAGTATCATCAAAAAACTCAAATACTTGGAACTAAATAAATCCAGTGAAAGATGTCTAAAATCATTACACAAGCTGGTTCTAAAATTTATATGGAAATACAAACAGCAAGAATAGTCGAGGTAATAATATCAAAGAGAAACAAAATTGTAGGATTTACGCTATTGGATATGCAGTGTGGAATTAACAGGTCAGTGGATAGAGACCAGAACAGACCCATAAAAGTATATGTGTGTGTATGCAATAAATATATATAAGTATGTATATTTATGTGTGCATACACACATGCGCGCACGCACACACATACACACACTTAATTTATAATTAAGGTGGCATTAAACAGCAGTGTGGAAAGAAAAATCTTTTGAGTAAATGATCCTGGGTCAATTGCATAGCCTATCCAGATCAGAAAAAAATAGTTTTGACACCTACTTCACATCATACATAAAAATAGATTTCAGGTCAATTGTAGATATAAATGTGAAAGTTCTTGAAGATGGTCAACATATTAGTCGTCAAAAGAATGCTGGATTAAAACCACGGCAAATTACCGCTAGACACTGACCTGGATAACTAAAATTTAAAAGCAAACAACAAGAAAAACTTGCAAATATCAAGTATGAACAAAGATGTAGAGCAACTAGTATTCTCGAACACTGATGGTAGAATTGTTAATTGGTATAACTACTTTGGAAGTTTGGTAGTATTTTTTTTTTTTAAAGATTTTTATTTATTTATTTGACAGATCACAAGTAGGTAGAGAGGCAGGCAGAGAGAGAAGGGAGGAAGCAGGCTCCCTGCTAAGCAGAGAGCCCGATGTGGGGCTCGATCCCAGGATCCTGGGATCATGACCTGAGCCGAAGGCAGCGCCTTTAACCCACTGAGCCACCCAGGCGCCCCTGGAAGTTTGGTAGTATTATAGTAAAGCTGTTCATACCTCTGATCCAGTGAATCCACTCCTAAGTGCATAGAAATGTGTCCTTCTGTTCACCAGAAGTCACCTACAAGAATGTTTATAGTGCCATTTGTAACAGCTCCAAACTGGAAACAGCCTAGGTGTCAGTAGAATGGATAGGTATACTGTATAGCAGTGACCAGGAAAAACTATTGCTATTTACAGCATGGACTCAAATATAGTGTTGAGCAGAAGAGTTTAGACAGGCAAAAAGAGGCAAAACGAATCTGTGGTTTAAGAAGGAGGGATAGCAGTGATCTTTATAGGGAAGGAGATTAATTGATGGGACAGTAGATGAGGCCAACTTCTGGAGTCTTCTATTCCTTGATCAGGTAGCTAGTTAACATGAATATGCTAACTTTGTTAAGAGTTCTTTTGGGGCACCTGGGAGGCTCAGTGGGTTAAAGGCTCTGCCTTCGGCTCAGGTCATGATCCCAGGGTCCTGGGATCGAGCCCCACATCAGGCTCTCTGCTAGGCAGGGAGCCTGCTTCCCTTTCTCTTTGCCTCTCTCTGCCTACTTGTGATCTCTCTCTCTGTCAAATAAATAAAATCTTTAAAAAACAAAAAACAAAAGAATTCTTTGGTTGTACATTCATATTTGTATGCTTTTTAGTATTCATGTTGTACTTGAATTTTAAAAAGTTTATTAAGAGATTTTTTTCTTTTTTATTATTATAGTTTACTAAAGCCCACAGTTGACACTAGGGTTCACTTCTTGTGCTGTACATCCTGTGGGTTTTCACAAATGTATAAGTGACGTTTACCTACCGTTATAGTACCCTACAAAACCGTTTCATTGGCCTAGAAATCATCTGTGTGCCACTGATTCTTCCTACTCTCCCTCCCCACGAGCCCCTGCAGCCTGACCTTTTTACTGCCCTCACAGTTTAGCCTTCTCCAGAATGCCATAGACCTGGGATCGTACAGTGCATAGACATCACATTGCCTTCTTTTGCCTAGTAATATGCATCTAAGTTTCCCCCATGGCTTTCTGTAGCATGATAACTCACTTCTTTTTACCACTAGTATTCCATTTTATGTATGTACCAGAGTTGGTTTATCCATTCACCTACTGAAGGCTTCTTGGTTGCTTTAAAGCTAAATAAAACTGCTATAAACGTCCATGGGCAGGTTTTTGTGTGGACATATTCTCCTCTATTTTTGGAAAATACCAAGGAATGTGATTGCTGGATCAAAGAGTATGTTCAATTTTAGAAGAAACTGCCAAACTCTCTTCCAAAGTGGCTGTACCATTTTGCATTCCTAGCAGCAATGAATGAGAGTTCCATTGTTCCACATCCTTGCCAGCATTTGGTGCTGTCAGTGTTCCAGATTTTGGCTATTCTAAGAGGTGTGTAGAGGTATCTCATTTTTGTTTTAATTTGCATTTTCCTGATATGGCATTGAGCATCTTTTCATATGCTTATTTGAATAAGCATTTGTATACCTTCTTTGCTTATGTATATACATAAGCATGTGTATACCTTACTTGATGAGGTATCTTTTCAGCTATTAAGAGAGATTTTGAGGTAACTAGGAGAGAATGGCATCCAGATTGCATTATTTTTTCACTAGGAAACTTTATATGATCAGTGTTGGAGGAGAGAAAATTATTCCAATCTACAAATAAATAAATAGTTTTATAAATACATACAGAGAACAGTTTTAAATTCTTTCCTAACTAAATCAACACATGCCTGAGCTGCTAAGGCTTTAATTGCTTTTGTTACTAGGGAGAACCCCATTCTTGATATGTCCCTGTTGTTTTGTTGGTTTTTGTTTCACAAAATATGTTTTTGAAATAAGTCACAAGGATGAAAAGTACAGCATAGGGAATAGAGTCAATAATATTTTAATAATAATGTATGGTGAAAGATGGTGACTGCACTTATTGTGGTAAATACTGAGTAATATACAGAATTGTCAAATCATGTACACTTGAACCTAATGTAACCTTGTATGTTGACTATACTTCAATTAAAAAAAACTTTAAAAAAATATATTTGTGGAAACCATTCTACATCCATCCATGCGGACAGACATCTTTCTTTTCTTTCTTTTTTTTTTTTTTTAAAGATTTTATTTATTTTTTTGACAGAGATCACAAGTAGGCAGAGAGGCAGGCAGAGAAAGAGAGAGGAGGAAGCAGGCTCCCTGCTGAGCAGAGAGCCCGATGTGGGGCTCAATCCCAGGACCCTGAGATCATGACCTGAGCCAGAGGCAGAGGCTTAACCCACTGAGCCACCCAGGTGCCCCAGACATCTTTCTTTTTAGAAAACAGTCATAAGGAATAATACTACATTGACATAATAATATTTTTAGCCCATTTATTCCCTGGCATTAAGATTATTTCTGTTTCTGACTTTTTACAGTTATAAAAATGTTTTTCATTGAACAGTATTTCACATAGAATATACTTGGGCAAATATTACATGGGACAAATTATTGGAAGTAGAATTTTTGTACCTTAGGGCATGTATTTTTAAACTTTTTTGGAAATAATTTTAAACATGCAGAAAAGAAAAAATCAACATTTACTATTAACAGTTTGCTCCCTTTGCTTTATCATCTGCTCTCTTCATGTATATACATGATATATTTTTTGCACTTGAGAATAAGTTGACACATCATGGCCGTTTATCCCCAACCACTTCAGTGGGTCTCCAAAGAGCCAGCAGAGCTGTCAACTCCAGTAAACCTAACGTTGATGTAATACCCCTGTCCTTTCTATCATTTGTATTCTAGTCTTCTCAGTTGATTCAGTAAGATTCTTCACAGCATTTTTTTCCTTCTAGTACAGGATCCAGTTGAAGATCAGATACTGCATTTACTTGTCATGTATCTTTTTAATTTCCTTTTATTTGGTATAATTCCTTGGCCTTTCTTTTTCTTTTTTTTAATAACAACTTTATTGAGATATCCATTCACATTCCATACATTTACCCTTTAAAAAAATTGAGGTCTAATTCACAACTATAAAATTCATTTTTTTAAAGTAAAAAATCAGTGTTTTTTAGTATACCCATGGAACTATGCAAGCATCACAACTATCTAACTCCAGAACATCTTCATCCCCCCAAATGCTGGACACATTAACTGTCATTCCCCTATCGTTGTCCACCCCCCACCCCCCACCCCCCACATCAGCCCAGGCAGCCTCTGGCAACCACTGATCTTTCTGTCTCTCTAAACTTGCCTGTTTTGGGCATTTCATGTATACGGATTCATATAATACATAGCCTTTTATGTCTGGCTTCTTTGACTTAGGATAATGTTTTCAGAATTTGTCCATGTCATAGCAGGTATTAATATTCATTTTTTTATGGCTGAATAATGCTCCATCGTGTGGATATATACCATGTTTTGCATAGCCATTAATCATATAAATGCTGTTGGGAACATTCTTGTACAGGTTTTTTGTGCCTGTTTTCAATACTGCCTTATCTAAATTCTGATCTAGGCTTCATATGTTATAGCAGTCAGCAGAACTTTCTTGGTCATTGTTTCCTGTCAGGGTTTGTAATGGGTCATGAGTAATCAGACACAGTTGTTGGGAAGACATGGCAGTTTTGTTGTTCTGAAGTGGTCTGTTGACTAAAAATTATGAGGATCATAACGTCGAGGCAGCTAACTTCTGTCTACAACTATTCCAGGTTGTCTAGCTATTGAGCACTTAGAGCTTTGCCTACCTTACTGGACCTTCCAGTAAGAGGGACTAATTTTACTAAGACTTCCTCTTTTACTTTTCCTGCTTGCGCTTTGTAGGAGATGCTGATGGGCAGAAATGTCAGTGTAATCTTGTCAGAAAACTGTCAGAGTTGTAAAGCGGTCCTTTCCTTTCATGCTTCTCTTTATGTTTGTATTTGTGATGGGGCAGGGGGCTGCGTGTACCTGGGACCTGAAGGAAGAGGATCTGTCTGCCCTCTCCCCTACCCTTTCCCTCTGCTAAGTCAGTGCTGCAAACTGTCTGCCTCTTGAAAGCAGCCAGCCTTGGGGTCCAGATGAAAAGAAGTTGCTTCCAGAGTTTGTAAGCATGTGCTGGCTAGTCATGTCCCCACTCCCTCCAAATTTCTCTTGGCCAGAAGTGATTTGTGAATACATAGAGATTGTAGAGCACCTGGGGAGTTGGGGTAGGGGAGCTCCCAGAGTAAATATAGGTTGGTGAGATTTATCATCTCCTTATAGACTTTCAGACATCACCACTAGAAAACCTTTCTCTTCTCCCACTCTTGGAGCACCCTGTATATAGAACTTTATAGGTATCTGGTGTGCAAACTTTTTTTTTCTAGGGTATTGTGTCATCCAAAGATGCCTGGACAAAAAGGTTTGCATAAACCAGGTGTTCAGAACTGTTATATAAGTGAATGAGCCACACGTTAGACCCAGTACTCAAGGGAGAGAGTCGAATGAGCGCTTTCAAGTATGGTGTTTCTTCTGTTGTGTGTTAATAAGGGATATTATGAATAAAAACTTTTGAATCTGGTTGAATGCTACCATTTCTTTTTCCTTTCCATTTTTTTTTTTTTTAAAGTAACTGCTGGCACACCCCTGAAGAGGGTGGGGATGTCCTTTATTTCATGTAATAGGGATGTTTGGCTGGAGGCCCAAATCTTGGTTTCCATCATCAGTTTATCAAATGAAGTTTTACAGGATTGGATCAGAGGGAGGGATTACAAAAGATTGTATGCCCTGTGATTTGCCCTTAGTAATGGGAAATTCCTGGGTGGAGATAATTATTTAACTCGTATTCATTCACAGGTGAACATTGAACTCTGTCTTGTCTCATTTCAACCTTGAAAAATCTTTTCTTGATACATCTAAAAAACAGTGAAGGAAGATTGAAAACTAGATTGCTTCGACCATAAACTGTTTTATTAAGCCAGAACAGAGTTCTGTGCCCCAGCATATCCTTGTGGACTTTTGTTGGGTGTCATAAGTGAGTTGTGGTCTGTCATTATTTTTGGAATTATAGAAGCTATGACATTGAGAACTTGATCTGTGACCTGATATGTTCAGAATCCCAGACTTTGAGCAGATATTAGAACACATATACTTCAAGATGTAAGTGAGATGGATTTCAGTATAATGTGTGTCACCCAGTTTCTCCTTTTCTCCTTAAACTCTGCCTTCCAAATGACCTGTCTTTTGTGACCCTTCCTTGGGAGGCAGTAAAGAATCCACCTCTGTCTACTTGTGTAAAAAAATACTGATGCCTGGGTCCCACTCCCCAGAGATTCTGACTTATTGGTCTGAGATACCTGAGGCTATTTAAGAGTTCCCCAGGTGATTTTAATGTGCAGCCAAGGTTCAGAACTACTGTGTTAGCCAGAATGCTCCTCCATTAATCCTGTATTGAGTTATT
Organism: Martes martes; assembly: GCF_963455335.1. NCBI lineage: Eukaryota > Metazoa > Chordata > Mammalia > Carnivora > Mustelidae > Martes > Martes martes. Next base: position 55,541,046 of record NC_137895.1, on the reverse strand, counting down.
CCCTTTTTAGCAAGTGTTACAATTTATAAAATACGATTCTTCTGCATAATCACTGTGTTTTTATGGTGACCCAGTGAAGCAGACAAGCTTCTGCTTTCAGAGTTCCTTATTCTTCATGAATGTTCAATGGAGCTTGTTGTCTCATCATTTTGTTTGCTACTTCTTACATGGCTATTTCTTCTTTTTTCAAAATATTTCATTTTTAAATCTCTAAACCCAGTGGGGGGTTCAGACCCACAACCTTGAGATCAAGAGTCACAGGTGCCCGTCACGTGTTATTTCTCTGCAAATTGTGGTGAGGCCATCTCTACTCAAAGCCACACATCCTAGGTGTTTAAAAGGGTATGTTTTTTCCCTCATCTTTCGAAATCTGTTGCTTTCTGTGCCTTTCAGGAGCCTATTAAAATTTGCAAAATGTTCCAAAACCCTGTAGAGTTGTGGAAAGCACTACTCTGTAGGAGCTCTGGTTTCTTTTCCAACATAACGAATTGTGTGACTTTGGGCAAGTACTTAACATTTTATAAAAGGAATATTATTGACCCATCAGAAGGCATGCACTGGGAGTGAATGGAATGCCCGCTGCAGCTTTGAGAGTTGAATTCTCTCAGGCTGATAGCCTGTTCCTCCCATTATTGGCAGTTCCCATTGCCATTTTCAGTTCAAACACAGCCTTCATACCTTTTGTCCTCTAGTTGAGAGAGAGGCGGAGAATCAGTAGGTCTTGACAACTGATAGAGTGTGAACATTGAGAGAACCATGTGTATTGTTAGGGCCATGTTTTTCAAACTTGCCTGATCTGAAGAATCTTCTGGGACATTTATTAAATGTCACAGTATCCACTTGAGAACTTGAGTATCCATCTCCAGGGATGGAGCCTGGGTGATCATTTCTATCATATTTTAAATCAAATTCCTTGAGTGATCCTTGGAGTTAGATGAAACTGAGAGGTTGCTCTATAGGAAATTAAATGTAGTAGGTGGTCAGTAAATGAACACATCTATTCCACTAAACTATTTTTCTTCCTTGAGTTTTACATTTAGCTGTGTTCCACAACCCCAGAATTCAGAAGGACAAACACTATTTGCAAGAGGAAAAACTGAACATTTGCATTTTGCATAGAGGGGCTTTTAGTCTTTGATTGTTAGTGTTCTGTGATGCTTAACTATATTGATAACAAATGGTGGTAGGTTTCTTTTATACCTAGTTGAGAATCTGTGCAGTGAGATAAAACACTGGAGCCTTGTAAGCATTATTGTTGGGGTTTGTGCAATGGACTACCTTCTATATGATAGTGAAACTAGGTATTTTGGTATTTAAGTCATTGAGTTCTTAATGGACAATACTGTGGTCTGCTTTATACTAAACTTCACTTGTGGCAAACTTATTTTATTTATAATGATTGTGCTTTCAGTTTTAATTTTGACTATATGGTCTTTGATACTGCAGGTTATTTTTGGAAAAGGGACATTGCCCTGTACTAAATTGTATATATTTATATTGCTTTGTATGGAATACAAATGAATGCTTCACACCTTGAAGCAGGACTGTCATAGTGATATGTAATTCATTCTTTTTATTTTTAATTTTTTTAAAAAGATTTTATTTATTAACTTGACAGAGACACAGTGAGAGAGGGAACACAAACAAGGGGAGTAAGAGGGGGAGAAGCAGGCTCCCTGCTGAGCAGGGAGCCCGATTTGGGACTTGATCCCAAGACCCTGGGATCATGACTTGAGCCGAAGGGGCATCCAATCCCCTAAATTTTTAAAAATCTGTAATTTTTTTTTCCACACTGCTAAGTCACTGTTGGATGAATCCCATGATTCTGTGTTAAAACTTACTTTGGGAATGCCTGGGTGTCTCAGGTTGTTAAGCCTCTGCCTTCAGCCCTCTCCCACTCCCTCTGCTTGTGTTCCCTCTCTTGCTGTCTCTCTCTCTCTCTCTGTCAAATAAATAAAATTAAAAAAAAAACTTTGATTAATGATTCATACAAAATAATTACTTTCTTCCTTTGAACAACATGAGCATGACATGAGTTACCAGTGATTAAAATATATATGCCTTAGATTTTTTTGTTGCAAAATATAATACATCTTTTATATGTGCATATATGTGTGTGTATAAAATGGAAATGTTAGAAATTACTGAAAGGGGCGCCTGGGTGGCTCAGTGGGTTAAAGCCTCTGCCTTTGGCTCAGGTCGCGATCTCGGGGTCCTGGGATCGAGGCCCGCATCGGGCTCTCCGCTCAGCGGGGAGGCTGCTTCCCTTCCTCTCTCTCTGCCTGCCTGTCTACTGGTGATCTCTGTCAAATAAATAAAATCTTAAAAAAAAAAAAAAAAGAAATTACTGAAAAATATGTAGGAGGAAGTCACCCATAATGGCAACATTCAGCATCTACCTCTGTTTGCATTCTGCTTTACTTATTTTGGCCTTTTAACAGGACTAATCTTCTGTTTTATGAACAGTGATCTAACTAGTAAAACTTGAACGTGTACATACTGCTCCTTTTGCTTGATATTGGTTCATTGGAAGCAGGGACAGAACAGGGTATTGAGAGATTTCTGGATGTTTATATTGTAGAATAACTTGGTAATGTAGTCTAAACACCCATTTTCATGGGCAGCTTCAGGCAGGAAGTCAGTTATTTAATAAGAGTATATCTTGTGCCAGGTATACTGCCTTGGATTCAGACCATCACCAATTCCTTGGCTCTTTCCTTTCCTGTCAGATTTTATAGTCCCCACTCTAGCAAAGCCTGACCTTAGACAATGAAAACTGTATAGGTTGTAACTAGTCAGTCTCCTTGCTTTCATTTTCTCCTTATTTCAATCATAGACAATTACCGGTGGAATTCTTCCAGCAGTGTTCTCATGTTCTGTTCATAAAGCTCACAGTGGCTTAGGTGGCTTTAGACTTTCAGGAACCCATACTGGCTGGCCCCTTCGCTTCACCAACTAGTTCTGTTACTTGCTGTTACTGTCTGTGCTCTAGCCGGGGAAATCTGCACACAGTTTATTCCTCTACTTTTTTTTTTTTTTTTAAGATTTTATTAATTTATTTGACAGAGAGAGAGAAAGACCACAAGTAGGCAGAGAGGCAGGCAGAGAGAGAGTGGGGGAAGCAGGCTCCCTACCGAACAGAGAGCCCGATGTGGGGCTCAATCCCAGGACCCCGAGATCATGACCTGAGCTGAAGGCAGAGGCTTAACCCACTGAGCCACCCAGGCGCCCCATCCCTCTACTTTTGCTCATGCGTATTCTTCATTTAGAATTTTCTTCCCTCTTCTCTCTGGCAGTTCATGTTCCTGTTTTCCTTCAAAATCCTTCTTCTTTGACTTGCCATACACCTGCTAGCACGTTGTCCTTTTATATTTGGGCAGATGTCATTTTTCAGCTAAGTATTATCAGGGGCTTTCCGTCCATTCTGTTTTCTTTCCTCCACGGTACTCCATATTGTTTTAGAAACCTGGGTTAATTCAACTTAAACCAATACAGACACAGGTATTTTTCAGAGCGGGAAATTGAGATGTCAATAAGAAAGTGTCCCCTGCTTACCTGTTGTACATGGCACGCCTGAACCTGGCTGACATCAAACCAGAATGTAGTACGACCCAAAAGGCGACAGAAAAACCTTAAGAAAAAAAAAAAGACCCAGAGAGCCAATAGGAACACCATTCTCTTTCATTCTTGAGCAATTGTTTTTAGGAAATCTTTTTTTTTTTTTTTTTTTGACTCATGGGTATTTATTTAACTCTACGGATTATAATCTATTACTATTTATTTTGCTATTCAGATTGTTTGGGAAATCCTTTTTAAAATATGAGCTAATAGAACTGGGAGCTGAGATAGGGACCTGTAGTTACTTAGTTTTCCACTCTACCTTTTCTTCTCTTTGAAGGTCCTCGGGATGGGCTTGGGCTCAGCCGAGAAGAGAATTAGTGGCCCCTGAGGACAGTGGTACAGAGAGAACGGCAGCATGGGGACTCTGTGGGCACAGGCAGCAGTCCGACTCGGGGCGAAGACCGCTTTGTCCACGTGTGCAGAGCTTACCTTCTCCTGTAAAAATCTGAGCACTAGATGACAGTTCAGATCTTGTTCATTTTCTGAGCAATCTGGTGTGGAAAAATTGAGAATTTGTGTCTTCCTCTGAGGTTTAGAGAGGGTTTTACGTGTAGCATCTAGATCAGCAGGTGGGCACTTGAGAGCTGGTGAGAGTGGAGGATCCTAGGTTAGTCATCTCAGTATAGCCATGTGTGAAATACTCAACTGGAGAATGCTTCTCTCTCGCCTCTGAAATAAAACTATTTATTTTATGGTGACAGATACAAGATATTCAGGGTTGATTGCACACCAGAGTCCGTGGAGCAGTCTGGAGCAGTGGCCATGCCCCTTATAATAGCAGCCCTTACTGAGGGCCCTGGCACTTCTCCCCCCCAAAACAGAGAGCGGATTCATGATAAGGGCTTAGCTGGAGAAGAGTCTTGGTTATCATCATGAAAGGAGAGATGAAATGAAGGGGAGAGGGAGAGATAGGGAACAGCAGAGCCTCTAAGAACAAATGGGGGAGGAACTGCAGTTAGAGGATGGGATGGAGCCAAATTACAGGGAGAAGGTAGAGAAAAAGGCAGAGTGGGAAAAGTAACTCTAGGATGAAGACAGGGAGGATTGTGATTCTTATCGTGGCTGCTCGGTCCCCTGGCTGTCCTGTGGCACTGCAATTCTTCGCCTAGGTCCTGGCCTTGCCACCTGCTTTGCCCCATGGTGCGGCTTCCTGACATCATTAGCTCCCTGGGCCCTGAAGGGGAAGTGTGAGGACAGATGCAGTGACTTAAGTGAGCACAGCCTAGGAGCCCGGTGGGAACAGGGCTGCTGCCCCATCTTTCTTCGCCCTTGGCCTCCCTCCCTTTTTATTTTACCTGGTGGAGTCACAAGCCCCAGAGGGGGCTCCTTCGTGCCATGGGGCTGGCTGAGAAGTGGAAGTCATTGTCTTGGAGCAAACCTTGGAAATCCCTCACCGCAGAAGAAATTATCTGGAACAGTTGCCCTACCGCTTGCCCAGGAGGTACCTGTTTGGATTTGTGTTGTGGGACATAAGCTGTAACTCCTTAACATGATGGCTGTCCTGTGGGGGCACCTCACTGAGGCCCGTTGACCGTGGTACAATCACATCCTTAGCGAAGTGGTCCTTAGGTGTTATGCAATGACAGGAGTCCTTCCTTCGCAGGTGGGGAAACCACAGGTGTGAGGATGTCACGTGACTCTTGGGGTGCCCTGTTAGTGTCTTTTTAGAGGAGCTGAAATTAGGAACAAGGTCTCCTAAATCCTCTCCTGAGTCTTCTGGTCCACGGTTGTTGTTTTTAAAAACAATACATCATAAAACCTTACTTGTTTCTAAATTCCCAGATTTGTTTTTGGCGTGAAGGGGCAAAGAAAATGAGCAGGCCTCGGATGGAGGTGATTGGCACAGAGGGAAAGAAGCCTGTCGTGGAGGTTTTTGTGGTTGTAGAGTTACGCAGCCCCTGCTTTTGCTGGTAGTGGAGCTGAGCAAGGGGCCTGCAGCTACCCCCAGGCCTGGCTGCTGGCCCAAGTGGGAGGCCCCAGAGTTATTTTTAGCCTCAGGGCCTTGGGAGCAGGTGTGGTCCAGGCTTGAAGGCCACGCCTGGAATGTGTTTGAGTCTTGTTGTGCGTGTCTGATTAGGAGCTCAGAATAGTGACCAGGCTGCCGTATATACTTGGTTAAAAGAATCTGTGCTTTTCCAGGGAGAGGAATGAGAGTCGTTCTGGGTTTCATTTGTGAGGCATCAAGCGGGTTTATTTTGGAAACTATAAATTGAAATACATTTTTAAGAGTGTCAAGGAAATATTAATTTTAAAAAGAAAACTAGCTATAAATTCTTTGTGTACAGAAGAAACCTCTTGTGTTAAGAGTCCTACCCCAGCTGCCCTACTGAAAGTCCAGGTTTATAGTCCTAAGTGTGTGATTTAAAATTTAATTTTTCCTGCCTCCCTCCCCCCAACATTGTTATTGAAAATAATTCTTTGTAAGTTCTTTTGTGAAGCAGATGCAGCTTTTACAACTTGAGGGTAAACATCAGTTTTCCTGTATTGTGTTTGCTCATCTTTTTACCTTGTTCCAACCCACGCTTTTCTTAAACAGTCTTAATAAGGAGCAACATACAGGACTGCTGTGTGGCTACGAGTCTGTGTCTCATCCTTTTTCTGAGACTTTTTTTACTTCCCAAGACTGTGGAAAAGAATATAGTAAGTATTACCTTTAAATACCCAGCGAAACTATTGTGACATTTTGAATGTACCCATCCTATGTGCGTGAATGTGTGTAGCTATTGGAGGTTCTACTTTACCTCCTGTTTTGTGACTTGATTTTATTCTCTTCATGTATCATGACCATCTTTCATTGTCAAGAGGTACGCTTTTACGCCGTGATTTACAAATGCTGCATGGTACTGTGTTGCAGGATTTATTACGATCTGTAAGTTACTTACTTCCCTTCTGTTGCACAGGTAGGCTTTTCCCAGTATTTCTCATGTGTCTTTTAACTGAAAGGTGAAGCAGTTTCTCGGAAGTCACTTTGAAAACATCCGTATAAGCCGTTTTGAAATTATCTTTGGGAGAATATAGTTTGGCATTCTGGTTTTATTTATTTTAGTATGAAGAGATTTAAAGTAGGTAACATTCCAGAATATTTTACAAACGGGCTTGAGTGGGAGTGATGGAAGGTTTGGTATTGATGGTTTCTGATTGTTCTCTGTTGCTTGTTCCTACAGCCTTCTGATCTTCTTTGGAAAAATTAAATTATATCCTCTCTTCCACTGGACTGTGTTCCAAATTGTCCGTATGTCTTCCCTGGTCATAATATCATTAGTAATTTCACGCTTTGTGAGCAAAGTACACCTTTCTTTCATGTAGTGGAATTTTGTTGTATTGGGGGTAGAGTGGGTAAAAGTGGCACATGGATAAAGGTTATAAGCTTACCTTAGTGTTACCAGCCCCTGGAGTACAGTAATCTAATTTACAGAGTCCTTGTGATTAAGTATTTGATACACTGTCTGACAGGGAGAACTCCTTGGACGTATTTAACATTTTTAAATTTAAAGATCCCTTAAACTGCTCCCTTCTTGTTCAGATGTGTTCAAGCACACATCTTGTTTAACCTGTCTTTGACATTTGACTATGTTCTATGCTACATTTGCTACCTTCTGCATTCTGTGCTATAAAACCAAGATTCCATTATTAGGTACAACACATTTGTAGAGTTTGAAGAATTATATTAAATTGATATTAATAGTACTCTTTCTTATTACGGTCTTTTCATACAGAACCTTCTTTTTATTCATTTGCCAAGGAATGCACTAATACAGGAACCTCAGCTTCTCCCTCTGTAGTTTTAAGAACAAACTATACTGAATTTGTGTGTGTGCATTTCACACTGAAGTTAAATGTTTGAGTGTCTGGAAATGCTTCATTTTGGAAAGAGAGAACTGTCATTCTGAAAAAGGGTGGAGCACCTGCCATGTCCTCCATTAGCACTCGCCCGGTTCCGCATTACCTTGGCCAGCGCTGTCTTCCCTGGGATCAGTCCTCTGATGTAGAGAGCTGCAGTCTTGCCGGTGTCCACATGGCTCTCTCCCCTCCTCCTGAATTGTACTTACCCGTCATCTCTGACTACTCGGTTTAAAACTGCAGCTACCCACCGCAGCTCTCCATGTTCCTTCCCTGCTTTGCTTTTGCTCCATAGCACTTGCCACCATCTGTCTCTATAGCCTGTTGTGTTGTTGCTGTTTGTTGTGTTGCCCGTTGCTGAATTAGAAGCCCTGGAGAAAAGGAGTCCTCACCTAGCGCGTTTTTGCTGCATTTCTCCGGCAGTGTCACTTACTGGGGGCCCAATAACTCTTTGTTAGTTGAGTGAATGCATTACAATAGGCCTGACAGGTGCCCAAGGAGACCAAGATGTATATGTTAGTCCCCATCTGACCTCTGTTTGGTTTGGTCTGAATCTTTCCTCTCCTGCCTCCAGCCCACCTTTATTGCAAATACCTTTCTAGAATATTGTCTCTTGACTCTCAGTTTACACCAGCCACTGGCCACTTTTTCTCTTACCCACAGACTCCAAGGATCCTTCCATTCCCGTTCCCTTAAGACCACCTCCTATCCAGGCTCCTCCCCTAGGTAGTGGAGTCCTTAGTTGAACTAAGGTGCCTGGAGAAAGCATTGCATGTTAGAGGGGTAAGTCAGGGAGCTCTGGGTGCAAGGAGTAGGTCTGGAATAGGCAGGTGGGGTGGTGGAAGGAGGGGAGGAGGAGGGGAACTCTGGTGGATCAGGGGAGGCCAAGCTAGTGAGACAGACATGTGAGCATAAACAGGAAGCAGTGCTGTGAAGGCTCCGGGTGAGCCAGCACCAAGAGTGCAGCACTCCTCCTGAGCAGAAAGTTGGTGAGGCCGTCTCTCTGACCCGGACTGTACCTGGGCCAGCCTGTGTCTGAAGCAAAGACAGTATATTTAGTCCCTGAAGCACGGCTGCTTCTCCAGCCTTCATCCATGGGTCCCTGAGGAAGCCTCCGATAGGATAGGACTGGGTTCTCTCAGCAGTGCTCTCAGTTGGGGGGAGAGGGCTGGGTTTTATGGTGCTAACAAGTGCTGTCTGCATGTCCAGTGCTGTCTGGACACTTGTGCGTCAAGTTGTCTATCCCATTATTGCCACCACTTGCCAAAATGTGTCCTCTGTGTTGGGGTAAGAAAATACGGTCAAGACGTTAATAGGCAACTGAAAATACATTAAGTTCATATAGTCTTCTTGGCTTTGGGAGGGTGATTTTGTTTTTTGTTTTTTGGGGTTTTTTTTGTTTTTTGGTTTGGTTTTTTATTGAATGTGTTTTACCAAATACCAGACTTCAGAATTTTTGTTAGGGTTTACCCACAGTGTATGAGGCAAAATTGCTTTAATCAGTGTAGACGGTCAGAGTCAAAGATTTCTTGCTTGTTTCCAGACATGATAGCCTGCTTTTTTCCCTTTTGATTTGGTCAGTTTTCTCTTATTGAAAATCTATGTTTAAGGCTCTGCCGAAAGGCTGTTTAGTGTATCTTGTTGTCTAGTTCTTTAGTTTTATGGGAGGAAAAAAAATTTTAAGACTGGGTTGTAGTTTAATAAAAGCAAACTTCTTACCCGATTATATCCTATCCATAAATTCTCTGAGAATTTGAACTTGAGCTCACGCCCAACCAAATAAAGCTCAGTCACTCTCCTTGCTGAGCAGGCAGTTTAAGCACCCCATAGCCATAGGATCCTTTTCCTTCTGAGAATTTCTTTGTGAAGGAAGTGTTTAAAATGGCAGTGTGCCTGTCTGAGAGGCAGCCGCTGCATCGCCATGGGTCCCACCTATCAGGCCAGCAGGCACCCCTTACCCGCCCACTGCAGCCCTGGCCGCAGGGCCTGGTGACAGATGAGCTGTTGCCATTGGCAGAAAATAACCCATGGGTAGGTAGAAGGGGGATCTTATGTGTGGGAGAGGTTCTCACCTTTTTTCTGGCGGGATATACGAAGTGTCAGTGTGACTGACCTGGAAGCCAGGATCTTGCCTGGGCAGTTGAAAAAAGTAACACCTCCTCTGAGAATAGGAGGGAGATGCTCAATGGAATCGTTTAAAAACAACCATTAAGAAATTTTCTATTTGGGCACTAGCTTTAAGGCTATGTTATGAGTAGGAAAGAAAATCAAAAGAAAAAGATTTTTCCTTATAGCTAATTGCTTTAGAGGCCAATAGTAGTTTTTGTATAGTCAGACTGTACTTTTTTTTTTAAAAAAGATTTTATTTATTTATTTATTTGTCGGGGGGGGGTGGTGGAGAGAGAGAGCGAGCGCACAAATAGGCATAGAGGCAGGCAGAGGGAGAGGGAGAAGCAGGCTCCCCGCTGAGCAGAGAGCCTGATGTGGGACTTGATTCCAGGACCCTGGGATCATGACCTGAGCCAAAGGCAGTGGATTAACCCACTGAGCCACCCATGTGTCCCCGTATGTTGTTCTTTTAATGAAAACAAATTCCACTTGCTCATCTTATCATTAGAATAGTGTTCAGCTTAAGGTCCTCTGACATAACGAATTCAGTGGTATATTTCATTTCATTGATACCCTGCAGAGTAGAGTGAATTTCAGTAAATAAAACTCCACTGATTTCCATGATAAAATCATAGAAAAATTTCCATAGGTAACCAAATGAAATCTAAAACATGAAATAAATTATGCATAAACTTAAAAATTGTATATTAAAGGGAAAGATTCCCATATAATTTATGTTAATATTAAACATTAAAATCTAAAATTGTTTGGTAAATACAAAATATACCAAAATTAGCATTTCTTAAGGGGATTTGCCCATTTTGTTCACTGGCCTGTATAGTCATTTTGTTATACTAAAATGTTTCCACAGCTTATCTCTTTCCCTTCATAAATAAAGTTATTTATTTATTTATTTTCGAAAGATTTTATTTATTTGAGAGAGAGAGCATGAGAGGGGAGAAGGTCAGAGGGAGAAGCAGACTCCCCATGGAGCTGGGAGCCTGATGGAGGACTCTATCCTGGGACTCTGGGATCATGACATGAGCCAAAGGCAGATGCTCAACCAACTGAGCTACCTAGGCGCCCTGGTTTTTTAAAACGTTTATTTCTGAAAGTCGGAAACTTTGCAAATACTTGTTTAGTGGCCCTGGTTAAGGTTACTAGTCTTTGGTCTGAAAAATACTGATTTCTTGACTTCTTTTTAGAGAAATAGAAAACTTCACTATATGCATAGAAAAGGGTTCTTTAGTTGTCTTTTTTCTTTTCTTTTCTTTTATTTATTTTTAGTGTTCAAGAATTCTTTGTGCACCACACCCAGTGCTCCATGCAATACGTGCCCTCCATAATACCTACCATCAGGCTCACCCCCCTCCCAAAACCCTCAGTTTGTTTCTCAGAGTTCACAGTCTCTCATGGTTTGTCTCCCCCTCCAATTTCCCCCAACTCACTTCTCCTCTCTATCTCCCAATGTCTTCCGTGTTATTCCTTATACTGCACAAATAAGCGAAACCATATGATAATTGACCCTCTCTGCTTGACTTATTTCACTCAGCATAATCTCTTCCAGTCCCGTCCATGTTGATACAAAAGTTGGGTATTCATTCTTTCTAATGGTGGTGTAATATTCCATTGTATATATGGACCATATCTTCTTTATCCATTCGTCCTTTGAAGGGCATCTTGGTTCTTTCCACAGTTTGACGACTGTGGCCATTGCTGCTATGAACATTGGGGTACAAATGGCCCTTCTTTTCACTCCATCTGTATCTTTGGGGTAAAGACCCAGTAGTGCAATTGCAGGGTAATAGGGTAGCTCTATTTTTAATTTCTTGAGGAATCTCCACACTGTTTTCCAAAGTGGCTGCACCAGCTTGCATTCCCACCAACAGTGTTAAGAGAGTTCCCCTTTCTCCACATCCTCTCCAACACTTGTTGCTTACTGTCTTTTGATTTTGGCCAGTCTGACTGGTGTCAGTGTGGTTTTGATTAGAATCTCCCTGATGGCTAATGATGATGAACATTTTTTCATGTATCTGTTAGCCTTTTGTATGTCTTTTTTGGAGAAGTGTCTGCTTATGTCTTCTGCCCATTTTTTTACGTGATTATCTGTTTTGTGTGTGTTGAGTTTGAGGAGTTCTTTATAGATCTTGGATATCAGCCCTTTGTCTGTAGTGTGATTTGCGAATATCTTCTTCCATTCCGTGGGTTGCCTCTTTGTTTTGTTGGCTGTTTCCTTTGCTGTGCAGAAACTTTTGATCTTGATGAAGTCCCAAAAGTTCATTTTTGCTTTTGTTTCCTTTGCCTTTGGAGACATGTCTTGAAAGAAGTTGCTGTGGCCGATGTCGAAGAAGTTACTTCTTAATTTCTCCTCTAGGATTTTGATAGATTCCTGCCTCACATTGAGGTCTTTTGTCCATTTCGAGTTTATCTTTGTTGTCTTCTGAAGGGCCTACTGCCACCCAGATTTCCTTGATGGTAGATTGGGGGATCCCGTCAATCTCCTCAGAAAAGTCTTCCAGCTGCTCCGGCCACCTCTCCCATCTCCTGGGTGTCCTGTGGTGGGGGGTGGGGCGGGGCATGCAGGGCTCCTCACCGTGGTCCCCAGATAGCCAAGAGGGCAATGAGAAAAAATCACACTATAGTGTTTTAAGTGAAAGAAGAAAGCAGGATGCACAACAAGTGTATATACTGTGTAACCAGTTGAACAAAGGGGAAAAGGAGAAAGACTACATATTTGTATCTTGTTCTGTATTCATTAAACAAAAATCTTTGGATGAAATCAGAAGAAATTATTCACCGTGGTTTCCACTGCAGGGCAGGGGGAGGACCTGGGTAGATGGGACCAGGGTAGAAGAAGGATTTTCAGTGCTTTCCTCTTTTTCACTTAATGTATTTGTTGTTGTTTCAGTATCGTGGCAAATTTTAATAGCTTTGTTGATGTAACAAACATACAATAAACTGTACATATTCGTGGTATGTATACATTTTATACCTTTTTTTGCACCAGTGAATTTGTTATCTATTAAAAATGGATAGAAAAGGGGCTCCTGGCTGGCTCAGTCAGTGGAGTGTGTGATTCTTCTTCTTCTTTTTTTTTTTTTTTTAAGATTTTTATTTATTTATTTGACAGAGACACAGAGAGGGAACATGAGCAGGGGGAGTGGGAGAGGGAGAAGCAGGTGTCCTGCTGAGCAGAGAGCCCGATGCGGGGCTTGATCCCAGGACGCTGGCATCATGACCTGAGCCAAAGGCAGACGTTTAACAACCGAGTCACCCAGGCATCTCTGGAGAGTGTGATTCTTGATCTTGGGGTGATGAGTTTGAGCCCCACATTGGATGTGGAGATTCCTTTTGTCTTTTGAGATTTTATTTTTTTAAGTAAAGAAAACAGTTAAAACTTTAAAAATTGTTTAAGTAAATTGATAAATAGTAATGCTGGATGTGCTCTTACGGTTCAGTCTAAGAATGTTTATTCCTTTTGACTTCTTGTAGAAATTTTGGGTAAGATTAGCTTCGTGGTTTTGCCAACAATAGAAATGTTCTCTTATCATCTTTTAATCTTTTAATGATGCAAAAGTTTTCAAAAACAAAACTGTTACAGACATGTTTCCGATCTCAGGGTATTAACATTCTTCAGAATAAACAGTGAATGCCCAGAAATTTTAAAATTAGAGTTGTAGCCTAGGATGAGGACTTAACCAAAATTCTGTAGCTTTAAATAAATAAGGTTTAAGGCTATTGTTCTCCTACTCCCCTCACCCCCTTGGCAGGGCTCTGCCTCTCTCATAATTGATTTGGGACTACGGAACATCAGAGTTTGGGCATAAAGGTATAACAGGAGGCCTCCAGCTGGCCTCAGTATGACATGAAGGGCTGTAACTTTATCCTCATTTCACATCCAGTGCTTTGCTTCAATTGCATCCTTGCATTACGGTCACCTTGCCCAGATCTTTTCTTGGTCAGGGCAAGGGACTTTTTGTATCTGGAAGTCCTGACTCTGGTTCTCTGGGTAAGGATGTCCGTTTTCTGCCCAGTAGAACTTTGCTGTAGCCTATCTTTGGTTTCGGTGATTTGGGCTTAGGAGATTTGGCTGAAGGGAAGCAAAGATGAGAACTTTCTAATTCAACTTTGCATGTTTGCTGTCTTCTCCCTCCCTTTGTCCCTTGATCTGCTAACCCAGATAACTGCTTTGTCCCATCCGGATTTTATCATGGAGAGGAGCCAATCAGACTCGGATACCCAGGGCCATTGTTGGAATCAACTTGCTCCTATTCTCAGATTTCCACTTTCTGTGCCACCAGGGCACCCTCATGGACAAGTTGAGCCATTCTTTCTCAGTCCAGTTTCATTATGGGAATGGGTACTTAGGGAAAACAGGGTAACTCAGTAGTGGGAGCCCTGGTTTGGGGATCAGACAATCTGAGTACAGGACCTCACTCTGCTGTGAACTGTCCCTGAGCCGTGGGGACTCGGTTCGAAGCTGCATCCTTGGAGGCGCTCTGCCAGAGTATCTTCGTTGGGTCACTGTACAGATTCTTTGTTTTAGTTTCTTCAGTTGAAGATAGAGATGATTTTTGTACCTCGTTGCCAGTCAGCTATACTAAAAATACATTAATATAATGAAGACAAGAAATGGCCAAGCGCTGTATTCTGTGGTGCTGACTTGTAAGGTGCGGGGGCGGGAGAGAGGATTTCTCAGGGGCCTTCTAACTCCGTGTTTGTCTGGCTCTGATAGAGAGGGAGGGCATGGTTTGGGTGAGGCTGGATTATACAGGAGGGCGGAATTGCCTCTGTGTTTATCTGCTGAATGAGGTCTTGTAGATTCCGGATGCAAGGCAGCTCTGGCCACCATCGGGATCTTTAGAGCGGTTTCCCTCCTTTTTCTACATAAGTAGTTGCGTTTTTACTGCCTTTAGATAACTTTGATAATTTAGTCCTCCCAACAGACTTTGTGAGGAGACAAGGCCTGTATTATAGCTACATTTTATAGATGAGGAGCACGTGGGCTGGAGATGTTACATGATTTTCCAGAGTTAAGTAACAAGTGGCAGGCCACTCCTCTTAGTATCCTCCCTGTATTTCTCCCTGCTTCAGCTCCTCATCTGTAAGTCTGACATTAGGGGGACAGGATCCAGTGATGTTTGAGGGCTTTACTATCCTGATCGGAAATCCGTTAACTAGATATTTATTCAGTATCTTAAATCATTTGTGGAGGCTTTTCCTTACAACAGCGAGAATTGAGTATCTTCTCTGCAAAGCACTATGGAGATAGGAGATAAAACCTCTGCCATTGCATAGTTTCCCTTGTAGAAGGCGAATGCCAGCAGTGGGCTTCTAGTGAGATGTAGGAGAGGGTGGCTTGTGAGCGGAGATGGCCAGGGAGCTAGGAATCTGACAATGCTGAAGGTCAGGGTGAGATCCGAGCTCTGGGCACAAAACTGCCACCAGTGTCCGTGAGGAGGTGGTCAGTTGTGGGAGTTTGGCAAGAAAAGGAAAGCACTGGGTCAGGTACTAAGGGTTCTGCGTGTTTGCTGTGTGGTTGTTGACCTGGTGCCCCAGGTTAAGATGTGAGAGTTTCTAAGGCCGAGAGTCAGTGATTGACTGAAGAATGAGGTGCAAGAAAATGAGGAATAAGCCTATGAAGGGTCAAGGAACTGGGGCGATGGACTGACCAGGGCCATAGCTGTGAGACTGCCTTGGTTGGAGCTGGGTACATCCCAGGCCCCCAGCAGTGAGCTCAGCAGTTGGTATTACAGGAATATCGGCCATTTTTGCTCCTTCTCTTCCTTAAAAGGCAGCTGAAATGGATGGAAAGTTTTCCTAAGGGCCATTTACAGGGGCTGCTGTGGTGCCTGGTGCATGTGTGTGTGAGAGTGTACGTGTGTTCACATGCCGTTCTCAGGCCATTAGAAAAGATTTTTTTTGTCTTAATAGTGTGGGCTTGCTTACCTGGTTGTATTGTAGACTGTTGTTCTGTGCTCTTTTCAAGAAATAAGCAAATAAAATGGAGGAACCCCATTTGGAAAAAAATGTTGCTTTTTATAGCCCTGTCAGTCTCATACTACAAGCATGTAGTTCTGGGCCCCAGGTCACTATAATTCATGACTATGTCTTCTCTTGTCTTCTTTGAGTTTTTATGTTTTGATGTAAAAGTGAATTATCATCAGTAGGTTTTTCGAAGCCATGCCCGTTTGTTCTTTTTGTTTGTTGAAGTGAAACAGTGCATCAAGTATGGAATTAGATTAATGGAGTAAATATTATGAATCATATGCTCTCGCTAATCTGATGCTCTTTCTTTTTTTTTGACCCTGCGTTTTGTTTTCTGTCTGTCTTTCTCTCTTCATGTAGGATTTTCAGCCCAGTGTAAAGCTGTTGGAGCGAGGAGCAAAGGTAAAGAATGATGTAATGCACTGGCCGCCCCAGAGCATCTTTTGTTGTGGATGGTTATTCCAGTCATCTCTTTATGAATCAAATGTGAGGGGCTGCTTTGTGGAGAGTGCTTTGCAAGAGCACATCAACGGGGAAAGAGAAAGGGACATTCACTTGGAGGGCTCTTGCTGAAAATGGGTTTAACTCTCCTTTTGCCAGTCACCACCAGCCTGACCTCATACATTTGTAGGACAATGGAGTGGCTGAGCCTTTGAGCACACCACCATTACATCATCGTGGCAAATTAAAGAAGGAGGTGGGAAGAGAAGACTTATTGTTGTCATGGCCCATGAGATGACTGGAACTCAAATTGTTACTGAGAGGTTGGTGGCTCTGCTGGAAAGTGGAACAGAGAAAGTGCTGCTAATTGATAGCCGGCCATTTGTGGAGTACAATACATCCCACATTTTGGAAGCCATTAATATCAACTGCTCCAAGCTTATGAAGCGAAGGTTGCAACAGGACAAAGTGTTAATTACAGAGCTCATCCAGCATTCGGCAAAACAGAAGGTAAGTGCTTTCTTTCTTTCTTTTTAAAACAGACACCCTGAATGAGGAAGAATTTTAAAACAAAGTCTCGCTTTTAAGGGGAAAAGTAATTTGAGGAAGTTTTGGCTGCTTTTTAAACTTTGGTACCTTAGGGATACCTCAAAGTAATTTACTAACCACACAGTCACATTTAAGAATATTTCTAAACTATACAGAAAAGATAATTTGTTTTAATTTGGTCAAGTGCTGTGTTTTCCTATTAATGGTTTGCTAAACTTAAAAAAAAATCTTAAACACTAGTAAGTAGTAACAGTTGATACCGTGATATTAATTATTAGTAACTTAATATATGATAATTTATAGTACATGTATCAATAATTACTAAATATATTATTCTGTGTTATCTACAAATTTACTGAAAGGAAATCATTCTTTTCAAGTGCCTTGGGAAGAAAATGGAAACTAGTTATATTAGAAGTGCTGTTTATTTGTGGGGAGGGAAGGTACCATTGTTCAGGATTAGGGATATAATTTATCTTCAAGGAAGGTTATTTTTGGGATTCCAAAATGTCATCCTTGTGATAGGTAAAGCTATTTCTTTTCTTCAGAAATAAAAATGAGTTCATGTTTTAATTTTACTAAACAGCTGATTTGTTATGTAGAAACCTTTAAAAATGTTTCTTTAATTGAAGGATTGGTGGTTTATTTTGCATATTATTTTGTTTTATGAGTTTTAGCCTTTTATAGCATTTAAGGATTTTAAACCAAGGAGATTCGAGCACACCTACACAGAAATAGCATCAGTTTTGCTCTTAAAAGTTGATCTGTACAAGTGTTTAAACCGTTTGTATGCTAGGCTTATCCAGTCCGTTGACAGTGTGTCCTTTTTACTAGGTTATCACCTGAAAGCGGTGGGTGGGGCTGCTACTGGCCTCCAGGATTACTTTTGCAGCTTCCTTCCTAACAGCCTCACATTTGCCCTCCAGGTTGATATTGACTGTGGTCAGAGGGTTGTAGTTTACGACCAGAGCTCCCAAGATGTTGCCTCTCTGTCTTCAGACTGCTTTCTCACTGTACTTCTGGGTAAACTGGAGAAGAGCTTCAGCTCCGTTCACCTGCTTGCTGGTAAGGCTTGTGGCAGACTTGAGTGGACTTTGTATCTTGCAGAGCGCTCCCGGTAAGCAGCGTTTCACAGGGAGCTCCGAGTACAGTAGGTCATCGCAGCTTCGAGTATCCTGGGAAGTGGACTTATTTATAGCTTCTGATGGACACACCTGTTCTGTTTCGTTTCAGGACTACCATTCTTCCACAGTAGTCTGTGTGTTTGTCACTTAGCTCACATGCCTCTTCATTTGGGATTTATTTGTTAGCTAGAAATGTCACATAGATCTGTGTGCTGCTTCTCGCGGGGATTTTTCCATTCATCTGGGATCTACAGACACGAAACACTCTACCTCTCAGCTCCTGCTCTTGGTTTCCCACCCCCTATGGCAAGAACCAGACCAATGTTATGGTGTCAAATTCTTATTAAACAGAGTTACGGGGACTCCAGCAGATCAGCTCACCATTCTCAGATGTATTATGAGCAGTGACGGGGAGAATGTGTATAAACTATTTCTTCTAGTGATTAGGGAGACAGTTTAAAAACTCACTTAATTGTGTATTATCATTTTGTTTTTACAACTGAAAAAGATCTCTGTTTGCAAAGACTAAGCAAATGATTTTATAAAGTACCTGGGAAGAACTATTTTAAGAGCAAGTTCCATTTCACTGAATTCCAAAGCAGTGTTCATCCTTTGCTCACAGGTGGGGAGTACAGTGTGACAATGCACAGTGACCTTTAACACAAAGCTGCTGTGTGCTGCAGATTCTGCTACCATGGAAGGCAAGAGGGCTTTTAAAAATGTGATCTAAGAAAACAAAATATAGTCGATACTATCATTTTCACACCTCAGCCTTTTGTTGCAAGGAGGGTACCGTGAACTTGATGTCATTGGCAGTTGATTTTAGAAGTGTAAACGTTTCAGTTTTCAGAGAATCGGATTAATCAGGTGTTGGTGTGTTAACACTTCATCTCTGTGAAGGTTCAGATAAGATTTCTGAGTCTCCAGTTCTAGCTAATCAACTTTTGCTTCAGGTCTCAGAAAGCAGGCTTGGTTTCCTGTCTCTTTCTGATCATCTGCTGCCACACCTTTTGTTCACGCTCTGATGCTTCCTGGTCTTTCTGTTAGCATCCTGGGGAAAGCCAACACACCTAGAAGTTTTTGGAGTTCTGTGACTGAGAATTAGAGTATCAGGCTTGGTTTCTTGTTGATAGGCGCGCTCTTTTCCTGGGATTGTGCTGTGGTGAACACAACTTTTACTGGAGTTCCACTAAACTGATCTGGTGAGTTTAAGAACTCCTTTCGTGCTTCTTGTAGGCACAGTGAGGACTTTACCTTGGCATGCTATTAATAGGACCAGGATTTTTCTTAAAGAGGATCCACCAAGATGTGCTTCACGGCAAAGTGATTGTCCCACCTCCCTCTTGTTTGAGACACTTTCCCTGTGGGGGACTCTGACTCGACATGGACAGCCTGGCCGAGCAGACACTCCCACAGGAGTGAGCTCCTGCTGAGTTTCTAGCACAGGGGGTTTAGTTCCTTGAATACTCTTTCCCCGCTTTAACGAAGAGCACTCCTTAGTTCCCTGGGAAGGTTCTTACCAGCCTTGCGTTAGTTTGGGAGGAGCACTCCTTGGACAAGGAGGAGAAAGCTTTCAGTCTGATCGGCTAGATTGGGCTGGCAGTGGATTGACACGTGGAGTGACACATGGAGTCAGAACACCCTGACATTCCCATGTCGTACAGGAAGTGCTGCCTGGGTTGCCTGGTTCTGAATGAGAGTCGATCTTGGCAGCACCAAGAACCACACTGAATGTACTGATGGCACCATATCCTGGTCCACACCCCAGAATCCTGTGTATCTTTTAGTTTAGGAGGTGGGTTCAGGCTAAACTGAATTGCCTTGTTTGGGAGTTTCTGAGCAGCCAGATCTCTTACGATACCTAAGTGAGGGTTCTGGGTGGTTGAAAGCCTCCCAGCCACCCAGAAGCCCCTGACCAACTGGAAATTCCCTGGGTTAGCGAGTCTGCTCCTCGGAGTAGACAGAAGAGTGGTAAGTGGAAGAGAATGCCAGGGAAGCTCCCCTGTCCTTTCTTGGCAGCCTGTTTTGTTGTCAAGGTCCAGCTGCTCGGGATGTTCAGGGTTGTGGACATAATGACGGATGCTTCTTCAGTATTTTGTGGGGGCAGGAAATAACTGGAAAAGCCCACAGGCTTCTCACGGTGCTACAGACAGTGTCAGGGTAACTGGAGACTGCTTCCCCTGCCAACTGCCCCTGTTGCTTTCAGCAGTTGGAGATGGTGGTCAGCCTCATAACAGAGAGATGCGGTGATTTCTTCGAGGTGCTTTCTCCATCGATTTAGAGCTGTCAGCTACTCTGAGATTATTTGGGAAGAAAGTATCAGATGTGAGATGGTTTTTATGGCCATTAGATATGGAAGTAAAGAATTGTGGTCCAAATTCCATTTCCATTCTCAGGGCCACCTTGCCTGGGAGAAAATGGCTTTAGAGAAGGGGAACAAAAAGGCATCCTCAGGGAACTGATAGAATAAGTGATTATTTATTTTATTTTTTAAAAAAAAGATTTATTTATTTATTTATTTATTTGACAGAGATCACAAGTAGGCAGAGAGGCAGGCAGAGAGAGAGGGGAAAGCAAGCTCCCTGCTGAGCAGAGAGCCCAGTGTGGGGCTCGATCCCAGGACCCTGGGAGCATGACCTGAGCCGAAGGCAGAGAGAGGCTTAACCCACTGAGCCACCCAGGTGCCCCAGGAGAAGTGTTTTAATGAGCTGTCTCCCTCCAACAAGTGGTGACCCACACCTACCCATAGGACCTAGTTATTGGGACATAAAGAAATGCAAGATTACTGAAGGAAGCTCTACTGGAATGGTCTTAATTCCTTAATATGGGACAGGTCCTGTTTGGGGATGGGGCTATCCTATTAAACTTGTTTTTTGTTTTGTTTTGTTTTGTTTTTTTAAAGATTGTATATATTTATTTATTTGACAGAGAGAGCACAAGCAGGGAGAGTGGTAGGCAGAAAGAGAGGGAGAAGCAGGCTCCCCACTGAGCAAGGAGCCCGATGCAGGGCTCAATCCCAGGACCCTGGGATCATGCCCCAAGCCAAAGGGAGACGCTTAACCGACTGAGCCACCCAGGCATCTCTTAAACTTGTTTCTACCAGGTGAAAGGGGTTCTCTTAAGTCACTTGGGCAGCTGATTATTGGGGAGACCATTTTACAAGGGTTCAAGTCCTGAAACTTGGACCCTGGTTCTGCAATGAACTCTGCCTGTACTGGCCTCATCTGCAGGCCTCCTCAGCCTGGCACCTTGACCCTTGCCTGACCATTTTTCCCCTCTTCTAAGCCAGTCAGTATTCCCAAGATTAATTTGGTAGCCATATACTATATTTCATTATTATCTTAAAATATTATTTAAATCTTATATTATCATTTTTCATTTATTAGCCTAACTCCCCTACTAGATTCTCTTTTTCCACCTGAGGTTTGTGTCGTTTTCATCTTTGTGTTCCCCCACAAGGCCCAGAACTTCTTAAGTTCTCAGTAAATATTTGATATATAAATTAGCTTACATGTAGGTTTGTCCCATTTATATTTCATGTGATTTATTCTATTAGTGTAGAATATAAGTGATTGTATTAAACAGTGATGGAACTAATCTGAAAGTGTAGTGAAAACTTGAGATTGTTTTGAAATAAATGATTTACAAAGTATATTCATTCAGAGCAAACATATAGCTGTTATGGGAAAAGTATCTAATATGAAAATGTTTCCATCTATTTAAGTAGATTTAAACATGATTTTAAAAGCTAATAAAAATACCATCATGAAATAGTGTGTATCTTTATTTGATCCTTAAATAATGAGTGTTGATAAAAAGCTAATAGCTCTAGAGATCCCGCTCTACTCATAGGAAGATATAAGTCTGTGAATCCATATAAACTGAGAATGGTTGTGATAATTTCTATAAATTCTTAAAGGTGAATATAAATTGACTGTTCTGTTTAGCCATTAGGAAGTCTCCTAATAATCAAGCTGAGCCAAAGCATAGCATTGTTCTACCCCCATGAGTAAAGGGTTTAATTACCAGTAGCAGCCTCATCTGAATAAGAAAGAATGAATTTCAATTCCTTTGGGACGTTCTCCATCATCATTGTTGTATAGGTGATGACAAAACCATCTTTTCCATTTTTTTTCAGTTGTGAAATCCGTTATTTAATAAGCAGTTTAAAAATGCGTGTATGCTCCCACAGCCATCTGTGAAAACAAGGCGAAGAATTTGAATGAATGGAGTGATGGAATGGGTGTCATAAACATTTGTTTCACAAAAATGACCGTCATGGAGGGTCCTGGTTGTGAGGATTAGCTTAGATGATGCCTGTGGAGTCTCTGTAGTGGCTGTCTTCCCTTAAAAGCTGTTATCCTTCTGAGTTAGAAAACAAATAGTTGCCACCATTGACTTACTGATCAACTTTTTTGGTCTTGGTAATGGTCAGAAAACTTGTTCTCTTTAAAAAATAATCTTGTTTCTTGGCCTCATTCACCGTATATCATTTTATTCTACTTGCCTTTGTCTATTGTGTTCCCCCCCCCTTTTTTTTAAGTTTTTTTAATTTATTTGACAGAGAGAGATCACTAGTAGGCAGGCAGAGGGGCGGGGTGGGGGGGAGGGAAGCAGGCTCCCTGCTGAGCAGAGATTCTGATGTGGGGCTCTATCCCAGGACCCTGAGATCATGACCTGAGCTGAAGGCAGAGGCTTAACCCACTGAGCCACCCAGGTGCCACGTCTGTTGTATTTCTCAGGGCACCAGCCTGATCAT
The DNA here is from genome assembly GCF_963455335.1 of Martes martes. Classification (NCBI taxonomy): domain Eukaryota; kingdom Metazoa; phylum Chordata; class Mammalia; order Carnivora; family Mustelidae; genus Martes; species Martes martes. The sequence continues at coordinate 55,518,615 of NC_137895.1, read as the reverse complement.
AAATCTAGAAGAGAAAAGGAAAAATACCGAACTTGGACTTTAATTTCTAGCAAACACAGAGAAAAGAGAATAGATGGGTTGTTCATAATAATAAAGATCAACCTAAAGATGAGAAATGCTGTTATTTCCTTCTCTTTCCTCACTGCTGTGATTCTGAGTAAAAGCAAAAGGGACCCACACAGTAATTAACTCTGCAGCACTCATTTCTGTCCTCTGATGAGACACAGGATAACCAACCCTACAGCAAAACAGCACATGTGAATCACAGACTCCAGTCCTTCCATTTACAGACAAGGAAAATAACCCAGCCCTGAGTGACTCTCCCAAGCTCACTCCGACCACGGGCCCAAGGCCCATATCAGCAGTAATTCCAGAGTCTTGTGGAATTTCATCAGGAGGCTGGACTGAAGGCTCTTTTCGTGGTAGCCCTTTCTCGGACTCTTTGTGGATTTCAGAGTCCTTTTCTTACTTCCACATTTTATGGAATGAAGCAGTGTATGAAAATATACTGTTTATAAAACTTCTTTAAATCATTACATTATTTTAGCCAGGGTGATCACCACATAAAAGTCTAACTCCGCTGTTCTATGCTGAAGGGTAGTTCTGAATAATGATAGAAGATACCATTTATTAAGCATTTACTGTTAGGTACAATGTCAGTAAAATGCTAAGGGCTTTTACAAACATTTTGTCTCGGAAGACAGCTAAGGTCTTAGGTTAATGTTTGCAGTGGCTAAAGGCCAAGTACACATTTCTTTGTTTTGTGTTAGATTCTCTAGTCTCATTAGAACCAGGAGGGAGTAAAAATATATTTGACTGTACACTTTTTCAGTGTAACAGAGACCTAGATTCAGTCAGTAGATCTGTATAATAAAGATATGGCTTTGGTTTAGTGGACTCACTAAAGGAAAGTAGGGTAGAGCCCTGTCTTGCTGGTGACAGGTTTTACGGTGCGTGCTATTGTTACCATTAGTTCTGTGACCCAGTTTGGCATTTCTTCTGTCTTTTTGTCTAGAGAAGGGGCTCTTCAGTCATCCCATTTTAAATCCTGCAGTAGTTGGTAAAGGAGATGGAAATGGATGGGTTTCAGTAAAAGTACTAAGTTGCCTCGGAGTTGCTGTTCTTGGGTTTAAAAAGCTGCAGAGACTGAAAGCCCCCGAAAGCAGACCAAACAACCGGTGCCGTCTTGCTCGCTGGCGGCTGTGCGCCCAAGCCCCAGCTAGCGTGAGGCCCCACTGCCTGGATCGTCTCTCTCTGGCCACTGCCTGCCAGTGTGGTGAGCCGGTTTATGTCACTGCCCCTGGCTCCCGGTGTGGAAGTCACAGCTGTGGCTGGGTCTTTTTTAAAGACGGCCCGCAGGCCAGATTGCAGATATTTCCTTGTTTCCTCATCCTGATCGTCTGCATGAGGCAGGTGACGGCAGCCTCGATGACCGCAGTGGCCTTAGCCTTGCCCCGGTCGTGTCACCTGTGGCTCTGGAGAAGCCCCAGGCCCAGGACTTCTTTCATCCAGTCCACCTCTCAGGACTTCGTGGGCACTTTTGTGGTTGGGCCCTGGGCTGAGCCACCAGAAAAGCAAAAGGCTGGGCCTTGCCCTCGAGAACCTAGCCACCAATTTGGGGAAACATGTCTGACGTGGACGTCACGGTGTGATGGGTTGTCATCTGCAGAGGTTGGGAGGATTCGGTTACGGCTCTGGGATTCTAACCGAACCTTGGAGGATGAGTACGATTTGGAGGGGATGGGCCTGGGCATTTAGACTGGGGGAGAAACACGATTCAGAATGTCAGGACTGAACTTTGATTTTAGGGGGCAGTGTGGGGAGTAGAGTGGATTTATTTGCAAAGGGGAAAAGTGGCCATTGAGAAGAAATGAAGTCAAATTATACAAGCCCTTTAAACCAGAAGGACAAATCTGTGAGCTGTCAAGGATTGGACTGCAGCCCCTGCCGCCTCCCAGTCCCCAGGTATGTCTGCTGAGTTCTCAGGGTGTCTGCTCTCCTCCTCTCCTGCCAGCAGCCGAGTCAAGCCAAGAGCATCTCCCCTACTCCGGGTGCCCCAGGAGCCTCTTCACTGCACTTCTCCTACCTTCTGCTTTGCCACCTACAATCCATTACTCACTCTGGAGCCAAAGTGGTATTTTTATTTTATATTTTAATGTAATCCAGATTCTATAACTCCCTGGCCTAATACGCGTCATTGCTTTTCGGATAAATTCCCGAATCCTTCAGACTCACAAGGCCCTATAATGGCTGGCTTCTGCCTACCTCTCCAGCCTCAGTTCATTTCACTTCCGTGGGCCTCCTCCTGGTTGCTACAGACCTGCGGCAGCAGTGTCCTGGGCCTTCACAGAGGCCCTCTCCTTGTGTCCTCCACTCACTCACCCTTTGTCTCCTACTGGATTCAGTGTCATCACCAGGCCTTCCATAGCTACCAGGCAAAGTCGGTTTTCTTTGTTACACACACTCCTTTGACCACCTACCTCTAATTAGTTAATTCATCTAATTATTTGGTTAACGTTTGTCCACTACACTGTCCATTCCAGAGAGGGCCTCTGTTTGGGTCACCACTCCATTACCTGTGTCCTGCTCACGGTAGGTGCTCATTAAGTGTCTCGTTGAACCTACAGATGATTCCAGTGGTCTCGAGTTGTTTGGTTACTAAACAGGTAGCCCTTTTTCCTGCCTGCTTTATGAGGTCTCCAGGGAGGCTGTGCAGTTGGCCAAAGAGGACTGCGGATAGAGAGGAATACACAGAAGTAGTCTATGGGAAAGCCTGCTACGGGCTTAGACCAGAAAGCTTTGAGCTTCACGTAGAAAGGCCCGAAAGAGGAGTTGTATGGTGATTCATGGACAGTGTACAAGTTAGTCAAATCTGATTTTTAGGAGTCATTCCCCAGCGACCAGACTAATAGCCCTTTTTCCTCTGACTCATAGTTCTCTCTTGATAAATAACCTCATTTCACTGATGATCACTCTAGACCTGTCCGGCAGCCCCTTCATCCTCATCTGCGTCCTAATTGTAATTGGTCTGATCAGCTTCCTGAGGAATGTGCCCAGATTCCCTGAGCCCTGGGGGTATTACTGGGCTCTCCAGGTCATATGGACTTCTGAGCCACTTAGGGACATCTGAAAACATTTTCTCTCTCCACCTTTCATGTGAAGTCCTCAGCACACTTAAGATTGGGTGTGGCAGGAGCTCAGTGAGGATTCAGTGCTGCTTTTCTATGACCAAAGTAGCACTCACAGATTCTACTTTTTTTCCTTTAGTAGCAGAAAAATGTTTTTCTTGTCTCGTGCTGCCTCTCTCACCCTGAGAGTCTTCTAGGGCATTGTGGTCTAGGAATAGGAAGCAGACTCTGGGCCCCCACCCATGCCAACCTAGTTTTGGACTTTGAATGGAATCAGGAAATCCTTTTGAATACCAAAAATATACAAGACTTGTGTCTGTCAACAGCTATTCATTGTAACAAGGAAGGATTCAGTAAACATTTATTGAATTTCAGTTATGTGCCAAGCACTGTGCTAAATGCTGAGGGGAGTACAAAGGAGTGTGAGACCCAATTCTTACCCACAAGCAGTTCACAATGTATTCTAGCTGGAGAAATAGAGGTCACAAAACACACACACAAAGATAATTCACAGTTACCAAGTCAGTGGCAAGTACTCAGTGCTGGATGGTTGCCATAAATTTTATGGAAGTTCTAAGTTGGCAAGATCATATATAGGTAGACTGGTCAGGAAAGTTTTTTTTTATTTTTATTATTTTTTTTAAGCTTATTTATTTATTTTAGAGAGAGAGAGTGTGCATGCAAGCAGGGGGCGGGGCAGAGGGAGAAGGGAGAGTGAGAATCCTCAAGCAGATTCCCCACAGGGCATGGAGCTGGATATGGGGCTCGATCCCGGGACGCTGAGATCGTGGCATGAGCCGAAATCAAGAGTCAGTTGCTTGAGCAACTGAGCCACACAGGTGCCCTGGAAAGACTTTTTTTTTTTTTTTTTTTTTTTTTTTAAATGCAACAGAAGAGTATTGAAACTGTCAGAGTAACTCAGTAAGGGAAGATAGTATTGTGAAATTTGTTTCTGGGACCTGGCCCCCAGCACTGACCTGTGACCCCTGGCCAGTTCTCCAGAGCTCTGGGTGTCTGTGGCTGCCACTGGTGTCATCTTGTGTTTAAAAGGTTTTGATGTAAAATGTATTTTATTGGTTATGGTAAAAAAAATCTTTGGAATATCCTTCTGTAGAAGAGGTATGACTTGTGCTTGCCTGTGGTTTGGGAGGAAATAATAAAATGGATTGGAGGAGAGATTAAATTGCCCAAGTCCCAAGATTGGAAAGCACAGTGTGTTAGGAAAACAGAAGACCAGTTTTCCTTTTCCATGGAAGGCGGTGGCATGGAAAATCAGGTTCGACTATGGATTGGAATTAGATTAGCAAGGGTCTTGAATGTCTGGCTCACAATTTTGTATTTTATTCTGTGGGTATTGAGAGCAGAGACCACATCAAAACTTTATTTTATGATGCTTAATCTGGCAGCAGAGGACATGAGTGGGGAGAAGGACAAGTGGATCAGAGAGAGGTGTTACTGAGTTTATCTAAGAGTGGGGGATAAAGGTCCTGGAGCAGAGGGCGGCAGAAGAATGGGAAGGCAGGGCAGATAGAAGGGACATAAAGGAAATCAGTGTGGGGCGCCTGGGTGGCTCAGTTGATTGAGCATCTGCCTTTGGTTTGCGTCATGATCCCACAGTCCAGGATTGAGCCCTACATTGGGCTCCCTGCTCAGCGGGGAGTCTGCTTCTCCCTCTGCCCCTCCCCCTGCTTGTGCTCTTTCTCTCTCAAATAAATAAATAAAATCTTTAAACAAGGGAAAAAGAAAAAAAGGAAAGTCAGTGTGTTTGGCACAGCAACTGAATGTTGCGAGGCTGAACTGAGAAGATGGGGTGGCCATGGGTGGGGATGTGGAAGGAAAGAGAGGGACATGTTGGCTTTGGCTTTATTTTAAATGTTAGTCTTTCAGGGAAGATGATCAAAGGGAGTTGAAAGTGTTAGGTTGGATTTTGGGACATCAAATGGGACAAGCTTGGAAATCTTTGATTTTCAGGTGAAATGAGCAAATGTGGTCTCTTTAATAACCTCTCCTTCCATGCTGAAGGCAGTAGGGTCCTCCTAAGTCTTTTCTTCTCAGGAAGTCCCTGGACACTGCTTGCTTGGCCCTGTTGTTAGATTTTAACGTCTCTGCAGGACCAGTAGGGGCTGCCCCTGTGAATCTGGCTCCCCTCTTACAGATCTCGTTGTGGATTCTGGCCATATTCCTTTCGTTTGGTTCTTCTGGTTGCACTGTTTAGAATAATCTTTGTTTGAGGGCTTTTATTAGGGGTCCTAGCTGTGTTCTCTGGGTGTTTTAAGAGGAGGAGTTTCTGGGTGTAGCTCTGTATTGCCAACTGCCAAGATCAGTAAAATAGCTATCACCCTACATCTTCTGAGAATTCTTTACTAAACAACACTTCTGGCTTTTGCTAACTGATGCGGATAAAGTTATCTTGAGGGATAACAAGATCTAGACATTCTGAATCACAAGAAATTGCATTATTATAATATGTGGTGGTTTTTTTTATGCTAGTACTTTGAAACTTTAAAAGCTGTTTTGTTGTCTAGGTGATAACTGTATTAATCCACAAACTAGATTAGATAGAATTTCTCATCCCCTGACTGCACCAGGCGAGAGAGTCGTTAGTACAGAGTGAGCTATTTTGGAGATGTCATTTACGGGGCATGTTTTATGAGACCGGGGCTACTTGTCTGGCTTCCTGCATAGTCTCTGCAGAAGTGCTGCCTGTCCACTGCCTCTCCACTGGTCGCTACAGAGCAGATTGAATAGGACCTTGCAGTTTATGCCTTCTGTTATTAGGGATTTTTTTCATCAGCACTGTTCAGTGGAGATTGGCTGAGAAAGACAAAGATGGAACGTTGCTAAAGTTGTTGAGAAAAATCTGCCATGCTCTCTACCTTCCCAGAGATGGTCTGTCAAACGTGTGGCCCAGCTTCGAGACCAGCCTGTCCTACTGTTACTTTTGTCCATTTGCTTCCACCCGGGGCGCGACATTATGGTGCCTTCATTTTTGCTTCATTTTCTTTAGCTAGTTTCAACTCTCCATGTGCAGTCCGCTGACCTGGAAGCATTATAACCACACTTGAGCTTTTTGTGAGCAGCTAGAGACAGAGTTGCCCGAATCAGTCACTTCATTGTGAGTGAAATGTCCATCTGTTGTGAAATAATGTCTCAACAATTGAAATACAGTGTCAGCAATTTAGTGTTTAATATTAGGATTGTCTCCTAATAGCACAGTAGCAGGTATTATTTTCAGGATGGAGAGAACTCTTCTCTGCAGGTGGGGTGTACTTAAATCCTTCACATGCACTCTGGGAGAGGTAAGTGAATGGCTTGTATTATGTCATGAAAAGGGAGTCTTTGTCTTACAAAGGTTAAACTACACCGAGAACTCTATTTAAAAAGTATGAAACCATATAAACTATGTGAAAATGATTTACTATGAAAAATTAATTTGCATTGACTCTTTAGAAGTACGTCTCTCATAAAATTGAGCTTGGTACAAATACTACCTCTGTATAGAGCTGTGGAATACCCCCACCGTGTGGGAGGGATGAGCCCTTAGCTCCTCTTCCCACTCTGCGCGGCTCTGGGGGGTGGAGGGAGCTCTGAGGACCAGCCACCTGTTGGAGAGGTCCTGTGTCTCTCCCTGCAGGGAGCTGTCTCTAAAGGAAAGGAAGATGGCATGTATCTCTAGTTTGACTAAAAGACTAGGGAACCCACTTTTAGAATTTGAGACTTGAGCCTTTATTTCACATCACTAAGCTGTAGTAAAATGCTACTTTTGTTTATTACAAATATTCCTTTCTAAGAAAAATCACCATGATTTGTAACTGGTTGCAAGGGTCAGAGAGAAAAGAGCGACTGATTGGGATTGTTTAGTAGAATTGTTACATGTATTTTACTTGGCAGGTTTTTTCCCCCAAAATTAAATGGTGGTTCACATTGGCTTTTACAGAAAATGGTATTTGTGATTAGAATTGTGAAGCTCGTGCTCTGAAAGAAGTTTTTCTTGGCTGAATGAAAATAAAATACTATATAAGTTATGAATGTCTTTATACTAAACATTTTTCTGTTCAAAGTAATATATATGTTTGTATTTATAAATGTGCGTTCTATTGGTTGGATTTGTGGAAGACTAACAGAGATTGTACTTTGTCTGCCTGTCTGTCCAAATCTGTGGAGGCCAGAGGGGTCTGCATACCTCCCTGCCCGTCCCCTTGTCCGAATTTCTCTGCGGGCCAGGCATGTCTGCACACACGTCTTCCTCTTGGAAACAAATGCTTCAGCCTAAGGGGGAGAGTGGTTACCACCATTCCTAGATTCAGGTCTGTCTTTGGGAAGCTCGTCTGGGTTACATGACTATGTTTTCTCCATTCTCAGATGGTAAAGACCATAAAATCTAGGGAGAGGAGAAACGTGGTGCAATTGGATAGTGAGTTAAATCCTTGACCAACCTTAAAAGTATTTAAAAAGATTTTCAGCACAGGTGGATAGTGAACTGATGCTGTGTGTTCTTGTCATGCGGTCTAACACGGAGTCTGGGGGATAGGGGAGGGTTATGACAGGGCAGAGAAGATGACAGTTCTGTATCTGTCAGCCATTTGTAACAGAAAATTTGCACAGATGAATTATACTTTTCTTTTTGTTAGGTCTGGTTTGTAAGAGGGAGAAGGACATTTTAGACATATTTCAAAACTGAGTGGCTGATGAGGCCACAGATAGTTTTTCAAGAGTTCGGGGAAATCAGGCAGTGTCTCATCTGTTGTTAATTAATGAAATGAAACTGGGGTCACTAGAGTACAACAATGAATGAAAGGTCAGTGAATGGAAAAAACTGTCAATGAAGGAGGGTGTTAGCAGAGTGGAACATTGTCTTAGATAAAGATCAGGGAAAATGTACTCTTTGGCTGAGGTAGTGTTTTCTGGAAGTGACTAGCAGCCATAGTTTGGGACATTTCAGTCCAGACTGAGCACTAAATGAGTGCTCTGATTTCAACAAAATCTGTTAAATATTTTAAGGCTCTTCGGGTTTGTGCCTGAGATCAGTTGAAAAGATATGTAAAAAAGAAGTTTCTCTTTATTTTCTAATGTGTTCTACAGTGTGTTATTGCTGTTTTGTTTGGCTTTTTGGTTTTGTTTTGAGGTTAAAACAGGTTTCTTGCTTTCATGTGTTTCTGTTCTCTCAGAATTTTCTAGAGCCACGCTCATGTTTGAGAGTCCCCACCCCACCTCCCAAGGTAAACTGATTTAGGATCATGGTAGTAATTAGTGATAAAGCTGACCTCAAACAGCCCAGGCTGGCCGATGCTGGTGATTGTTGCCAAATTGTATCCCCTCTGAGAGCTGCATTATGGAGGATGGCCTGGAAGTCCTCAGGATAGCTTCAGCTTCCCCACCATCTTGCACACTGTGATCATGAACAAACCAGTGACTGTTTCTGTCTTAACTAGTTCAGCTGTCAGCTCTGTTCTTGGTTACGTGTGAAATGAGAGCATTGAGAGTCTCTTGTGTCTCTAGTCATGTCAGACCGCTTGCCCTTTTTTCTCCCTCATTGAAGCTTTTGAACCATATATGGCTTTGGGGAAGTGAGACTTTGCCATCAGTTTGGGAGAGGCCCATGGCCGTTTTTAGCCTGGTATTGAGACCTAGGTCACCAGGTCCACCATGCAGGGCCCTAAAGAAATCAGCAAGGCTGTCCCTGCATCCTAAGAGTTAATCCTGTAGTATTTGGAGAAGATCTGTAGCACAACGATTGACAGTACGGTCTCTAGGGCCAGGCTGCTGGGGCTCATATCCTAGTTCTACCAGTTGTTACCTTGTGTCTTTTTGAACCTCTGTTTTCCTATCCATAGAATGGGAATAGTAATAGTAGCTGCCTCCTAGTTATAAAGATTGAATAACTACTTGTAAGTGTTTTGAGCAATGTTTGTCACTTAGTAAATGTTAGGTAATTCTTTGATTACTTGTATTATTTGTATGTCTGATTACTTATAAATTTAAAATGGAATTCAAATGGAGTTTCCTTGGATTGTCTCTCTTTTTCTCTAAGAGGGTTTACTGAAATATGGTTCTGTTGGATTTAAATGAGACGCCAGTCCATGAAGTGTTTTGGAGCCAGGATAGGGGAAAAAATGTGAGAACAGTTCCCTATAGAAACGCCAGAACCACAGAAGTTAGGAGAAGCTAACATTTAAACTTGGGGTGCCTGGGTGGCTCAGTGGGTTAAAGCCTCTGCCTTCGGCTCAGGTTGTGATACCAGGAACCTGGGATCGAGCCCCGCAGAGCCCCGCATCGGGCTCTCTGCTCAGCAGGGAGCCTGCTTCCCCCTCTCTCTCTGCCTTGCCTCTCTGCCTTCTTGTAATCTGTCTGTCGAATAAATAAATAAAATCTAAAAAAAAAATAACTCATTAAATTGTAATCCAAAGAAGTTGATTAATAACTATTAATTTATCAAATAATAAATTGATAAAATAATTTATTGATAAATTAGTTTATTAATAGAATAATCAAAATATATTAAATTGTAATCAAAATAGAGCCTATCAGTTATTATGGTGGGTAGGTGTGAGATGGGCAAAGAATGGTAAGACCCTTTAACACTTACTGTTATAAGAAATACTTGGAAAAAAACCATACCTCACCTTGAATATAACTATTGTGCAACTAGACTGAGAAGGTACAGAACACTAATAGGAACAAAATTACAAATCCTAATCAGTGACCCTCATATACATAGGCCATTGAGGCTGACCCCTTCTTGAGGTTGCCCGTGGGTTATGTCATGAGTGTAGGAGTTCTGCAAGTACTCCGTCTCCATACTTGCACTGGCCCTAGGCTAGCATTTCTTTAAGTGCAAGTTGTCCTAGCTATTAATAGATTTTAGGGGGTGAAATGGCAGAGGACACTCCATGGTCAAGCAAGTTTCCCAAACTTATTTGAGTTAAATTAAACTCATTTTTTTGGAGATACCTTTTGGAGCCTTTAATAATGCTAGTGTGTGCTGTGACTCTCCCAGGGACAGGGGGTGCGGCACTTCTCTGACTATTTGGGCCAGCGTCCCCTCTGTCTGCTCCCTGCAGGACCCCAGTGCTGGGGAGCACACTTTAGGAAATGCACCCTGAGAAGCACTGCTTTTTTTCCCTTTGTGTCTCTGGTGAATCCTAACAAGACGTAGCTGAATAATTAGCTGCAGATGGAGGGTGGAAGAAGGCCCCCCAGGTGAGGCTGGGTCCCACCGTATCTGAGCTCAGCTCCGCCGCAGGCTTGATCGTGGGGCTTGTCTGTGGTTTGCCGAGTGTGTGTGCATAGGGCATGGCAGTGGCAGTGTTATTCCTGGATGGGAGAACAGCGCCGGAGTGTGAAATCACAGCGGCTTCTGTGTGGGTGGAGGTCATGCTTGGAAATGGCAGGCGGTGAAGCCACGAACCTGTACAGGGACACACCCTGAGGTCCATGTCTGCCACCTGAAGGAGTTGGGGGGTTCTGTAATGGAACTACCTGCTTTTGCCATTGGGTTATCTTAAGCACCTCGGTAAGTGCACTGCTGGCGATAAAGAGCCGTGCACTTAGGTAGGAGGCTAGGGATGCAGACTTCAGCATTTTGCAGGTGGCAGACTTGTCACCGACTTCCTACCACCCTCACTTGCTTCAGTGTGGAGCCATTGACAACAGACACAGGAGTCCAGATGACCACCGGGGACAGTAAGGGATGACATCTCCCAGCTCCCCGTGCATGTGCAGGTTTCGAGGGCATGTTTTGTATTAGCTTCTGCAAGTGGGCTGAAGACTAGCAGACTGTAACTCAAGGATCCGGAGATAAATATTAAAAGAGATTTTAGTATCTTGTTTAAGGCTTGATTAAAGAGGTAAAAGTGAGGGTTTCCTTGTCCCTTAATAACATGTTAATTTTTTTAATTAAATAGTACTAAAAATATACAAGTATTTCCTGTGATCCAAATCTCTTTGCTTCCTGACTTTGAACTTAGCAAGTAGTGAGGGTTTGGCTGCAGAGGATTTCTCTGAAAATTTCTCAGAATCTTTAGGTTCTGGGTCTGGATGTGGATAGCAAGGAATATTTAGATTGGAGAACCCAGGGAAGACCTTGCTCATTTTTTCTTTCCCAGAGGAGGTGAATGTGTCTCCTGTGGGTGGACAGAGTGCTCTCCGTTACGAAACACAAGATTGTGTCTTAATGAAGGTCATAGAGCAGATCATTCATTGTAAGGACTGGACTAGGAAAAACAGGATTCTCCTGGGTCTGGGAATCTTGGCATGAGTCCTTCATGTCCCCTAAGCAATTAGGGTCTGTCACCACTTCTTCATAGTGTTTAGCAAAATGAACCGTGGAGCCCAGGAATCCATGGTGATTATGGGAACCTTGATTTACTGTCCAGGAATTTCAAGGGCTTGCTGTGGAGAATATTTGCAAGAAAAGGGGTGTGTATGTTGTGATACCTTTGAAATGAAACAACCTGTATAGTAGGAAGATTTTAAGTTAATTCTAGGAAGAATTTTTAACTTGATCACTTTTATTTTGAAGAAATAACATCTGGCTTCAGTTCACTTTTTTTTTTTTAATATCCTCATTTTGCTCCTGTGAATATTTGTCTTGGCTCGGTTATTTGCTACTTATTTTAAATTCTCTTTAAGTTCCACAGAAAAGCATTCCTCTGGGGGGTGGGGAGCAGGGAGGAAATATAGGATATGTAATGTTGGAGATCGAGAGAAGGAGAGGAGTCCTAAGTGTCCTCAGGGCCGCACCCCCTTTCGTGGCCCCAGAAGCCAAGGCTCCGTGCCGGGCTGTGTGCCATACCTAGCGGCTGGTACCTGCGGATGGGAGTGCGTGTGCAGTGGTGCCCACCTGCATCTGTGGAATTTGCTTTTCTCTCTTTTTTTTTTTTTTTTTAAGATTTTGATTTTATTTATTCATTTGTCAGAGAGCGCGAGAGCATGAACGGGGTGAGGGGGGCGGGGAAGAGGCAGAGGGAGAAGAAGACTCCCCGATGAGCAGGGAGCCCAATGCAGGTCTCGAACCCAGATCACGACCTGAGCCAAAGGCAGACATTTAAGTGAGTGAGCCAGCTGGGCGCCCCTGGTTTTAAGCCGTTTTGTTTGAGCAGTTCCCCTGACGGCTGATTTTTATGTTTGTATATGGCATAATTCTATGATGTTTATTCTTAGGTGGGTTTGCGGAGTTCTCCCGTTGTTTCCCTGGCCTCTGTGAAGGAAAATCTGCTCTAGTCCCTACCTGCATTTCTCAGCCTTGCCTACCTGTTGCCAACATCGGGCCAACCCGAATTCTTCCCAATCTTTATCTCGGCTGCCAGCGAGATGTCCTCAACAAGGTGGGTGCTTTGAAAACCTCCTTCACTACAGGGTTTCTTGTTAGCAGCTGGAGAAACTGTGATTGCCTGTTCGCTGTCATTTGAAGCACCTGCTGCTTCCAGAAAGGAAGTACCCCGTGCTCAGTGTGGCTCCCTGTGAGCGGCTGGTTGGTTGGGTTATGTTCTAGAAGGCTGTTTTGTTTGATGTTACTGATTGCCACAAGAAGCCTAATCTGTTATCGTATTGGCTTATTTCTCGAAGGTCCTGGGATAGGACAGGATTTTTCAGAAGTTTAGCTTTATTTTCTTAAGGTATTCATTTTCTCTGTTGTAGTAATTGGGCATACTCAGGAAGGCTTAGACTTACTAGATTTCACATTTAGGCATGTATTTACTGAGGCACACTAGAAAGGAACCGGGCTTAGGCTTGGATTGAAGAAGGACCTCTGGCCGGAGGTATGGGGGTTGGGAATAAGATGGTGAGGCCAGGGCTAAGGGCACGCATTTCAGGCTCCCCTGTCAGAGGCTTGCTGGAGCAGTTTCATTGAGAAAGAAGAGGGAAGAGCATGGATTCTCACTGCTGAACATGGTGTGCCTAACACAGGAACCTGTATTGGTACCACTGAGTGTCTGAAGGTACAAGTGTTAGTAGTCGTAGAACTGAGCTCTGTCTGCCTCCATAGCTCATATGCTCTTAACCAGTAGTGCTGGGAGCCAGTGTTCTCACTGCCAAGAATAGTGGTTTTTCTCTAAGACCTCTTTTTACACTCTTTTTCTATTACAGTGTAATAGAAAAAGCAAAATGTTGATTGACCTGTTGGTGATTTACAGGTACAACTTTCCTGTAGGAGGGGGATAACTTAACATTTTCTCCCTGGGTAGCTGAAAGAATTGGGCCGACCCTGAAACTAACTTCCGCATTGGCTTGCGTTAGCATGTGAAAAGCAGAAATACCCTATTGTTGGGCTGCAATGAGGCATTCTTTCATTTCTCTTTTGTTTTTAAAACTCCTGCCTCTCTAAAATTTTGCCTCAACACTTGTTAGTATGTCTGCTTTTACTGGGAGATATTTGAAATTTGATAGTTTGTACTTGTATTGAGCCTTTTCTGGTGGGGTCACAGTTCCTTTGAACATATGATTAATATTAATTCTCAGAGATAAACAGACTGTGTCACAGAAGCAAAATTAATTTCCTAGAGTCACATGCATCCCAGGGGCAAAGCTGAAGATGCTTTAGTTAATCCTCAATTCAGAAAATGAAATAAAATTCCTAGCTAAGAATCTTGCTCAGAATTAACCCCCAGTTAAAAAAAAAAGTAACCAGTCGGCAGGTGATTTTACAAATAATTGCATTATAGATCATTTTGTTCCTTTTGACATGACATTAAATGGCCCATTCTTGCTATGTACTGTTTCCAGGTTTAACAACTGTGTCATTTAATAACTCTGAGCACCTGCAAGGTGAGAGCAGTTAAACTGGACCCTGGAGTCGAGGATAGGGAAAAGCGTGTTTTTTTTCCTCCTTTAATTGACTTCTCAGTGTATACTGAACAGGATACGTCCACAGATGCATTGGGAGGAGGTGGTCATAGGGGGAGGAGTGGATTTATGGAAGTTCATGGGGAAAACAACCTGGGCAAGGAGTTTCTGTGGAAGACTGTCAGGAAACTTCTTGAAAACAGATGTGTAGACTAGAGGATGGTGAGAGGTCAGCATGCTTTGAAAGTGGTGAGTAGAAGCTCATATTGGCCTGTGGATTCATTGTTGAGAAGAATCAGAGTGCTTAATGGGATTTTAGTGGTCATATAGTGAGTCTTTCTTTGATAAATGAGGAAGCCGATATTACAGAAATATTAGATGAATTATGCAACATCACTCAGCGGATGAATTTGGGACCAGATGTGCCTCTCTTTCAGGATAGCTTGAACTGATCTTCCTGCTCAGCTCTGTGATTTAAACTTCCCTGAGGCTTCCCTGAGGTTCTACCCCCCCCCCCCCCACCAACGTCGGGAACAGTGTGCTGTCAGTGTGCTGCTTGTTCATTCCCTCGTTTAACATGCAGAATTGGTTTTCCTGTGCTCCCTGGTCTTCCGCAGGCACTGGGATGGCTGCTGTTTCTCTGTTGTTTTCTTACCAGAGTTAGCCTAGACACAGAAAACTGCCTTTCCATATGGCCTAGGAAGACAACAGATCAAAGTTATCAATAAAAATACACCACACAGTGTGCAGTTTGGTCAGACAAGACCTATTCATTCCACAGTGATGCAGAAGACGGGATGACTGACTGTAGACCCACTGGCAGGGCAGCACGGCCTCATGGTGGAGAGCCGGCCTTGGAGCTGGCCAGTCCAGGGTCCTAGGGCTCCGCCTCACCAGCCGCATCAGGTTACCTGAGCTGCTGAATCTGGGCTTCCTCACCTACGAACTGCCATGATCCTGCCTTCTAGTGTTCATGTCAGGTTCCAATGAAGTGATGCGTGCCAAGCACCAAGGACAGTTCCTGGTCTGTAGGGACCCTGGTTACTGTCAGCAAGAGGCCCAGCATACAAGCTGCTAGTTACAGTGGGTGTGGTTGGTTGAGGAAGGCGATGGAGGAGATAGGACTTAAGGTCAGTTTTGAAGGCAAAAGGAGTGGCAAATGCAAAATTACTTACTGAATTGACTTCAAAAAGAAAAATTACAGTTCCATTATCTAGAATTGTGATGCCTGTGGTTATTTAATGTGCCGTCTCTCCTCAGTCTAGCTGAGCATGGGAAACTTGATCAAATAGAGCAGTTTTATCTATCTCTCTCTTTATATCAATATGTATGTTGATATATGTTAGTGTCCCATATACTACTCCACAGTCTGCATCAACAGATTATAGAACCCTACTTAGAAACCAGTCCAACTACAGGACAAAGTTTATTTCATGGTTTAGGTGACAGAAAGTTTTAAAGGGAAAGAATTGTGAGTGGAAATCGTAATTAATAATAAAATAATAAAATAAAGATTTGTTTTTTGACTAGAAAATGCCATTTCTGGAAGTTTTCTTAATTGTATATTGAAGCCAGAATCCATTTTTTAAATTCTCAAGGGACAGTCTCTTCTACTTTGCAGATGAACCCTTTTTATATCCAGCCTGCTGTATTCAGTATAACTGCCCTACTTAAGGCCAATGAGAAGAAGATAGTTTGAAAAATGTACATGACTTGTTTGGGGGGGCAACTTTTTGAGACATAATTCATATACTGTATGATATAGAAGTTATTTTTTATTGAGATGTAATTGACATATATAAGGTTTCAAGTATACAACATGATTTGCTATTTGCCTATACTGTAAAACCACAGTAAGTCTAGTTAACATCTGTCACCACACAGTTATACTTTTTTCTTGTGATGAGAATTTTTAAGATCTACTCTCAGCAACTTTCAGATATACAGTAGACAATTATGAACTATAGCTGCTATACTGTAGTTATTTATTACTGGAAGTCTGTCCCTTCTGACCACCTTCACCCCACCCCCATATATGTTCTCTGTATCTATGAGTAGATTAGATTCTTTTCGACTCCACATGTGCTATCGGTGTTTGTCTTTCTCTGACTTACTTCACTGAGGATAATGTCTTCAAGGTTCATCCGTGTTGTTGCCAATGGCAAGATCTCATTCTTTTTTAATGGATGAGGAACGCTGCATTGTGCACGTACATACCACGTCTTTATAGGTTCATCGGTCGACGGGCCACTTAGGTTGCTTCCATGTCTTGACTGTTGTGAATAATGATGCAGTGAACATGGGCGCGCAGAGATCTCATCAAGTCAGCGTTTTCAGTTCCTGCAGATATCCACTCAGAAGTGGAATTGTTGGATCCTATAGTAGTTTTATTTCTGATATTTTCAGGAACCTCCATACCATTTTCCATAGTATCTATGCCAATTTACATTCTCACAAGCTGTTTATAAAATAAGATAAAGTAAGGGAACTAACATTTAATGAGACTCTTACATTATGTGCCTGTTATTTTGTCCTCAGATAGCTTTACAAAAAACAGACATCATTAACCCTATCTTACAGGTGAGGAAACTAAAGCTGAGTGAGGTTAGGTAACCAATCCAAGATCATGCAGGTCATGAATGGTAGCATGCTAGGTGGTGCTCTGGTTTTTCTGGGCCAGTCCCCATATACTTTTAATTATTCCTGCCACGCTGAGTTCATCCATGCCATTGGAGGGAAGGCCAAGCATACAGGTATGTGTGCTGCCAGAAAGGTAAATTTGGTTAGTGGAAATTTATACAGATTTGCTTCTGATTGTTTCACCTTTTTCAGTGTCATAGGAAACAAGATCATCTATCAGCTGAGAATGAGGATTTTCATTTGAAGAAAAAGGGAAGTGGGTGGGATGGTGTCTAGGAGAGAGGGAAAGTGGAGGGACTAGGGAATAAAATGACTGCTGAGGAGCATGAGTCAGAAGTGAGACTGAGCAGCCTTGTTGAGCGTTTCTCCCTGGCTGCACTCAGCTGTGTGGGTGCAGATGCAGGCCAGGTGGGGAGTGAGATTTACCCAGGGCTGCAGAATCGCCAAGTGAGTGTGAAGAAGCCATAGTGGGACAAAGGAGGGTAGAAGCAGGGAAGTGGTTTATAATGACTGACCACAGAATTTCACTCGAGCAAGGCAGGAAGGCAGACATCATGAGGATAAAGGACGGAAAGAAAGGAGGTGGGATCAGCAGCATGTGGATCCTGGGGAATTGAAGGATTCCAAGAGTAGTGGTATAAGAGACAGCAAGCCGGAAGGACGGGAGGAAGAGTCCAAGAGTGGGGTGTGTGAGGTCGAGATTCGGGCTGGGTGCTGGTTGTTGGTAATGACCAAGACCAGACCGGGTCTCAGTGAGTGGTCAAGGTGAGAAGTTCAAAGAACTGAGAGGCCAAGGTATCAGAAGGATAGTTGAAGGGCAGGAAAGATGATTTTGTCAGTAGAAGGCACGTGTTAGCAGACTTAGCACAAAGTTGAGCTAAATATTAAATAGCATAACGAGTGCCCACTGGAAGCTTACAGACTGTGATGTTTAATTATGGGACAGAGTAATATTCAGTTGTGTGTGTTTTATATACATACTAAAAATGGAATGAATTTCATAAATACCTCTTTATAACACAGTAAGAAGTCATTGACATTCGTCTGTGAATAAAAGCAATTATTATTCTGTAAAACAGCCCATTCTTCATAATTATAGTTCCATCCTGGTTCCACTGACATTGACTAAGATGCCCTCTCAGCCACGTGTATGTACATTTGTAAAAATAATCAGGAGAGCAGGTTACTAGTGTGTATAACTGCCTGAAACTCAGGGCCTCAGAGGTCCAGCGCCATCGCAGCCGAGAGCCCCAGCTGGTGCCACCCTGTGGAGGGCAGAAGGCGCTTGACCTAGGAGCAGCTGCTTCTCCCACTGGAACCACGTGCTCACTGGGAGGCACTGTGTGTGTTCTTGGACCTGTTTAGGCCAGTGGCCTTGTTGTTATCATTGTGCACAGTAATTAAAATATTACATACACTCATGAAATATGAATGAGGGAAGGAAGAGAGATGTTTTTCTATGACCTAAGGTAAATGTTTTGGGAAGATTTAGAAAAAACAGATTGCTTTATGTTTTTTCTGTCTAAACTAGGGCAGAAGGCAACTGTAAAATACCCAGGGGTCATACTCCAGGATTCTGTACTGATGTTGTTCTACAAGTTTTTGCTCTTCTTCAAAGAAATGGAAACTCTAAGTAGTAGATGCATTTGGTTGTGATTTGCTTAAGAACGCCAATCAGCTAACTCCTACCAAAAAACAAACAAACAAAAACACAGTTCTGCACCAGAAATTAGTGAATTCATGTATTTATTTGTTTTAAATGAAAATGAAATGTTTCAAGGGTAATGTATCATTTTTAATGATTTCCTCTTTTAACTTTTTCACTGATGTGTACCTGCCAATCCAGATTATGTATTGTATTTAATTTAGCAGCCAGATCATATTTAAATTTTACGTGGTAACATTTTAGGATTTTTTTGTTTGCCTCTTTGATTTTAAAATTGGCCATGTTTAATTTATCAAGTCCTATCTTATAACTGATAATTGATTTGATTTTTTTTTTTGCCGTAAAATGTTTATAAATCAAGTTATATTTATCATTGAGATCATTTCCTTTTTTCTCATTTCATGTTTATTTTACCATCACTGAGTTTTAATACAGTAATGTCTGGTTGCCCTTTCCCTCTTTTGCCAGTTGTTTAAAGTAAAACTGCTGAGGTACCGGACTGGCTCAGAAGAGCATGCGACTCTTGATCTCAGGGTCATGAGTTCAAGCCCCACATTGGGTATAGACATTACTGCCCCACCCAAAAACCTTTTTAAAAAAAAAGCACTACTTAAATGCATCTATTATGGTGTATTGTTTTATAAGTGAAAAATACTTTTTTGAACTACAACAGCTTTGTGAGCTTGGATTATCGAAAGGTGTCCTTTTCATGTGTCTGCTGTGTCCAGAGTCAAGGGGTTGCTGCGCTGGGGGTGTGGCAGCTGTGAGCTGCCAGTCACACCGGCAGCTCGTCCTCACTGCGCAGCAGTAGACGCTGGTGTCAACGTGGCCCCGGAGGCCAGCACCATGATGCCTGGGGCTGCAGTGGCCAGGACAGTAAGGGAAAGCAGAGGGTGACAGAAACACCTCCTCGGGTGCCCTGAGTCGCTTGGAAAGCCTCCTCACAGAAGCTCACAGCCAGAGTGGTGCCCTTTAACTTTCTAATTTATTAGTGATAGTTGAAAAGGGCATAAAGAATGAAGTTAAACTTTATATTGCTTCATTTAGTTAAAAAGAATGTGTGTATGTAGGCTAGTCACCTTGTTGCTCCATCCAACTTGCATGAGAGCATAGCGACTCAGGACGGATTCTGGAGACAAATGTACTTGGATATGAATCTTGACTCTAGATCACTTGCTATCTGTGTGACTTGGCAAACATGCAGCCTTTCCAAACCTCAGTTCCCCCATTTTTAAAATGAGGATAATAATAGTACTCATGGCAGAGGGTGGTTGTGAGGATTAAGTGAGACCGTCTATATATTTGTTAAGTTTTTAATTCCAGCATCGTTAACATGCAGCATTCTGTTACTTCCAGCTGTGTGCTGTAGTGACTCAGCACTTCCCTTTGTCAGTCACCGGGCTCCTCAGGACAAGTGCACCTCTTCATCCCTATCACCTATTTCCCTCATCCCCCACTCACTCCCCTCTGGTAACCACAGGGTGTGCTCTGGAGTTAAGAGTTTGTTTCTTGCTTTGTCTCTTTTTCTTCCCTTGTTTGTTTTGTAGATTCCACATAGAAGTTGAAATCATATGGCATTTATCTTTCTCTGACTTACATCATTTAGCATTATGTGCTAAGCTAGCTCCATCCGTATCATTGCAAATGGCAAGATTTCATTCTTTTTTATGACCAAATAGTATTTGTGTGTGTGTGTGTGTGTGTGTGTGTGTGTGTGACATCTTCTTTATCCTTTCATCTATCCATGGACACTTGGGCTACTTCCGTAATTTGGCTATTGTAATTAATGCTGCTACAACATAGGATGAATGTATGCCTTTGAATTAGTGTTCTGGTATTATTTGGGTAAATACCCAGTAATGCAATTACTGGATCATAGTTCTAGTTTTAACTTTGTGAGGAGACTCCATACTGTTTTCCAGAATGGCTGCCCCAGTTAGCATTCTCACCAGCAGTGTAGGAGGGCTCCGCATTCTCCACATCCTCAAGAGATTGTCTATTTAAATGTTCAGCACAGTACTTGGAAATAGTAGGGATTCATTAACTGTTAAATATTATTCTGGTAGATATTTTAATAATATGTATTATGTACCATAATATAATTATATTATTAATAAGCCTCTAGCAAAGGTGCTCAACAAATATTTTTTGATTGAATTTAGGCTCAGTGGCCATTTCTATAAACTGTAGGTTATGAAGCTACTTGTCAAAAGCATACATTGTTACACTCTTTCTATGGGGAAATCAAATTTGACAGTCACTATAGATTTGTAACATGTTTTGTCCATAGGGAGAACTGCCTGTTATCTTCTGAAACTTCTAGGTCTTCATTACTGAATTGGGTAGAAAGTGATGTTACTACCTCCTTTCACTTTTAGTAAGTCTGTAGTCCTGTTGGTGGATAGGAGAAGGGCCTATAAAATGATTCATTTAAGGACCATTGGCAAGAAAGGCTTGAAAGGCTCCTTAACTCCAGAGGGACCCATTGCCATTTTACATGGGAGATACTGCGGTTGATCAAGTGGCAGTAATCTCAGCATGGAAAAACAAATGTGACCTTTGCTACACGTACAAAAGTTGAAAAGTTGTAGTAAACACCATTAAGATCTTCACAACCTGATTGTGAACCTACCAGAAGCACATGAAAGCATGAGAAGACTGGGGCACTGTGCCAGGGTCAGTCGGTCACTCCAGGAAACTCACCTGGTTCCCAAAACTGTTTCTTGACATGATTGTCTCAGAGGGTTGCATACATGGCTTGGATTTATTAAGTCTACCTTTGTGTAAATACACTTATTGTGCCTTATGTGGTAAATGAAGAGGTTTAGGGAATTGGCATATTTCAGGAGAGAAAATAGGAAGAAAATGACCAACTGTCTTTCAGGTAGTTGGAAAACATTTGTAGAGGAGGTACCATTCCAAGAAATGACCAGAGTTGCTTAAAAGAGAATTATTTCAGGCTTAGAACATTTTGAACTACAGGAAGTGGAGTTGTGGGGGCTTGCCTGGGAAATAGTGGACAGGGTGTTGGTTGAGCAAACACGTATTGAGTGCCACTGTGTACCTGGTGCTGAAGGTAGGAAAACAAGTGCGAGTCAGTCCCAGATCTCGCTACCTCACTCCTTGCTAGGAGAGGCCAGCATTAGCTGCTCAGAACAGCAGTGCACTCTGAACAAAGCGCTTCGGAAGGGCAGAGAGTGCAATGGTGAGTTATGCATCAGTGGAAGGAGTGCACAGTAAGGTTAACTTCATCAAATCCAGAAAAGTGGATGAGAGTGACCAGGAAGAGAGGAGCAGGGCCTCCAAAGCACGGGAGTGGCGTGAACGGCAGCATGGAAGGGTGGGTGCACATGTGACGTTGGGGGATTTGGACAGGAGCAGGCAGTGACACGGTGACATTGAAGTGTGGGCAAAGCACTTAGCCCATGTTTGATTATAAGAAAGATTACTCTGGTTTTTGCTCATGGTTTAGAGATGAAACACCACAAACTTCCAGGAGCTCCCTGGTGGCTCATTTGTTGTTGTGGCTGCCCGCTGGCTGAGGAGCAGCAGGGAACAGAGAGGAGAGGACAAATGGGAGGTGGATACCAAAAGGATCTGGCAACCATCTGGATGGGGGTCGTGAAGGAAAACAGATGACTTGATCATATTTTCTAGCTCAGGTGTCTGGGTAGATGGTATTACCATAAACCAACTTCTGGTGACAGAGAGGAAATGGGACTTGGGGGCCCAGAGAGATAATGTGTTGAGTTTCTGACATTTTGAGTTTGAAGGGCCTGAGGAACATGCAAACAGAGATACCCAGTAGGTAGTTGGAAAGACGGGTTGGAAATTACAGAGAATGTGTATTTAAAAGTTGTCAACGTGTAGAACTGATAATTAAAGCAATGGCAATAGATTCAGTCTTTTAAGAGAGTATTCAGAGTGACAAGACTGCCTAGGACTTTATCTTTGAGAACAACCAGTATGTTCCATTTGGGAAGAAAATGTTCTTATTGTGTATACCTATACTCTGTAAAGTCATAGTAAACTGTCCTGGTTTTATTTTGTATTCTTCCACTTCTTTCTCAGTAATGAAGATAAGAGAGTTGATTATATTAATGATGTGTGATCTTCAAGCATACTATTTTATTTTAAAGATTTACTTATTTGAGAGAAATGGAGTTGCGTGTGCACGCAAGAGAATTGGGGGACAGGCAGAGGGAGAGAATCTCAAGCAGACTCCCTGATGATCGTGGACCCCAACACCGGGCTCGATCTCATGACCCACAAGATCATGACTTCAGCTGAAACCAAGTGTCAGACGCTCAGTCTCTGAGCCAGCCATGTATCCCTTTAAGCATGCTATTTTAAACAGCCTTTCTTTGCCCTTAAAAACAATTCTGCTTTAAACTAAAGTGTCTAAATGTCACTGTGCTCGGTTTTTGGATTTCACTGATTGAATTAACGCTGATTTCAAGGAAACCAGTAATTCCTATCATTAAACTTCACTCTTCCAAAATGATTGCGCTGGTGTGTTGATCGCTTTAATTGTTCTCTCCCTCCACAGGAGCTGATGCAACAGAATGGGATTAGTTACGTGTTAAATGCCAGCAATACCTGTCCTAAGCCCGACTTTATCCCTGAGTCTCATTTCCTGCGAGTGCCTGTGAATGACAGCTTTTGTGAGAAAATTTTGCCGTGGTTGGACAAATCAGTCGACTTCATTGGTAAGTAGCTCCAGTAGTATTACAAGTCCTCTGGGTTATGTATAGTCTCATATACAGGTGTACCCCTTCCTTCCCTTTTTCGTCTTTAGAGGAAAGGAGCCTATTTCAGAGATTCCGTAAGTCTAGGAACAACACATGCTGCTGCTTATCTTACTCAGTGGCCAAGGTGACATGTGTGCCATGCTGTTGCTGAGGGACTGCCTTGTGACATTCTGGCTTCCTGAACACCAGGAGGTTAATCCTGATGAGATCTGTGATTATGTTGGCAAGTGTTTGAAAATCAGTTAAACTTCTGGGATTAAACTTTAGCCATTTTTTCAGATCCCATAAATGACTCTTGGAAGCTTTGGTGGCATTCCTTAAACTGGTTTCACCTCGCTGCTATGTTCTCCCCAGAGAAAAGTCAAATCCTGTGAAAACAAATCCCATCTTTATGTCACGAGACTTGTAAGCCTTAGTCCAAGTGCCAATAATTTCAAGTAGTAGGAGATCTAAAAAAACTCCCTGATCCCGTCCTGTGTTGTGTTCTGCTTGTGGGCCTGTCAGTCCTGGTGCTTGGTGACATTTTGGTGCCTCAGGATCAGATCTGGTCTGGGAAACTGGTGATGTGTATTTGAAATGCAGTTTTAGTGACAAGTGGCTGAACAGGGGAGATCTACTGTTTGCTCTCGACCAGCACGAGGAGCCCCTTTGTTCCTGATGTTCCATGTGAGAAGTTCGTGATGTTTTCTTCCTCTAGTCACATAAGCTTGAGCACTCCGCATTAAATACTCTGAATTTGTTACTGTAATTAAGAAAAGAACTGGTTCCCTTTAAAATCTGAAATTATGTACATTAAGCCTCTCAACTATACCTTTCATCTGAGAGGAATTTCTAGATAATGCTTTTGGAACTTTGAGTAATTCCAAAACAGTTCTCCTTTTTTTTTTTCCCTTCAAGATTCCAGATTGCCAAGTTTTCATCTTTAACTAGGATGCATTCTTTGAAATGTCAGAAGATAAATGGCTTAGATAATTCACTTTATAATATTCACAAATGAAACTCCCAAATGAATCAGCCCCACCGCTGTATTTCTAGGAAGTATTCAGTATATCCTTGTTTTTGCTTATTTAGAAGGTAACACTTAAAGTTAATGTTCCTATTGATTGTCATGTCAATCCAGAGACATTTGGCTCTAATCTCAGCTAAAAGTGCAGTTTCAGGACCTATTTAGAAGAGACCTCATCTCAGTGTTCGAGCTTTAGGAGGGTTAGCAGAAAAGAGAAAATGAGTAACTTTGCCCCAGCTTGCTTGTTTCTTTCCTGGTAGACCTTGGGGTCATCCTGCCACTTAGTTTAGACAGAAGGAATTTACCATGTTCCAGCTTGGTTAAGCACACCCAAATACGTATTCTAACTTATTAGTAATATCTGAAAATATTTATACTTCCCAGTATTTCACTTGCTCAGCCCTATTTACTAGGGCCATTGCTCCCCGCGCCCCCAGCCCGGTAATTCAGTGTGAACCTTCGAAGTCCTGCACACGGTCACAGTGGTTGCTGGCCTCCACCGTGCTCTCTGCCTTGGTCAGTTCTGGCAGGGTGCACAGTGGGAAAACTGCCCCCTTACCAGGGCTGAGTGACTTACAGGATTGTGGGGGTTTTGTCTCTTTATTATTGAGGTAAATTTCAACAAATTTCTGGGTTTGTTGGGAGGACTCAAGTGTTCATGGAGTTTTGTCTTTATTTTTAGTTCCCATGGGCAGCAGTGAGCTGGGGTTGCCTGGGACTGTGGGACACTCTCAAGGTGTCCGGTCCCGGCTGGCTGCTCCTCTGGCGCTCTCCCTCCTCACCCTGCCCTCGGCTTCCGCCCTGCATCCTGAGTTTGCATGGGCCCTACAGGGAGGTGACTCAGGGCATGTACTTTGGAGCCAAATTGTATTTGGGTCCTGCCTTCCCTGGTTACTAGTTAAGTGACTGGTGTAAGCTTCTCAGCTTCCTGAACTGGAAATGGAAGATAGTATATGTACTTAGAGGGGAGTTGTGATGATTAAAGTAAGTAACAGACGGAGAATACCTTGTCCTCATAACTGGTCTTACTAAATAGCAGTTTTACAAATGATCCTCTGAGAAGTTCTTTCAGTTTTTTTTTCTTAGAGCTGTCCTCTGTAAGCGCAATGATTGCTTCTTTATTTTTAGCCTTTATAAGTCTCATCCTCACTGGCTCCCCTTTACCCATTTGTTATCCTCTCTGCCCTTTTTTGACCTCGATTTTTATTCTTGAGCTCCTGTAGTGACAGCATGCTTTTCTTCTTTCCAGTTGTCACCGTCCATGCTTTTGCTGCCCCCCGTTCAGCAACCTTCAGTCTTTAGCCTGACATTCCCAGCCCTCCAGCCCCTACTCCCCACCTTTGAAACCTTCTTTCTAGCAACCCTCTGCTGCACCCACCCCGCCCCATGGCGCATGTGCAGTGGCCCTGGTGGACTGTTGGCTGAGTGGCCTATTGGGTCCTCCTGCATGGCCACCCAGCACACCTTTTCCTTCTCTCTGCCAGGTCCCTGTGTGTGTGACTTCCTTTAAGACTCCCTTTAGGACTCATTTCTGTCAAGAGCCGAACCCCAATCCAGTGTAATACTTTTCAGTTAGAATTTTTTTTTAAGATTTATGTATTTATTAGAGCATGTGCATGCACAGGGTGGGGAGGGGCACAGCAAAGGGAGAGAGAGAGAATCCTAAGCAGACTCCCCGCTGAGCCCATGGGGCTTGATCCCATGACCCTGAGATGACGACCTGAGCTGAAATCAAGAGTCAGATGCTTAACCGACTGAGAGCCACATAGGTACCCCTCAGTTAGATTTCTAAAATACATCCTCAGAAGTGTCATGATTGTAAAAACAATGTAAGTACAATGCAGAATATTTGAAAAACAGAGAAAAGGAAAGCTATAACCTCAACATCCTAACACATCTGTTATCATCATTTTATTTCCTTCCAACTCTTTTCACATTTTCTATAAAGATTGCTTTTTAAGGTATGTATGAGTCAGCTAGCCAGTATTTACTGGGTGCACAATATATGCCCAGTGTGAAGCCCTCTGAGGTAATTAGAAGCAAGATCCTTCTAGGTTCTTATAGTCTTGTTTTGAGATTACTGTTTCAGATAATTGAGAGAATATTGTCACGAGTGGCTCAGTCGTTAAGCATCTGACTCTTGATTTCGGCTCAGGTCATGATCTCAGGGTTGTGAGATCGAGCCCCATGTCAGGCTCCACACTGAGCATGGAGCCTGCTTAAGATTCTGTCTCCCTCCCCCACCCCCGACCTCCCCTCCAGCTCTCCACCTCCCTACTTGAGTATACATACACTTTCTAACTAGCTAAATAAATAAAATTAAAAAATTAAAATCCAGCCTACTTCCAATAAGAATTTAAAGCAGCTTACAGTATGAGACTAGGATAAAAAAACACACACATTACACACATACACATTAAAATAGGATCAAAGGGCAAGAACCAAGTAATATGGGGCTAGAAAAGTACAATAAAATCTGAATTACAGTTCCCTATTGAAATTGAGTGAAAGACTCAGCTTTGAGCTTCTTAGCAGCCTAGGCAAAAGTGGAAATACTAAGATTAGTATAGGCTGAGGACTGTGTAGTTGAGACAAGGGAGAGAACAGTAGAGGCCCAGGAAGGCATGGGACTTGATGTACATGGGTTTATATATTATCATGTTGTATAGTACGTATTTCTTTGTCTCAAGAATTTATATCCATTTGTTACTGTTTCATTATGTTTGATTTCACTATCTAGAGAAAAGCTGATTATTCATATACTATCCGAAAGTCCTATGTGTTTTGTACATCATGAATAATCACATACATTAGGAGTTTGTAATGTCTATAACAGAAGTGGGGAGACTGGAGAGGCCTTATATTACTATTTAGCTGCCAGAGCAGAGTCCCAGGAGATCTGTGAATTACAAGAATTTTGACATAAGGTTTGGTAACTTTTGGTGGTGTCAGCTAACACAAGAGCGAAAAGGGGAGAATCGAGCTCCACGACCGCGGCTCATAGGTAAGCGCGCGTGTCATTGTTCCGAAGTGAGGCAGTCCTAGTGCTGGCTGACATGTTAGCAGGTTCCAGGCAGCCTAGGCAACTTCACTTACTCCCACAGGTAGCTTCTGAAGCCCCTCAACAGGGAGAGATGGCAGCACCGTTGGGCTGAATGTTCTTGGTTCTAAGTGTCCAAAAGTCCCACCTACCCTGTTGTAGGGAGCAGACATGATGCAGTCAGGAACTCCTGGATATCCAGGAAAGGTTCAAGTTCCCTTGGTCCTCGTTAAAGGGAAAACCTGATTCATAGCATACACATGGTTTTCTTCTTAAATTCAGCAAATAAAGTTGAGCCACTTTATGACATACAGAAAAGTCTAAACTATAGGAAGATAGGTTCTATGGGTCAGGATTTTAAAAGTACCCTGAACGGGCATCTTTTTGCATTCTGATGCGATATGGTGATAGTCTTCTCCCTCCCCA
Source organism: Martes martes (assembly GCF_963455335.1). Classification (NCBI taxonomy): domain Eukaryota; kingdom Metazoa; phylum Chordata; class Mammalia; order Carnivora; family Mustelidae; genus Martes; species Martes martes. The sequence goes on along the minus strand of NC_137895.1, from coordinate 55,491,173 downwards.
CCCTCCTGATTCTTAAATTAGTAATGTGTGTCACATGTTTGAAATGAGAAAATATTTTTAAAAATATTATACCTCTTATATGTAGCAAAACATTATACTGAAGTACAATGTTATATGTCAGTTATATCTCAAAACTGGAAAAAAGTGTAGTATCTCTTACCTAACTAGAAAGAAGTTGGAGTGTCAGACAACATGGGTAAAGTTATTTTCTTTACGCTTCTCTGCATTCTGAAATTTTCCACACTAAAGAAGTAGAATCATGTCATCATAATGTAGGATATATAGCCAGGGAAAGTTATTCTATTAAAAATAATGTAAAAAACCCATTGGGAAAGGTACCGAGTAAGAGGCGAGCTTGAGTTAGGGAACTCAGTGCTTACTAACACGTCTAGCCCTTTGCTGTCCTGTATGTAAATGGTGAAGTGATCTTCCTTTTATCTCCCTAAGAAACTATTGAAAGGAACAATATGTAAGTAGATGAGATTTACTTGGAGTTATTAGATGAAAGGAAGTACCTGGCAGCAAGATCTCACCGTTGACTATAGTTGTGCTTAGTGACCCTTTTTGAATTTGACTCCTGCAGAGAAAGCCAAGGCCTCCAACGGGCGCGTCCTGGTGCACTGCTTAGCCGGCATCTCCCGCTCGGCCACCATCGCCATCGCCTACATCATGAAGAGGATGGACATGTCCTTAGATGAAGCTTACAGGTGAGGGCCAGAATGCGTCTTGTGCGACAGGCTTTTCATTTGACCTGAAGTGTGAAGGGAGAGGAGGGCGTGTAACCAAATTAAAGCAAATCAGGACTATTTTAGTTACATGCCGTACAGGTGACTGGATTTTTAAATGGTTTTTCAAAGACCAGAGAAGAATGCACTTGTATAAGTTAGTATGAATTCCACCCAAACTCGTGTTGGGTTCATCTTCAGCTACTTTCTAATTTCTAGGAACAGTAAATCTAAACAGAACACCATCCTATTAAGTGAGTTTATATCTTTTCCTAACTGGGGAAGTATATCTGAGGAAAAAAAACTCCAGCAGATTACCCATTACAGAATTCCTCCTCCTGCTTCCAGCTTTGTGCCTCCATCACTGTGAGGAAAAAGCCCGAGAGCAAGTAATTGTCAAAATATGTTTACTGAGTCCAATGTCCTGCATTCTAGAGTTGCCGAGAGTCTGCGTTTTCACTGGATCGCTCTCCCCACCCTTGGGCCAAGTGGAGGGCAGGCAAGTGGCAAGTGCGCACAGGACCGGGGTTTGTGCCCTGGGTCAATCGGGGGCCCCTGTGCGCTTAGCGGGTAGAGGTGGGGAGTTTCCGTGTGATAGAGAGCCAGTACATAGGGTGGCAGGAAGCAGGACTGTTGTAACAATTGGACTTTTTTCTCACATTGGAAGATCTGGAAAGAAACGTACTACCCGAGCAGCTTCTCATTCGAGGAGCGAGCCTGGAGGAGAAGGGTCCTACCTTCGTTTCCATCAGTTCCCTCGTCCCCCAGTCAGGCTGTTTTCCCCACAGGGCTTCTGGCACCATTTCGGAAGCAGAAGGAAAGGCACTCTTCTGTCACGTTACCAAGTCTTAAACGAGGACCCTACGTTTATATTTGTTACGGTGGGGCCAGTTGTTTCTGACCTCAATTTGCTTTAGGTTACTTGATTTCCAAGGAGTTTGTGATTTTCCTCTATCTGTATTCAAATACAAATCCTCAGTGTGGTTTCACTCCTGCATCTTTGGCAGGGTGTCTGTGAAGGTCAGTAGCCAATGAATTCGTCTAAGAGTCTGTTTCCACAATTAAACATAAAAGCTATTTATTACTAGTTTTTACCCCTTGATGATTCTTTTTAACACAGTGGTTATAAAAATGGACCCAGACATTAGGCCTGGTTTTGAATCCCAGCTGTGTGATTCTGGGCAAGTCACTTACGGACTTTGTGTCCCTATATGATGGGATAACATACCCCCTGACATGGGTAGTTTTGGGGACTGAATGAGATAATACTCTGTCTAATGCAGTAGCCCAGTGCTTAGCACACAGAGCTGCCTGAGAGCTGATGACTCTGTCATGCTGAAGACAGAAGGAACTCGAGTGTGTGCATTGATGCTTTGGTCACCTGATAACTGCTTTTCTTGTCATTAATTAAAACATACAATGTCCTGAGGAAGTGACTGGGGGGACTTTGAGAAGGCACGATACAGGGAAAGCTGGAGAGTGGCTGTCACTCTACTTCTGATGGCGGCGGCCCCAGCGCTGGGGTTGGGGTGGTTAGGACAGAATCTTCGCTTGTCAGTTGCATTGGAAACTCTGGGTCCTTGAAAATAAGAAGGCTGAAACTAGAGCTTTGGGGGCCTGTCCCCTGTCTTTCTAGCATGCTCCAGGGACATGTATGTCTCCCTGAACTTTCATACCAGTCATCTTCCCATAGGTATCTTGGAGGCTCTAATAATTCCCTTTTACTTAATATTCTATTTTCTAGCTATTTTAAAGATAAAGTGCAGCTGCAAAATTTACAATTTTTGTGCCTTTGCTCTCTTCACAGATTTGTGAAAGAAAAAAGACCTACTATATCTCCAAACTTTAATTTTCTGGGCCAGCTCCTAGACTATGAGAAGAAGATCAAGAACCAGTCGGGTGCATCAGGGCCAAAGAGCAAACTCAAGCTGCTGCACCTGGAGAAGCCCCATGAAGCTGTCCCTGCGGGCTCCGAGGGTGCTCAGAAGCACGAGCTGGGCCTCAGCCCACCCTGTGCCAACTGTGCTCCCTCTGAGGCGGTGGGACAGCGGCCCGCACATCCCACTGGCGCGCCCAGCCCGCAGCCCTCGCTGCTGGAGGACGGCCCCCTGGTGCAGGCACTCAGCGGCCTCCACCTGCCCTCCAGCAAGCGAGAGGACAGCAGTAAGCTCAAGCGCTCCTTCTCTCTGGACATCAAATCCCTTTCGTACTCCGCCAGCGTGGCGGCGTCCTTGCACGGTTTCCCGTCCTCAGAAGAGGCTCTGGAATACTACAAGCCTTCTGTGAGTCTGGAGGGGGCCACCAAGCTCTGCCAGTTCTCTCCGGTGGAGGAGGTGTCGGAGCAGACCCCCGAGAGCAGCCCGGACAAGGAGGAAGCCAGCCTCCCCGAGAAGCCTCAGCCGGCCAGGCCCCCCGAGGGCCCGGGGAAGCGGCTGCACACGGGAAGAACCAGCGCGGGGGGCGCTGCCCCGCGGCCCCTCTTCTCCCCGCTGCAGCGGAGCGGGAGCGTGGAGGACAACCGCCCCGCCAGCTTCCTCTTCGGCCTGTCCGCCAGCCAGCAGCACCTCGCCAAGTCCGCCGCCGGCCTGGGCCTCAAGGGCTGGCACTCTGACATCTTGGCTCCCCACACCTCTGCCCCTTCCCTGACCGGCAGCTGGTATTTCGGCCCGGAGCCCCCTCGCTTCTGCTCAGCCTCAGCCGTCTATGGGGGCAGCGGTGGCTACTCGGCCTACAGCTGCAGCCAGCTGCCCACCTGCGGTGACCCACTCTACTCCGTGCGCCGGCGGCAGAAGCCCAGCGACAGGGCTGACTCCCGGCGGAGCTGGCACGAGGAGAGCCCGTTCGAAAAGCAGCTGAAGCGCAGAAGCTGCCAGATGGAATTCGGCGAGAGCATCATGTCGGAGAACAGGTCTCGGGAAGAACTGGGCAAAGTGGGCAGCCAGTCCAGCTTTTCGGGCAGCATGGAAATCATTGAGGTCTCCTGAGAAGGAAGACCCTGTGGGCTTCTATGGACAGTACTTTCTTGTTCACAAAAATATTCCCTGTAAATCTGAAATATATATATGTACATACATATATATTTTTGGAAAATGGAGCTATGGTGTAAAAGCAAATGATGGATCAACACAGCTGCTCTCTCAGCGTCCGTACTTGAGCAGCTGCGCTTTCTCAACAAGAGTGGACGGGCAGATGCTAGATGTCTTCCCCGCCAGATGAGAAATTGTACGCAGCGCATTGCACATCCTCTTGTTCCTACTGAGTCCCAGGTTGGGTGGTGGAGGATGACATGCCCTCCCATGTTCGTGTTGTGCTAACAAGAGCTCTCGAATGCTAGCCCCTGTCCGGCCCCCTCCGTAGTGCACCTTAGCGCTGAGACTGAGCCAGCTCGTGGGTTGGGTGGGTAGACCCCATCAGGGACAGAACCTCACCGTAAACGCAAGAGAAACGAGCCCATCCAAAGCGGACTCGCACACCCAAGCTCACGTGGCAGCCGAGTGCCGCGAGCCTCATTTTGCTGCACACACACCATTAGGGGCCTTGCCAAGGTCGACTTCAGAGCAAACCCAGTACCTCAGACTGAAAGTCGGGGCTTTCACCACTACCGAGTCCGGTAGCCTATCTTCTAGGCATTGTGAATAGGTAGGTAGCTAGTCACACTTTACAGGCCAATTCAGACTGTCTCTCCACAAATTTCCAATTGGGCCTGGATGGTGGTAGTTAATTTTTTCTTCTCGGCTTGATGAAGAGAAGGGGGACTGTCTAGGATTCAATTGAACAGCCAGGGACCTGGCCTCGTAATGATTTAAGGTAGGTCGGGAGGCTAAACGAGTCTTCCTCCCTCCGTGTGAATCAAAGAATTGTTCCAAATGGGGTTGTTAATCCTTTAAATAAAGAACTTGGTTGAAGCCAGCTGTGAATTTATTTGGGTTGGTAGAACAGCAGCACCTTCAAGTTCTTGGCCAAAGTAGATTTTTTTCCATTTCGGTTTCTTTGCACAGATAGGTTTTTGTAAAAAACCTAACAGGTAGACTTTTACAGGAAACTATCAGGAGGGAGAAAAGCTCTGGAAAGATTAAAGAATTAAAATTGCTAAGGAGAGCCAGGAAACTCATTTTTCTCAATAGTTTTGTTCCCCTGAGCCTGTGATGAAGGAGATAGTTCTGTAATTTCCTCACACTTCCCGATTTACTAATAGGGCTGAGAGGCTAGTTCAATGAGGAAGGTTCTGAATAAAACAGTGTAGGAAGGTGAGGGGAAGGTGGCTGGCTTTTGTTGTGAGCAGAGTGGGAAGCCACAGTCAAACTATTCTCAGAAAGTATCCCCGGCATTTTTTTTTTTTTTTTTTTTTTTTTAGTAGAAAGGACATATCAAAATGGAGTGGGACCAAGGTGGTCTCTCAGTCTTTGACCTACAATCACTGTATGGACTCAATCCTGGCAGCTGAAAATAGAGGAGTTAATTGGAACAAGTACACAAGTGATTAGTACATACCTGCTTTTAAACTTCCCGGCTTGAGTCTTGTCAGCTACAGTATGGTCCTCTTTTGAAGCCTTAATTCACGTCAGCAGCTTTTGGGGGGGGGGATGGGGGTGTTGTCATTTTTCTTTACTGTAAGTGTAGCTAGTTGCTGACTCATATCTCAGGTTTTTCTGTGTTTGAGAAATGGATAGTCCTTCGACTAGGATGTGACTTCATGTTTCCTATGATGACTGCTGAAACCAGCACAGAATGAATGATGTGATTCAGAACGGACTTGCTCATGATGATTCCAAGCAGCACGTAACAGAACCGCTTGCTCATGCACGGGTAACGTGCTGTGATCCGGGTGTAAAATGAAGGCAGAAAGAGAGGACACTGCATAGGGAGCTCAGTGTTCCTGTAAGGAAAAAGTTCTGTTAAATGATGTTAGTTTTTCACATACATTTAAATCTGGGGTGTAATCAGACATTCTCAAGGAGTAATTTTTGAGGTGTTCTGTATACACCAAGCATGGAAGAGCTCACTTGTTCTCCAGAGTCTGGTCATAACTGTGGAACATTTTTAAGAAATGAAAGCAAGAGCTCCAGTGTTAAGTCTGTCCCAGGAGGGTTGTGGAGGGGACTTCCATCGTTTGGGGTTTCTCCTGGCCGTGGTCCCCTTCCTTCCCATGACTGCGAGGTAATCCTGCCCTACAGCCTTCGGTCTCAACTGCGTATGTCAGATACACAGTTCTCTGGCAGGAGACTGCAGGGCCACGGGGTGAGCCCTGCCACTGCTTGGGGAGGCTGGCTGCTCTCTGCCATAGGGGCTCGTAGGGCACGCCCTGGAGTCTGCCAGCAGGACACTGAACGGTGATTTCTAAAGAGCAAAACTAGACTTGTGTGTGAGAAAGGCTGGACTGTGGTTGACATTTGTAAAGTGAGGTGGAAAGACTGTATAAATGTTTAATATGAATATAGTGTTCTTTTGGAGTAAGATGCTGTTGAATGGTTAAATTGTGCATTTCTCATTTTGATGTTCATGTATGTTAATATGAAATAAAATCAAAACTGGTACCTGTTTATACATAAATGAGAAAAGGACCTCTCCTTGCAGCTTTTGGTGGGAAGAACAATATCCGAGTTGCAGAAGGAGGCAGTGGTGGGACCTGTCCCGCTGTTCCCACAGCGAAGGCGACTTAGATCAAAATAAAGTGGTGAGGGCACCAGATACAGTATGTGTGCCATCCTTCCCACGAAACACCAGCTCCTTGGCTGATGGTTCCACGTTGGCCTTTGTTTTTCAATGCCTGTACCAATGCACACTACAGTGGGGAGCCCTAGACACTTGGTAAATATTTGCTGACTGACTGAACCGAGAATAAGTATAGGGAGGAAGAAGACCAGATGCACATTCATGGCACATTCTAACGGTATATGTAAATGGTTTTATAATTCTTACAGGAAAAATGGGGAATAGTCATTAAAGATCCGTTCTCCATCTTTGCCATGAACATCTTCAGGACCCCTCTGCTTATAAAGGACACTGCACAGGACAATTTAGGATACTAGTAGCTTAGTCTTATCAAAGGAATAAAGCATTTTACTACCTCCATAAATATGCTTCATAATAAAGCATATTACCTTGGAATAAGAATCACAGGTGATGTCACTTAAGTTGGTTGGGACAGGCTTCTGAGATGAAGTTAAATTTAAGAAAATTTAAAAGCAAGAGGGATGGTATTGGGTGAGCCAAGACTAAGAGCGGCCTTGGCCTGGACCTGGCAAAGAACCAGAGGCAGACACAGGACGGAAGAGCAAAGGGAGTGGGAGCACGTCTGCCTCCAGAGAGGAAGGCAGTGTGTGCGAGCAGGTGTTCAGGGAGAGGCTTCAGATGAGAAGGTGCAGATCTTGGGAGCTCCTGAAGGCCAAGCCTCTTACGATTTAAGTACACAGATCTGGGGACTTCTTAGAGGCCAGTAAGAACAGGCTAGTATGGGAGGACTGGTTTGAGTTTGACAAGGAATATCAGACCAGGGCTCAGGCTTAGGGGAAACAAGGAAGATAGAGATGGCAAGGCAAGGGTGTACATACGGGGACTAGCTGACAAACTTTTCACGTCAAAGCCGTCACTGCCATTTTTAATACCATCTGGTTTTGTTTTCTGACACCACGCAGAATCATTTTAGACCTAGTAACATTTGTACAGGTGCTTTTCTCTGAACATTACTGTCCTGCATCTATAAATGGAAGAGGGAAGTGAGTTATTTCTAGCATTCTGTGGGGCCCATGCATCCTTGTACAGCGTAATTATATTCAGTTTTATCTTCAAAGTCTTGCAAAATCAACTGGAAAATTACCTCACTGTCTTGGAAAATGTTTACACGTCAGTCCTGTTGTTGCAGTTTATATGCACAGGCAACAAAGTGGGTTTACGTAAAAACCAGTTTCACCCCTTTAGTTCTAGCTCAGTCAAATCCATGGAAATAATGTCCCACGGGAAATGTGGGCTGTGACCTCGAGGGAACAGTGTCCCAGGCAAAGAGGGTAGCTCACAGAGGGTGAGTTCAGCTGTGCTCTGGGTTCTCTCTGCTAGAGGGAATTCCGACACTTTCAAAGGCTGAAATTGAGGCACTTGGTTCACCAAAGCTTTGAGCGTGAATCCTGCTCACTATATCATAAAAATAAAAGGTGGCAGTAGGAAGATGCCTTGATTGGTGAAGAGAACAGAGTCCCTAGTAAATTCCATCAGGCCTCAGAGTGGCACAGATGACCCTGCCCAAGACCCTGACAGGAATGGACACACACCAGCACACCACAGGAGCTACTGGTAGACTAGGAAGCAACTGGGTTTAGTTGCCAACAATTTTGATTTTTTTGGTTTAAGGCATGTGAATAAGGAAGTTATCCGGTCACCCTTCCCCTCTAGAGTTGGGCCATTTGAATGGAAGCGACACGCTTTGCGTGTGTGCAAGAAATTCAGTGCTGCTTACCACACGTTAGTGAACAGCAGTGACCTCGGGGGTGCTATGCAGCTCTTAACTGAGGAAGCAAAGGGCAGGGGAAAGAGCAGCAAATTCTTTCTCTTGGCACGAAGAACAATTTACACCTATGACATCCCCCAGGAAGAAGAATGGTCACTTCACTCTACCCTTTGATCTTTAATAGCAACATTTTAAGCAGTTTCCTACTGAGTACTATATATCTGGGTTTAGCTGAGGTACAAACAAATTGGGAAGACCAAATTTCTCTCACCCTAGAATATTAATCAAGGCTTGCTCCCAGCTTCCATTCCTGAAGATTCCTGGTTTTGCCTTGGGACTTGCTAAGGGAACAGCCACAGCTGAGTCAATTCTACAAATCCACAGAAGCAGGGGCCTCATGTCAGTCCCCCAGCACCGTTAGTGTATGTAACCTTGGAAACTGCATGTTTGGGACACCTGTAACATACCCTCCTTATATGTCGGTGGGAAAAGCGAAGGAGATTATAACAAACAAAAAGCCCACCTTGTTCCCTGAGCGCACTCCTGGATCTCGGGGTATGGAATCCTTATCATTCATTTCATCCAGTGCCGACCCTGCAGAGATATAAATTCTGTTCCTAAGGACAGAACTTCAAGGGCAACAAAGACGTGACAGTTGTCAAATTACATAGGTTCTCATGAGATCTACACTCTCACACGCTGTAAACTGGCATGCACACATGACACGGGGTGAAGGCCAGCTCCTACCAACATGTACTACAACAAGTCAAACAAGGACACTGCAGTTTATAGGGGCATGTTTGACAGTGTTCATACATACAGAGGCAGAGGTCGATAGATTAGCAAAACAGATGCTCAAAAGAAAGGAGTCACTGGATATTTTCTAATAAACAAAAAGAAGGAAACAAGCTCCGTTGGGAGTTCAGAATGTGAAGTCACTTCCAAAACACACTGCTCAGAGACAACAGGTAAAGATGTGGCTAGAGTATCAGTCACGGAAGTGGAATCCTGGAGCTGGAAGGGGCCCGAGAGCCTGTCCAGCCCGGCTCACACCGCAGGGAAGTGGAAACAGGCTCAGGGAAATGAAGGTATCTGCCAAAGGTCAAGCTGGACACTAGGAGTGACAGACACAGAATCAGGAGCAGGGGCATTGAAGGACTGACCTTGCGCACTTCATTACGGGTGCTACTAAGAGCCCCAGTCGAGCTGTTTCTGGTGCAAGTGAAGTCACCAGGCAGGCAGTCAGGAAAGAAGGTGGCAGTGTGGTCTGAGACAGCCAGGACAGCTGCAGCCTGCGAGCAACCGGCTGGAACTGGCATCCACCTCTCGCTAGGACCCACGCCAGCTTCCCCTCTTGAAGCTTCATCCTCCTGCTGACGACTTAACAGGAGAAGCCCGATTCATACCTGGCCCGCAATTTGGAAGAACTGAAGGCAGAGTTCTGTGGGAGCTGGAGGGGCCATGAACCTGGCTGCTGGGCCCAGCACAGGGCAGCTGTCCTTGAACCGGAGCGTGAGATGCAGCGGGGGCCTGATGTCGGCAACCTCTGGCGAGGGAGCAGGGCTACTGCTTTCTGTCCACTTCCAAATCTCATGCAGGTGGCTCCCATGGCCAACTCTACCCAGAAACAAACAGAGATTGTGGAAAACAGTTCAGCACAGCCAAGTTGACAACACTGCAAAACCACCCCCCACACCATAAACACTCACTAGAATTCTCTAAAAAAATACTGAATTTGCCTATTGTTCTTCTCTGCTTCTACCCAGTAATGAGGAGCCTCAGTACTTAGGACCCAAATGCAAGTTATTATTATCATTTCATCTAACTTAAAAAAAATTTTTTTTTCCCCAGTAAGCTCTATTCCCTCTACACATGGGGCCTGAGCTCACAGTCCTGAGACCAGGAGTCGCACGCTGTACCGACCAGGCCAACCAGGCACCCCCGTCTAACTTCTTTGTAAGAAGAATTGGGTTTTGAGGTGGGTGGCAAGCCGGCTGGCTGGCTGAGAATATTCTCATGCCGTGGTTGGTCCACCCTCCTGCCACACTCTCACCATGAACTGTTAAAACACAGCGAGTGAGCTCTGTCCTCAGTGGGCATGGTCTGCATCTCATTTTATTTGCTCTGTGCTTTAATTTATGAATTACACTACGTGTGGTGACGGTAACAGCACCCGACCCCCGAGCTGCTCTTACAGCTCTTCGTCCTCGGAAAGCTGCAAGCACGCCCGTGTTCAGAGCGGGGATCTGCGATCTGCACACTCCAGGAACTCAGAAAAACACGATGGTGATGGCTTAAAAAAGCCACTTCCTGCCAGTCTTGGCAAAGGGCAATAGAAGTATTCCTTGTATTATTTCTTCAAAACTCAATTTCTGCTGGTTTGAAATTAAAGAAAGGAAAAAACAGTAATGAGCACGGGTAGCACCTAGCCTAGCTACATGGATATTAAAATATATTGTGAAATTATATTAAAATAGTATAGAAAAGTGAAGAACCACATGAAATGGGGGGAGAAAGATGAGTGGATGAGAACAGAGCTCAGAACTAGCTCCTCAATCACATGGAAATGTGGGACATGACAGAAGGGGTACTGTGCCTCAGCGGGGGGAGGACACATTCACTAAACATCGCCACCCTCCCCTCCATGACATTTCCTAAAATAACCTTAGCTATTAATAGGTTTCTAAGAAACAAAACATCTTTCCGGATTTGTACCCTCGAATAAATTCCTCTAGAAATGGTTTAAGATGCAGTAAAATCCTGACCATCAAAAGGCATTAGAAACACAAACTTCCTTCACCAGTGTGGCCCAACAGAGGTTCAAGGGAGAGTTCCTCCCTCCCCAGCTCGCGGCTTCCGAGCCCCCCACAACTCCCTCACGCCACTTTATCTCCTGAGGCTGGACACCTCTAGGCTGCCTTCCTAATGGGGAGAGGAAGGCATCAGTCCCCAGGCAGGCAGACACGGGAAGTCTCCCCCTGAAAGAGGGGGATGCCGCCTTGGCCTCTTCCCTGGGCTCTGGTGTCCATCTGCTCTTTCCAGCTCAGAGGGATGAATACTCTTGATATTCTTTGGTTGTTCCTTCGAAAATCCTGGAAGCTGTTTTCTTTTTTCCTGTGTCTGAATTAATTTTTTTTTTTCCTTTAGCTTCGAATGCTCAAGTTTCTTTGTTATCCAGTTATTTTAGGTCCTACGTTTTATTCTGGGTTCTAAGAATCTTATAAAATAGTATCTATTTAAAATCCGAGATTAGAATCAGATCACGTTTACCAGAGATATGCTAAAAGGATCAACTTTAAGGTTATAAAGCTACCAAAGACTGTTTTTGACATCTCAAAACACTTTCAGAAGTTTAGAGGATTTAATAAGGGGAGCGAGGCGAGTCCTGACAGGATGTCCTGGCCCAGAGGCTTCCCCATATTCCCAGCTCCTGGTCGCAACGTGCCTGCCTCCACCTGGTCGTCCATTCTGTTTCTTTGCATCTTTAGCCTTTTCTTCCCTGGGGACAGCTCTGAGGTGCAAACTCCTGCACTAAGTACTTCTGCGGTTACTCAGGTGGCTTCCTTTCCTAAACTTCCACAGAAGTTCAGCAGCACTGTGAGTTTCCTCTCTGAAGAAAAGGAGGGCCGGGACCCCAGAGGCCTGTTTGTAGTCAGGGCACAATGTCAGACAGAGCAAGTGGGCTCGACACACGCCTGCTGCAGGCATCTCAAAGTGTGACCACGCCAGAGGTTTACCAGGCTAGTAAAATCAGTGTGGGTTAAAACCTTGTCACAGAAACTGGAGTCTCGCCAGTGCTGATGTAATGTGAGGAAACCTAAACCACGTGTGCATTAAGGAAACCAGTTATCAGTGGGAGATGAGCCCAATGAGGGTGTTCAAAGGAAGTCCTCAGTCTCCAATGACGACACACAAGGGACACCATAACCCAGCACACAACAAAAATACCAGTGTTCCGCTGCGGCAGGAACAGGGTGCCCCAGATAAAGACCTGACATGATGTCAACAGGGCAGGAACAGTAACAACACCGAGACTTGGATTAAATTAGTTCTTTATGTTTACAATTTATAACCTGGAAAGCCTACTGAGTAAAATTTCATGAAGGCTTTGAGGACACAGAGCTTCTTAAAACATTTCTCCCCTTCTTTCCATATTTTCACTCCGCAAGCTAGACTTGACAATATACACTCTCAATTAAAAAAAGAAAATCTAAACAAAATAAAAAGAATTCCCGACACAGAGTTCTGCAAGAAATTTCTAATAATTCAGATACTCCAAATTCGGTTAGCACCGAGAATGAGTTTGGTTCGTTTTGCCAAGGGGAAAACGCATCAAGGAAAGGGGTAGGTGGCGCAGGATCAGATTTTCAGGCCAGCCAGACCGCTACACACCCCTTCCCAGAGTCCCAGAGCCTCCATGCGGCTTTAGGATCCAGTCAGTTCCTGGGTCTCGGGCCCCAGGGGCAGTGCCTGGCTCTGTCCCCTGAGAGCAAGCACCCAGCCGGCCGGAGTGGAGCAGCAGCCCTAGAGCTTGAGCTCCCGCTCTGGTTTCATGCTGAAGGGCTCCAAGCGCTCGCTCTCTGGCAGCAAGCTGTTGAGCCGCTCCATCAGGGGCACCGTCTGGTCAATGCCCATCTGGATGCGGCGGAGGATGGCTGACATCTCGTTGACTTTCTGGATCTGCTCCGCGTATTTGGCATATCTCTTCTGGCGCTCCTGCATGAAGCTGAAGAGCGTCTCCACAGACAAATCCATCTGCAGAGGGAGAAAAGAAGGAAACGCATTAAACCTAGTTGAACCAAGTCCTCTCCAGGGGACCAGGTATCCAGCAGGAGTCCCTGCTCCCCCTAACCTCCCCCTAACCACCCCTCTGTCACCTGCTGCCCCATGGTCACCTCTGCAGGGGGCTCCAAGACACTTGCGGAGACCCTCAGATTTTTTTTCTCTATCTCTACATAAAGGATCCTGGGCTTGGAAATTAGACCAGAATTTGAATGTGGCTCTGCCACAGGGGTTGGTAATACTTACCTTTTTTGCACATCTCCAAAAAACAGGGAACTCGGGGTGCCTGGGTCACTCAGGTGGCAGATGGTTAAGCGTCTGCCTTCAGTTCAGGTCATGATCCTGGGGTCCTAGAATCCAGCCTCGGGCTCCCTGCTCAGTGGGGAGAGTCTGCTTCTCCCTCTCCTGCTGCTGCTCCTCCTGCTCATGCTCTAATAAATTTTTTTTTATTTTTAAGATTTTATTTATTTGACAGAGAGAGAGACACAGTGAGAGAGGGAACACAAGCCAGGGGAGAGGGAGAAGCAGGCTTCCCACTGAGCAGGGAGTCCGACTTGGGGCTTGATCCCTGGACCCCAGGATCATGACCTGAGCTAAAGGCAGAGACTTAATGACTAAGCTACCCAGGCTCCCCTCAAATAAATAAAATCTTAAAAAAATAACAAACCAGGGAAATGATTCCCCAACTGTGAGGATGGAGTGAGAGCACACATCCAGCACAGGACCTGGCATGGCTCAGAGGAGCTTCACAACACAGGTGTCATTCCTTGAATGGCTGCGGGCTGGCAGCCCCTGGGGACAAGTGCAGGGAAAGGGCTGGCTTTCTCTGACAGCCAAGGCGCAAGTCCACACCATACACTACACTGCTGTGAGGCAAACCACTCCATGCACTCTCTCTCCTGGTTAAACAAATGTTAGGCTCTGTGCTCCCCTTTTGTGACTATTTTCTTCCCCTGGGGAAATTTTTTGGAAACTATCACCTGGATAAAAATAAGGGGAGGGAACTTCCAGCCTGTCAGGTGCCTACACCCACCCCTCCTGTGTAGAGAAGAAACAAACTACCAAGACTCCAATTTCTACCCTTAAATTGAGTTCAAATGCTACATCAGCCCCCATTCCAGGAGCACGACCCTACCCAACCCCCCAGCCCCAAGCAAAGTGCAGGCGCCCAATACATGCTACCAGAGCCTCTGGAAATGGTGTGATAAAAACCAAATCATGGGGCTCCTGGTGGCTCAGCTAAGCACCCATTCTTGGTTTCAGCTCAGGTCATGATCTCAAGGTTGTGAGATCGAACCCTGCACTGGGCTTTGTGCCGGGCTTGGAGCCTGCTTGAGATTCTCATTCTTTCTCTCCCTCTGCCCCTCCCCTCCCTCTAACAAAACAAAACAAAACAAAACACCAAATGAAACAAACAGGAGGAAACCAAAGCCAGCCCCACGAAAAATAACCAGTTCTATTTTTATACTGTGTTTGTGTGTGTGTGTGTTGGGGGGGCGGTGAGGAGAAGGACGGTGAGTAAGGGAGGTGTTAGAAGAACTTCATGCTTGTTTGTTCTATGCTGGTTCTTTCGTCACTTGTTTTGAAATGCTCAGGGGACAAAAAAAAAAAAAAAAAAAAAAAAAACAGCTTGTGGGAGAAGAGCAAGGGAGGGAAACCACCACCTCCCAATACTGTGGAAGCAGTTTATACCTTCAGATGGTTCTCTGCAATGCTGTTCAGTCATTCCAGCACTTTCAGGTAGTGGGCCAGTAAATTATAGCATTCCTAAGAATCAACCACTAGGCCTTTTCAGAATGGCAATTCAGGCCAGCACCTAGAAACACTCCACCTTCCAACAGACAGTGGTGACGTGGGAGCTTGCCGGACTCCTCATAAGAACCAGCAGAGCTCACTGAATCGCCTGCTCCAGCATTCGGCACCATCTTGAGTTATCCCATTTCACTTGACTCGGGCGCTTCCGTGCTCCCCACACCCAACTCTACCAGACCAGACAAATACCTGTGAAGTTTATGTGAAATGTCCTCCAAGACTCTAACTTGTCTTGTCTTAGGTCCTTGGCAATCAACCACTTCCCTCCTGATTTATACTTGACCAGACAGTGGCATTTGTTCAAATGACATATACTTGCCCACACATTTCCACATCCGACTGGGGCCCATGTCTGATGTATCCAGAGCTTTTGTCCAAGCCACCCCATGTTTAGTGCCTGGGTGAGCACACATAATTAGAGCACGCTGTTGACACACATGGACAGTATGTCTCTTGAGAGTCAATTCCCTGACAGTCCATGGAGGAAAAAACCACAGAGGAGGAAACCTCAAGCTGAGTGACCTGTGACGTCTCACGGCGACAGAAGCAAAACTAGAACAGAGACCTCCTCAGTCTAGCATCTTCCTTTCAGCTGTATTCCCCGAGCAAGAGAGCATACCATTATTGGGCATGACATTCTAGTTGGTCCATAGCATGGCATTAAAGCACATCGAATTGCATGATGGAGACATTGCCTTTTAAACCTTTTCCCCTTCTGACTGCTGCCAGGAAAGTCTCGCGTGGGTGCAAGTAAGACTTTAAAATCTGGGGAAGTGTAACATAACTAGTGATGCCTATTTCTCACATCCTTGCCCTTTGCTCTCTTGAGTCACCACCGCAGCTGCTCCCTAACACCTTCTTCTGCTTGCACCCGTGTGCGCACAGACTTTCCCCTACACACCCGACTTTAAGGCAGTAAGGCAGCATCTAATGCAATTCTGAATCTTACCATTTTGACTATCTGGAACATATCCTTATTCACCCTTCTTATTTCTATTTTTGGTGCAAAGATTCTACTGAGGAAGAAGATATATAATATAGACAGTCAACAGACCTATGCTGGTACTACAGTGTGCCATCTGCAAGGTCCTGGGGACACAGATACTGAGAACCACACTACCTGTACCCCACATAGCTTACTGTACGTTAACATGACTTTTGTTTTCCACTGTCTTTGTTAATGTTATCTTGTTTCTTCCAGAAAATAGGCCCAGAAAGGAAAATAATGCAAATAACTTTGTTTCAGGAACTTTCAGAAAAACCATGTAAGTGAAAAAAACTACTAGATTTTCCAACAGACAGAGAATGACTGCTTATTTTCCACAACCCTTGCCTCAAAACCCACGCCTTGCTATGACCACATGACTAAGTTCTAGTCAGTGGTACATACACATGGAAGTCTCTCAGGGCAGCTTCTGGTATCTTCCTTAAAACTCAGCTGGCATACACCCTGCTCCTTCATCCCTTCCCTCACTCTGCTCCTGTAGGAATGCAGATGCAGCCCCCTTAGACCATGAGAATAAGTAAGGTCACATCCTAGGGTTGGTAGAGCAGTGAGCTAGAAGACTAGGTCTATGAGGACTTTTATGGCTGACAGTAGTACCAGGCCTGTGAGAGAAAAAGAAACTTCCATTCTGTATAAACCACTGTGATTATGGACCTCTGTAACACCACTTGAATTTAATCTTCTCCTGGTAGAAATGAATGAGATAAATTCCCTGCTGTCAAGGAACTCACTGTTTATTCTGAAATTCATACCTCATTATGTTGCCCTACATATGCATATACTGTCTCTGATGGCAGGAGACTTCAAAGGACAAGTAAAACAGAAGGTGAAATTATTTGTCAGTGTACTACAGGCTTTACTAAGACATCACTTATCTGTAGAATGTGCTCAAACTTGTTCCAAATACCTTATTTGGACAGTATGGCCTATTTGCTCATCTGGGCAGTCCACTGTTAGAAACATCCAAAATATTAGCAAATCAAACCCAGCAATGATACATCATAACCAAGTGAGGTTTATCTCAAAGATGCAAGCCTTTTCAGCATCTAAAAAACAAAGTAATTTGCCATGTCAACAGAATAAAGGTTAAAAATTATATAATCATGCAGAAAAAGCATTCGACAAATTCATTTATGAAAAATTTTGAAAATCTGAAAACTTCCTCAACCTAATAAAAGGCATTTATGAAAAAGCTACAGCTAACATCACAGTGGTAAAGGATACTTTTCTCTCTAATCGGGAACAAGGCAAGGATGTCCACTCTCATCTCTTCTATTCAACACTGTACTAGAAGTCTTAGCCAATGCAATAAATCAATATAAGGAACTAGAGAGGCACAGGAACTAGAGAGGAATATATAAAAGGGTCTCATCTGTAGATGATATGACCATGTATTTGGAAAAATCTTAAGGACTCTAGCAAAAACTAATAAAACTAACAAGTGAGTTTATTAGCAAGGTTGCAAGATACATGGCCAATATACAAAAACTGATTATATTTCTATATACTTGCAATGAATAACTAGACAATATAATTTAAAAACACTATTTATAATTGCATCGAACAATTACTTAGGGGAAAATTCAACAAAATATCTACAAGATCTATACACTGATAATACAAAACTCTGCTGTGAAAAATTAAAGGTGATCTCAGAAAATGGTAAGTGTACCATGTTCATGGATTGGAAGATTCAATATCATTAAGATGTCAATTCTTGCCAAGAGTCAACTGCACTCTGAATCAAAATTCTAGAAGGAATTTCTCACAGGGATTCGATAAACTGATTCCAGGTACATAAAATGGCCAAAAGAATTTGAAAAACCCCCAAAGTTTGAAGACTTACAGTACTTGATTTCAAGACAGTATAAAGCTACAATAATCAGGATAGCGTGATATTAGCACAGAGACAAACACACAGATCAATGAAGCTGAATGGAGAGTACAGAAATAGGTCTAAACATATGTGGTCAACTATTTTTTTTTTAAACAAAGGTTCCAAGATAATTCAGTGGGGAAAGTAAAGTTTTTCAATAATTTGTGTTAGAACAACTAGATATCTATATGGAAAAAAACAAATCTGGACCCCTACACTTAAAGCCATACACAAAAATTACCATGAAATGGATCACAGTCCTAAACATAATAGCTAAAACTATAAAACCTCTAAAAAGAAAACAGGAGAATAACCTTTGCCATCTGGAGTAGGCAAAGAATCTTCATCAAAACTTAAAACTTTTCTTAGATACCATGAGGAAAATGAAAAGTCAAGCCACAGACCGAATGAAAATATTTACAATACATATATCTGATAATAGACATCCAGAATAAGTAAAGAATTATTACAACCCAATATTAAGAAAAAAATCCAGGGGCACCTGGGTGGCTTAGTTGGTTGACCATCTGACTCTTGATTTCTGCTCAGGTCATGATCTCAGGGTTTGAGATCGAGCCCTGCCTTGTCAGGCTTGGCACTCAGTGGGGAGTCTGAGATCCTCTCTCCCTCTGCCACTCCCCACTCCTGCCCTATGCTCACTCTCTTAAAAAATAAATCTTTGGAAAAAGAAAGAAAGAAAAAAAATTCAAATTTGGGATATTTTTAAGAGTACTGCCCTGGGGCTTCTGTCTCACTAAAACACTAACTGAGGGCGCCTGGGTGGCTCAGTCAGTTAAGCGGCTGTCTTCACCTCAGGTCATGATCCCAGGGGTCCTGGGATCAAGCCCCACATCAGGCTCCCTGCTCATCAGAGAGCCTGCTTCTCCCTTTCCCTCTGCCTGCTGGTCTGCCTACTTGTGCTCTCTATTTCTCTGTCAAATAAATAAATAAAATCTTTAAAACAAAAATAAATAAAACACTAAGTGATTTTCTAAGGGGAAAAAACAGGTTTTAAGATATTTAAAAGGAGAATTAAGACCCCCTCCAGGAAAGTAAGCCTCCAACTGATTATTTGAATATGAACTGAGTTTATTAAAAAGAAAGGTAGGGGAGAAGGGGTCAGTGAAGAATCCTCCAGGAGATCATCTGGACATGGAATCTGACCCTCTTAGGACAAAGAATTCAAAGTATATACAACTTGTCTGTATATACAACAAAGTATATAAAACTTGTCTGAGGACTGCACCTATGGGCACTATTAAGTAAACTGGACTACAGTTCAAGGGAAAAATTGGGGTGCCCTGCGGTCTAGGTTGAGCATGCAACTCTTGATCTCAGGGTTGTGAGTTTAAGCCCCACATTGGATGTAGAGATTACTTAAAATCTTAAAAAACAAAACAAAACAAACAAAAAAAAAAACAGGAACAAAAAGAGTGGCTAACCAAACAGTTGTGTCAATAGAACTCCCTTGCTGAAGTTCTGACAGTGTGGCAGGGAAAAAATTCTAGTCAGTTCTTAAATCACTCTGGAGGCTTCTAGCTCATGTCCAAGACTATCCTAAATCCCATTCCTTGTCTCTAAATATTTACTGCTGCCAAATGAGAAGTGGCTATTCATAACACTGCACATCAAACCTCAGCGAGACCTGTTTCATGGAAACTCCTGTCTTGACTGAGCTGGAGTGGCAGACTCCATTGCTTTCAGACCCACTGGTTTAAATTCTCAGTACTCCACTTCCCAAAGGTTTAGCCAGAGCTTTTTACCTCAGCTGTGAACTTACTGTTCAGACCCTCCAAACGACCAATGTAGATATCTGAAGGCATTCCTAAGCTCAAACTGAGTGAGAGTCACTCTGAGAGGACCAGCCTTCTATGGAAGCAACACAATAAACAAAAAATTAAGGTGAGGTTGAGTAATCATTCTAGATTCATAACAAACTACATACAGCTTTCAGATGAAGATAGTGGTGTCAGAACTGGGTCAAAATCCCGGGCCACAGCAACTTCTTTCAAGATATGCCTCCAAAGGCAAAGGAAATAAAAGTGAAGATGAACTTTTGGGACTTCATCAAGATCAAAAGCTTCTGCACAGCAAAGTAAACAGTCAACATAACAAAGAGGCAACTCACGGAATGGGAGAAGATATTCACAAATGACACTACAAAGGGCTGATATCCAAGATCTATAAAGAACTCCTCAAACTCAACACTCAGAAAAAACAGATAATCACGTCAAAGAATGGGCAGAAGACATGAACAGACACTTCTCCAAAGAAGACATACAAATGGCTAATAGACACATGAAAAAATGTTCATCATCATTAGCCATCAGGGACATTCAAATCAAAACCACATTGAGATACCACCTTATACCAGTTAGAATGGCCAAAATCAACAAGACAGGAAACAACAAGTGTTGGAGAAGATGTGGAGAAAGGGGAACCCTCTTACACTATTGGTGGGAATGCAAGTTGGTGCAGCCACTTTGGAAAACAGTGTGGAGATTCCTCAAGAAATTAAAAATAGAGCTACCCTATGACCCTGCAATTGCACTACTGGGTCTTTACCCCAAAGATACAGATGGAGTCAAAAGAAGGGCCATTTGTACCCTAATGTTCATAGCAGCAATGGCCACAGTTGCCAAACCGTAAAGAACCAAGATGCCCTTCAATGGATGAATGGATAAAGAAGGTGGTGCACATATACTATCAAGTATTATACCTCCATCAGAAAGGATGAATACCCAACCTTTGTATCCACATGGACAGGACTGGAAGAGATTATGCTGAGTGAAGTAAGTCAAGCAGAGAGTCAAGTATCATATGGTTTCACTTACTTGTGGAGCATAAGGAATAACACAGAGGACATGGGGAGATGGAGAGGAGAAGTGAGTTGGGGGAAATTGGAGGGGGAGACAAACCATGAGAGACTGTGGACTCTGAGAAACAAACTGAGGGTTTTGGAGGGGAAGTGTTGGGGTGATGGGTGAGCCTGGTGGTGGCTATTAAGGAGGGCACATATTGCATGGAGCACTGCGTGTGGTATATAAACAATGAATTTTGTAACACTGAAAATAAAATGGGAAAAAAAAGAGCTTACCAATAATAAAATAACTCCTGAATAAATATAAAATAAAGCATGGACAAAAAAAAAAAATCTTGGTTCTGCATATGACTGATTACCTTTGTAACTTTTTTTTTCTTTTAAAGTAATCTCCATGCCCACCATGGGGCTTCAACTCATAAGCCCAAGATCAAGAGTCTCAGGCTCTACTGAGCCAGCCAGGCACCCCTATCTTTGTGATTGAACCAGTCACTTAACCTGTTTGAGCCTTAGCTTCCTCACCCTTAAATTGGGCATAATGACAGTACCTATTTCAGAAGGCTGATGTGAAGAATAATGAGATAACTTGTACAAAAAGCCTATAATAGCCCCCAGAAAAACAGAGCACCATAAATTATAACATATATGTGAATTGAAATAGAAACTGTGTCTAAAAACCCCTTTTCATGACATATGGAAAAACAGGGTAAGCAATTTAGTAAAGGGGCGCCTGGGTGGCTCAGTGGGTTAACCCTCTGCCTTCAGCTCAGGTCATGATCCCAGGGTCCTGGGATCGAGCCCTGCATCGGGCTCTCTGCTCAGCAGGGAGCCTGATTCCCCCTCTCTCTTTGCCTGCCTCTCTGCCTACTTGTGATTTCTGTCAAATAAATAAATCTTTATTTAAAAAAAAAAGATTAAAAAAAAAGAAATTTAGTAAATAAGGGCAGGAAAAAAATATTTTGAGGTATCCAATAGACACAATATATCTTGTTGTAACAGTGGGAGAACTTACTGTTCCGCCTCATCACTCTCGTACATTAACTATCTTCAAGGCTTACACAATCACTCAGATGACAATTTACCATTGTGTTTTTTGCTGACTTGTTTTATTTTTGTTCCAAACTCTTGCTACTGAAAAACTTAAAACAGAGTCACATTACTCATCTTGTAGTTTTCTGACAGAAATATTTCACACTATATAATAACTAAAATCATTATTTACCTAAAAGTCCTTCCGTGTGTTTTTGATTTATATGTTCAGCCATGAGAATGAGTAACTCCTACCACTGTTTATGGTAAAATAAAAGGTATAATAAAAAAAAATAGGTGTATATGCATCTCTATATATTTAAAAAAAATATTTTGAGGGGCACCTGGGTGGCTCAGTGCGTTAAAGCCTCTGCCTTCGGCTCAGGTCATGATCCCAGGGTCCTGGGATCGAGCCCCGCATCGGGCTCTCTGCTCCGCGGGGAGCCTGCTTCATCCTCTCTCTCTGCCTGCCTCTCTGCTTACTTGTGATCTCCGTCTGTCAAATAAATAAATAAAATATTAAAAAAATTTTTTTTGAAAGCAAGCAGGAGAGCTTTAAAAAATGAAATCTTCTCCAACAGGAGTCCATTCCTTCAAAAATTTTGTTACATAAAAGTTCCTGATGGGGTTCCCTGGCCTGCTCATTTGGACTGTGCAACTCTTGGTCCTGGGTTATGGTTTCGAGCCCCACACTGGGTGTAGAAAAAATAAAATCTTTAAAAAAATTTCCTGATAAAATAAGCTTTGATCCTGGTTTTGCACAGGTCAGTCATCTTATGTAAAATATCGAGATGCTCAATGTAACTTCCTTTTCAAAGTAGGGGTAATCTTTTCAAAGTAGTGGTACATACTAAAAAGGCCTATAGTTTTAAGTTAGATGTATAATACAGTAAGAGCTTCAAAAGATACTGTACATCTTCTAAATTCTTAAAATCTTAATTGTAGATTATGTGCAAGAAGATCAAAAGTAGTTTAATGACTTTTTCACAGATCAGAAGAAAAGTTAGTGAATTGTGTACCACAGTTAACAAAATTCAAGTTTATATGATCAATAGACTCTTGTTTTCCCAGCTTTTAGTGACTTAAGTTTAAAAAAAAAAAAAAGTTTTAAAAGACTGCTTAAGGGTGGCCTGGATGGCTCAGTCAGTTAAGTGTCTGCCTTCAGCTCAGGTCATGATCGCAGGGTCCTGGGATGGAGACTTACATCAGCTCCCTGCTCAGTGAGGAGCCTGCTTCTTTCTTTCATTCCCACTTGTGCTCTCTCTTGCTATCTCTGTCTCTCAAATAAATAAAATAAAATCTTTAAAATATAAAGACTGCTTAAGAACTCAATGAGACATTAAAAAAAGTCATGTGTCTTTCCCACCCTTTAAAAGTACAGTTCAGTTTTTAAGGTAATGATGTCTCTCAGTTAACTTACATGTCAAGGTCAGCTTTTATTTGGTCTCAATAAATAGTTCACTTTCTTTGTGTTCATTCTACATTTAAGTTCCTGCTTCCCAAGGAGATCAATTTAGGACTATGGGGTTGGAAGCAGAGGCCATGAAGGGCTGAGGCAGCTAACCAAGGGCTGGTTGCCCCTCATCCCACATTCCAAATCTAGCCCCAGCTTTGTTCTTCCTTTGGACAGACATCCTTCTTTGGAAATGCTTCAGTGTTTTACAAAAAACTTCACCTTTCTATAAATTCTAAGTACCAAAACTACCAATCCCCCTGATTAGAGAGCGTTAGCATAGCCATATAAATCAGTACTGTTCCAAGGGCAGAATTTGCTGTTGCAAATTCATTTCTCCAAAGATAAACACATGGCCAAGAAGTACATGAAAAGATGTTCAACATCATTAGTCATCAGGGAATTGGAAATCAAAACCACAAAGAGATACTACTTCACACTCACTAAGATGGCGAAAATAAAATGGCAGACAATAGTGAGGATATGGAGAAGCTAAAACCCTCGGGCACTGCCAGGGGGGATGTAAAATGGTACACTGCTTCAAAAACAGTTTGGCAGTTTCTCCAAAAGTTCAATACAGAAGTACCAGAGACTCCAGCAATTTCACTCCTAGGTAAATGCCCAAGGCAACTACAACAGATGTGCATGCAAAAACTCGCACACAAAGGTTCACGGCAACATTGTTCAGACAAAAAGCAGAAATAACCCACATGTCCATCCGTGGATGAATGGATACACAAAATGTATATCCCTACAGTGGAATAGGATTGAGCCACAAAAAGGCAGGCAATACTTATCTAAGCGACAAGAGATGAGCCTCGAAAACAGTGCGTTAAGTGAAAAAAGCCAGACATAAAAGGCCACATATCTTACGATTCCGTGTATGAGATGTCCAGAACAGACAATCAGTAAAGACAGAAGGCAGACTAGCTGTTGGCAGGAAATAGGAGAATGAGGGATGGGGAGGGACCACTAGCTTACATGGGTGATGAAAATATTCTGAAATTAGACAGTGGCTTTACGTGAACAACTTTGTGAACATACTAATGACCACTGAACTGCACCACTACAATAGGGTGAGAGGTACCTTTAAGTCGAGCTCTCAGCAATCTCCCAGAACCTTCCTTGTTTGTTCTTAAACTGACCCCTTAATGGCACATTATTAATCTCGCTCCTGACTAGAGGCACCTTCTTCTTTTAATTTAAATAAAATTTAAATTTAAGTTTTTATTTAAATTCCAGTTAGTTAACATACAGTGTTACATTAGTTTCAGGCTTACAATATAGTGATTCAGCACTTACGTACAACATGGGGTGCTCACCCCAAGTGCCCTCCTTAGTCCCCATCACCCATTTAACCCATCCCTCCCACATCCCCTCTGATTACCATCAGTTTGTTCTCGATGTTAGGAGTTTGTTTCTTGCTTTGCCTTTTTCTCATCCCTGTCTTTACTCTTTTGTTTCGTTATTTAAATTCTACATGAGTGAAATCCCATGGTATTTGTCTTTCTCTGACTTATTTCACTTAACATAATACTCTCTAGCTCCATCCATGTTGTTGCAAATGGCATTTCATTGTTTTATTATGGCTGAGTAATATTCCATTATATATATACACCACATCTTCTTTATCCATTCATCAGTTGATGGACACTTGGGCTGTTTCCATAATTTGGCTGGTGTAGATAATGTTGCTATAAACGTCAGGGTGCATGTATCCCTATGAATTAATATCTTCACATTCTTTGGTAAATAACTAGCAGTGCGATTGCTAAGTCATAGCATAGCTCTGTTTTTCACTTTCTGAGGAACCTCCATGCCATTTTTCAGAGTGGCTGCCCCAGCCTGCATTCTCCTAACAGTGGAGGCACTTTCTTCTTAAGATCTTTCTTTTAATCTCAGGTCCTGGTGCTAGGGCTTAGTTGTTCTAGCTTTCGTCCATCAGTTACCACCTGATTTTGTCTTTGCCTCTCATGAGTAGCCGTCTCCACTTCAAAGAATTGAGTCGAGTGCCCCTTGCCACCAGTTTGGCCTGTTCTGACCAACCCTCCATCTTCTATCCCTACCACATCTTCACCACTTGTCCTCTACTGGGGATTCAGATTATGAAGGTTAGTGTGTGCTAGGCTGCCACAAAAACTTTTCTGGGCCAACTATGTGTTTTCTTGGATTTCTGACCCTCCTCCTGATCACCATTCCCACAGAGGATTCGGGAGCTCTCTGGGGCAATCTTCTCTCGGATGCCTCCCTCTTGCACAATGGACACAATGGGAAGATGTTTTCATTAATTACACCATGGCCTAAATGGCACCAATTACCACAAATTGGACACTTTAAAGCAATCCTGTTTCTGAACACAACAGTTCGCAGTGACAGCTTATAAAAGTAAACTTTCGCCATTTACTCTCATGCCATACCTTTGATCCGTAAATCAGACAAGAGAAACTCCTCTTTGGCAAATCTCAATCTACAAGATCTACCAAAATCAAAACCTGAAATGAAAATGAGCCCTTAGTGGGAAGCCCACATAGCAGGGACTGCCCGAGCCAGGCTGGGTTCCACATCTCCCGCTCACTGTCAACCACACCAAGGAATGATGGTTGGCCAGTGACATTTTCTTTTCCGCAATTAGTTCTACCTTGTCAAGTGAATTAAACTATGTGAAAACTGTAACTTGAAAGTTTTTCAAGTCACCATTTCCACCCATAAAGAACCCCCAAATCTGTTTATGTCAAAGTCAAATCCAACATCCCTAAGTCCGTTAGGAATAGGAACCTGCTCAGGTGAGCCTATGCTTGCAATTAGGAGCGTATCAGTCAAAATTGTGCACAGTTTCTACTTCCTTCTGGAATTACGTAAACCTTCCCGGGGTCCTTATTAGTCTGCCATTTCCTATTGCGAAAGGAACAAACAATGGGCAGACTGTCACCAATGTTTTCATTAATTACAACACAGGCTGAACAGCATTGATTACCACATAATGGACATTTTGAAGTGACCCTGTTTCCTTTTTTCAAACAATGTATCTAAATGTCTCCTAAAAGAAACACGTTTTATTTGGGCCTTTAAGAGAATTAAGACATGTCAGGACCTCAGGAATTTGAAGTGCATCACTTTGTTCCAATAGTATTTTATAAAGCGACCAAATTCCCCTAATGCCTTCTTACCCTCTGCGTTAGGCCTAGGAGGGTAGGTAGGAGAGAAATCTCAAAGCCTTTAGGCAGTTTCCAACGGTAAGCAGGAGAAAGTCTGGCTGATTACCCCTTCCCTTCCCATCCCTCAGAAAAGGGCTAGTGAGGGCCTCTGAAAGGCAGCAAGTGAAGAAAAAAAAGATCAGGGTAAAAATAAAAGTTCAGGGCAGAAATCCCGCTTCTCCCTCCCCTTGGGAAAGCCTTCCCTGTAGGCTACACGAGATAGTAGTTCGGGCACACAGACACACTGCCTCCTGGAGAAGTCTCTGTTCTGCTTCCTCTCTAGTTAGAGTCGCTTCCTGCAGTCCCAGAGTGGGAGTGGGTGGAGCATGAAGCCCCTCAGCACAGGTCTCATTTCCAGCTTCCCTGCTTGTACCTCCCCCTGTCATCTCTATTACCTGTACCCCCAGATCCCAGGAAAAGGCCTTCTTCTCAAAAGAGAAAGTGTGGAAAGTTAGCCGCAAGAAGGCAGAGTGGCATTTTAAATTTGTAAATATGGGGTCTTCAGGGTTTTGTTTTGTTTTTTAAAGTGTGGCTGCACCTTGTCAGGATTGCTTTTGAAATGTAAAAGTATATAACGAAATTATGAATACTTTAAAGGAATCCTGGGTTAGGGAAAGTGTATGAGCACTGCACATGAACAATGAGAGGTGGTGGGAAGTCAAGGTATTAGACAAGGAATGGAAGAGAAAGAAAGTAGAACAGTAGAAAAAGCATGGATCTTAGATCTGGGTTTGAGTCCCAGCTCTACCATTTCACAGCTGGGTCACCCTGAACGGTTTAACTTTCAGGTCTTTGAACCTCAGTTTCTTTTTCTGTCCAAGGTAGATGACAGGGCACATAAAATGCCCCTTCCACACCCGGTACACGGTCCGCATGTAAAAAGTGACAGCTGCATTGTTAGGACTACTATTACTACTATGTCAAGAAAGAATCTGGGGAAGTTGTGCTGGTAGATGGAGCGGGTGGATGGTGAAGAAAATCTGGGAGCCATGTCACTAACCCCGACTCCCCTTCCCAGTGTCCAGGACTAAAGGAAAATAAAGGTAAGTTTGTATAAACCTAAGTGACACAGGTAAGTCTGTATAAACCTAAGTGACACAGTCAATATTTAAAAGCTGAGCTGAGGGGACTAAAACAATGTCAAATTGGGTCATGTGCTAATTTCATGTACGCACCCCAACCGTCCATGAACACAGTCCCTTTTTTGATTCAGAGTAGAGAACAGACCTTCCGGTGGTGTGGAAATAAATATTTTACTGTCAAAATTCTCTACCCAATACCTGAAGAAAGAATGTGAGAATACGAACGTACTAAATTGGCACAGCTCAGCAGATGCCACGGGGCGTGTCCCTAAACACTATGCTGAATGACTTCCGGGACAGGTGAGGGCCACAGCATTACCCATGCAGAAGGCCGAGGTGACAGCTCAGCTTAATACACACATTCATCCAGCAGACACCACCTGAGCACGAGCACGAGGGGAGGAATGAGGCAGGAGAGCCCTTCTGACCAGGGGAAACCAGGAGTGCTGCATGCACAGGCCATTGGCATATACTGATGGAATTGCCAGATCCACTCGGTGGGGATGGGGAGCGGACTCTAGCAGAAGGGAAGACGGGAGAAGACACAGAGCAACAGTAGAGATCAGAGGGCAGTGGGAATGTGGTGGACGTGGGAAAATACGATTGGGATTGCTCTGAGATGGAAAGGCAGAGGAGGGAGTGCTCACTGGGAGACTCTAGGTCTTGGCAAGGATGAAGAGAGGATGGCTGACAGGCCTTAGGGTTAAGGAGAGATCATTCCTGATATTGTGCCACTCACACTCATACTTCTACAGAGTTGCATCACTTCCTGGTTTTGCTGCATTTGAGATAAGGGTCTTTCACTCCCTAAAATAATCCTTTCATTTACATAGCTCCCGTGGTCCTGGTGGTCCTGCGGAGTACCTTCCTGTTCATGATCCCACCTGCCCTAGGTTGCAGGGTGGGGTCACTGTAACTTTCTATGGGAGCAATTTCTAGTGGTTTGATGTGACCTTGGACAAGCAGCAGGCTCTCTAGTCATGTGTAGCATGAACTGTGGGTAATGCCAGGATAGCATCTAAAGGCTTACGATATTAAAATATAGTTTGTCGGGGCACCCAGGTATCTCAGTCAGTTAAGCATCCAACTCTTGATTTCAGTTCAGGTCATGATCTCAAGGTCATGAGACTGAGCCCCAGTTGGGCTCTGTGCTGTGGGGAGTCTACTTCTCTCCCTCTCCCTCCCTCTGGCCCTAACCCTTGGTCACACTTGTGCTCGCTCTCAAACATAAATAAACAAATCTTTAAAATATAGTTTATCAATATGGGCAGAAAAAAGTTAACTGTTGCCTCAAGCTCTAAGAACACATCCTGGAAACATCCTTTGGGAATCGTTGAAAGATTTAGTATAGATTTAGAATTTAGTAAAGATTTAGAATCACTGAAAGAATTAGTGATATTTTAAAAATATGGATCTGCAAGTATTCTTCCAACTAACAACAGATGATAGCCAGTAAGTCTCCAATTCAGAACATCCAGGTAAGTATGACAGCAGGTTGTTAATAAGGACAAGAATTTTGGGTATTGTCTAAAAATTTGATAAATTTTAGGTATAGACAGAGTTTTGAGGAAGAGTCTC
This sequence comes from Martes martes, assembly GCF_963455335.1. Classification (NCBI taxonomy): domain Eukaryota; kingdom Metazoa; phylum Chordata; class Mammalia; order Carnivora; family Mustelidae; genus Martes; species Martes martes. The sequence continues at coordinate 55,462,374 of NC_137895.1, read as the reverse complement.
CTGGCTCACTCTGTACTAGCTAGGAGATCTTATCTTACAAGTTCCTTTCTAGAAAGATGTTCATGGCCCACCCTACCTATAATTTCCATACCACTGACATTTCAAATCCCTTTTCTTGCCTTATATTTTCATTCTCAGCACTTATCTTACACACTTTTTAAAAAAACATTTTTTTACCTTTATTGTCTGTTTCCCCAGACACATAAGGTTCTATGAGGAAAGAATTCTATTTTGTTCAGTGATATATCGTCAACACCTAAAACAGAGCCTGGCAAAGAGCTGAATGAGTTCATAAGTGAAGCAGACATGTAAAGGCACATGCATACAAAGTTCTGAAAGGGATGTTCTTATCTCAGTGAGTCAAAATTCTGCACCCAGGGAGACAGAACCCTAATAAGACTCATACATCACAGGGGAAAAAAAAAGAGTGGAGGTATTCCAAGTTGGGGGGAAAAAATGTATGTTCAAAATAGACATATGTAAAGTACAGAAAATAGAACAAAGCAGGCTAAAAACAAATACCACCAATCATCGCATCATTAACGGGCAACCACAACTAACGATCATGTTTCCTTTGAATCTTTCTTTAAAAAGATACTTAACATAGCTGAAATCATATTGACTGTATAATGCTGTGTTCTGATTTTTCACTTAATGTGAAAAGCTGAAGTGTTCTCATAGTATCAACTGGTTTTCACTGACAGGACTTATATCAAGTGAAATTTATCATAAAATTTTGCTCTTCTGAATCTCAAAGTTGGGCTACAGCTGCATTTTAGGAATATAAGCTGAAAGATGATACAGATGTTCAAAGTATAGCTCAAAATGTAATATAGCCCCGGGCATGCATATAAACGATCTTTCCCAGCCTCCTTTGGAGTTAGCTGCGGCCAGGTGGTTGAGTTCCAGCCACAATGATGTGTGATACTTACAGAATCTTCCCATCTGTGTTATTCCATTTTCTTTCCTCTTCTGCCAACCTGGGGCTATCAGGACATGGTCTTTGGTTAGGTATGGTGGAGCCATAAGATGGGAGGAGCCTAAATCCCTGAACTCAAGAGAGGAGAGTCACCAGCTACTATCCAGAATCATCCAGAAACAGAACTAGATTTCTGTTGCATTTGAGCCATTACAAATTTCTTCATCTATTTATAGCTGCAATCTAGCCTACCCTACCCTACCTAACACAACCTTCAAACCTTTATTTTCCCTAAGAATAAAGAAGCTTCTCAGGCACTATGATAAAGACGGTGAAGTAATTGAAGAATGTATTATGTTCTTCATTTAAGAAACATTTATTAAATGTTTACCACATGCCAGGCATTGTTTCAAGCATTGCAGCAACATTTGCATTTGCTAAAATTCCTTATTTTTCTTCACTGAAAGATATAGATACAGGACAGGAAATAGCTTTTCCCAGCCCTACTTCCAGTTTTCTAGCCCATATGCCCTTATTGCTGCTTACCCTCTAGCTTACAGACTGCAGCTACTCTTGAATTCCACAAGCAGCTAAAGGGGCCTCTACCACTGTCCACTCCGGCAGACTGGAAATGACCTACGACGGGATGGAGAGGGACAGGGGCTCTAGTAGCTGGCTCATGCGGCTAGTACTAGAAAAGCTGGCAGCTCCAGCTGTCTAGGGGCATGTCTAGGGCAAGCAAACTAGGGGGGAAAATAGGGCTGCTGTTCACACATGCTCATATGTCAGTATCCAGAATTAGAATGGAGTTAAATCTTGGAGCAGTCAAAGAACTAGGTTTTGCCCCTGCCTCGCCAAAAAATACAAGCCTACATTTCCAAAGGCAAGTAATAAACTAGATTGGGCCTTCTTCCAGGATTTCAGCCTTTTGGCAGGACAGTGTTGGTGTAAAGGAAGTGTGGGGCCAGGCCCAAGGAAGTACTGTACGGTGTACCTTACAGCCAGACAAACCAGAGTAAGCCCAATCCCCCATCTGCATTTCCTGCCACCCGAGGGACCAGTTGTATTTCTTACCAAAAAGAAAGGTTGCCCAAAGGACAGGAATGGGGGAGAACTATAATTATATTGTAAGGTCTCAACCTGAAATTTACAACAAAGTAACTTGTAAAATAGAAAGGCAACACAAAATTTTCTTTTAAAAACCCCAGTACATTAGCAAAAAGAAGCCCAACATCTTAATGATCTTGTCAAAATTTGTAGTTTTAAGTAAACACTCCCAATCCATTTTATAATTTGAGGTCAAGCAAACAGAAAACAGTGTGAGGGTATGTTTAAAAGCAGCAACAGGAATCTAACAAGGCTGAAATTTAAAGGAGATTCAGTTCAAGGTGTAAAGAACAGCCTCACCCGGCCAGTGATCCACATGAAGGAGCTCACAATGAATGCTAATGCCTCCTCAGATACCGATTCTTGGTGTAACACTGTAAGTGACTCATTTAACTTTGACCAATCTCTTTCCCAGCCCCATGGGAGGAAGCATGGTACAGGAAGTCAGGGCAAATACTTGGAAAACTGCTCCAGCTAGGTCTTAAAGATTCCAGTACTGCCAACAGAAAGAACCCCCTGCCCAGCTCTATGTGCTGGCCCATGCCTGGGAGCTCACTTCTTCAAACACCAGTTGAGTGTCTATTGCATGAAAAAGGAATAACTAAAATAAAAATGAAAGATTCCAAAGAAGTAGAATGTAAGTAGTATGGTAATATAGGAAAGAGAGCTGGTGATCTTCTATCATATCTTAGCATTTTAGCTAGAATAAAAATCTTGTGCAAATCCCAAAGAAACTCAAGGACGTTGTTTTCTTTATCCGTGCAATGAAACGGTTGCATCAGAGAAACTGGAGGGTCTCATTGTAATCTCATGTAATCACGTGGCTTCCTCAGAACCAAAACTCTTTCTTACACCTGTTCATCTGAACCTCCATTCAATGCTTTGTATTGGTTTATGCTAGCCAGAATAGTATGCTTATCAGCACATCTAAAAATGAAAACCACAGACTACCAGAATCACACCATGAATTTAGTCTCAAGGCCTTTGAGCCAGCACACAGTAACAGTAACGAAATAAACCTAGTGCTTTCATCTTAGTTCACAAGTATTCCAATCTAGGAACATACTTACCCACTGACAGCAACTACAGCAAGGCAGAAACATGATCCAGGTCAGTGACAAGAGTTGCTCCAAATGTCTTAACTACGTCTTCCTGGGACTGTGTATTTGCCACCTGTCCTCTCCCAAATCCCCTGCCCCTGGGGAAGGCACCCTCACTAGGAAGATGTATGTTCCTTTCACTTTTCAGATAACCCAAATTTCAATGGCTGATGTGACCTAAAACTGAAAATATCTGCCTGCCAACTTGAACCTTAACTAGAAAGAATGTGATATCACAGGAAAAAAAAAATCACTGAAATGACAAGAATCATGTGTCCGCTGCCTAGAAGCCAAGGACTAATCATTCACTGCCATCTAGTTTCACGTTTCTCACGACCCGTGTTCCCAGGCACTGGCTTGTTACTCACAAAGCGTAATAAACAATTAACTACAAAAAATTACACATATCACATATCCGTAGCATGAAAGAAATACAGGGCTTGAGAGAAACCAGAGAAACCAAAACTTGAGTTTTGCCTCTACTTAGTTTTTTATTACACTTGGGTTGTTGAAAGTACAGCTTAAAAGAAGCCAATATTCAGACTGCTACTTGTATCAAGAAACTACATATAGGCCAATTCATAGCATTAGGGTTAGGCTTTTCTCCTTAGCCATTATTTATGTTAAAAACAACTGACAAGAGCCAACACTATGGTGTTTACCATATGGAAACAAAGTCCTAAGTACTTCCCAGAGAGTAACTCATTTACGCTTACTAAAATCTTTCTGAGGCGGATACCGTTCTTACTCTATTTAACAGAAGAAGAAACTGAGGCTCAGAAGAACTGAGTTACTTGTTCAAGGTCACAAAGCTAGTCAGAAGCAGTGCCAGGATTTGAACTGAGGCAACGAGGCTCTGGAGCTTACATGCAGAACTGCTATGCAGAAGCACCCACACATATAAGACATACATGTTATCCCTTCCTTAGCTGAGCCCTCCGTGCTTCCCAGTGCTCAAAACTGTACTCCTACCCAATGGTCACTCTCAACGAATGACTCCTCTCCTCAGAGAGAATATCTACACTCCTCGGGGGTGGCAGATCTATGCCAGTTACCCTCTTTTTATAAACTTGTCCAATTCTCCTTGTTCTCTCAAAACAAATGCCGTAGGGTTCTAAATCCCACTCTTTCTTGCTGCCTCAGGGATGCTACTCTAAGACCCTTTCTATATTTCATCTTCGATCTCTTCTCTTCTGTCTCTTCCCTGTCAACCTGTGAACATGTTCAAGCATACCACCTGCAAAACAAAACAAAACAAAACACCAAACCCTCCTTTGATCTTCATCCACTTTTAATTCCATAATTTTGGCCACTACCTCACTCCACGACCCTGGATTACTTGCTTACCCTCTCTACTAGGCTTCAATTTCTGCATGTAAATAATGAGGGCACTGGACCAGAAGGTCTCTAAAGTCCTTTGAATTCCAATGTTCCATGGTTCTTAATGCAGAGTAGAATTTTTTGAACAAGTTTAGTTTCTTCACTGTCCCCTGAAGCCTCAAAGTTAATTTTCTTCTAAGACTGCCAAGGTGTTTCTGTAGCCAGCAGTGCCCCCGCCCCTCTCCCACTCATTTGCCCTTTGACTTTCCTTTAAGAGTTAGCTTCAGCCTCACCTGCTCCAGGACATCCTGATCTTTAACTCTTACAGCACCTCAGTTAGGGAGCACAATGGAGCACTCTCCATTAATAGTGCCGTATCTTTCACGTATCTTTCCTGCGTCATCTTTGTTCCCTCACTTAGACTAAGCTCTCAGCTAGCAGGCACTCTGTCACATTTTTCTGTAACTCCTCACACTGAGTAGGTCTGCAACAGTTGCTCAGTGATGCTGGTCAGCTGACTGAGGGGTCCCCCAGGAGCCACTAAGGAAACTGGTGGTCAGTGTGAATTACAAGGCTCTCTGGGAAGGAAGACTACCTCGAGCTACTCCTCTCAGACACATGGATTTGTAAAACCCAGATTTTAATTCAAGAGCATCATCCAAATTTAGGAACAGGAAAGCTTAGTTAACTCCCTGATTTTTTTTTTTATCTGAATCAGAACAGTAACAGCCATGTTTCCCTTTGATCCAAACTTAAAGTGACTGCAGGCCTGTAACTTTATGAGTCTCTGGCTGATCCAGGTTCTACACTTCCACTAATACATATTCTCCAAGGTTATTAAGTTCCTTACTTTTCAACACATACAGCATTATGTTACTTCCTCATGCTTGCAACCAAATTTCCAGGAAACATCTGGAAAATTATTAAAGAGTTGGTGTTATATCAAAACTACATCCTCTGCTTTATTCATTTGGAAGTGACTAATTTCAACCCTGAGGTTAGAAGTGAGTACAGATGGATGTGTATGTTTTAGGAGTCTGCTAGCACTTACCAACAGAGATGCCAAGTCACTAATGAAAACCCTAAACAGTGTTCACTCCTTCACCTTCAGAGAACTACCGAGCTACCACATACTGCGAGTTGTGTTCTCTGTTCTGTAACAATCCTGGGTAACTACTGACCACTCAAAGTGAACCCCAAAGTTTCTCAAACAATTTTAAACTCAGTTTGTTTTAAATGAATGCTCTAGAACACTGGTTCTCAACCCTGGTTACATGTTAGAATCACCTAGAGCACCTTCATAAATACCAAGGCCTAGCTCCCTCCCTTCCCTACTCACCGCCCTTCAAAGATTTGTGTCTAACTGGTTTAGAGTGAGACCTACACATCAGCTACTTCTTAAAAGCACTTTGGCTATACTGATAAATTAAGGTATTATTATTTTAGGTATGACAACAGAATTACGGCTGGGTTTTGGAAAAGGCTTTCTTAGTGGAAAAACTGGTAAAATTCAAATAAGGTCTCCGCTTAGTTGATAGTGTGGTACTGCTATTAATTTCCCAATTTTGATCATTGTACTAAGGGTCTGTAAAATGCTCACTTTAGAGGAAGCTGTGTGAGGGGTATAGAGGAACTCTCTAAATTATTTTTATGACTTTTCTCTAAGTATGAAACTAATAAAGATTTTGAAAAGTTTTTTAAAGAGTCCTTTACCTTTAAAGATAAATACTTTGGGGTGTCTGGGTGGCTCAGTTGGTTAAGCCTAAGTGTCCAACTCTTGATTTGGCTTAGGTCATGATCTCACTGTCATGAGATTGAGCCCCGCACGGAACCTGCTTAAGATTCTCTCTCTCCCTCTCCTCCGCGCCCCCATGCTGCCTGTACTTTCTCTCTCTTAAGAAAGATACATATTTAAGTATTTATGAATGAAATTATATGCCTGAGATTTACTGCAAAATAGATCAGTTGGAGAGGTGGCAGGGAGTGAGTGGGGGTATAAACAAAATAGGACCTTACACAAATTGATGCCTGCAGTGAGCAGCCGAGCAATGAGTATGGGAAGGTTCCCAATATTTGTCTACTTCACTGTGTGTGTGCATAAAATTTTCCATCCTAAATACTGGAGGCAGAAATTCCCAGGTGATTCTAACACACATTCAGGGCCAAGAAATACTGCTTGAGAGTCTTGGAAATGAGGTATAATGAGGAGCTCTACCTAGTATGACAATCTACAAAATACCCGGCTCTTTGATGTTGAGCTAGTCGTTTAGTCTTTCTGTCTTACACTTTCCTAAACTACAAAACAACAGAAATAGACTAAAGGACCTTTCAAAAAGATGAGAACCATTATGACATAGATTTACTGTTCTAAAATCTTCTACGAGTTAACATCATAGTTAATTTCTAGCACAATAATAAAAAATGGGAAGGTCTTGTGTCTGCAAAAGCAGTTCCCAAAGAATGTTCTTAAAAAACACTTCTTCTATAAGAAATTGCCTAGGATAAGGGTTCTGGGATCAAATAAGTTTGAAAAACACCAGTTTTATTTCCTGTAAGATTCCTAAGAACTTTTAATAAGATTAACACACATCGTGACTTTCCAAGGGTGGTGATGGAATATGCAAAAAGTCTGACCTTCTTCACATGGTACTAGTTCTGTAGAATTGATTTTGGAAAACAGTGCTCTAGACAAGTGGTTCCCAAATCTCAGGTAATGGAGAATGGATTTGGTATCATTTGGTAAGCTTATTAAAATAATGATTCATAGACCACATCCTAGAACTACTGGCAGGAAAGGAAAACTCAGTCTTTTTTTTTTTTTTTTAAAGATTTTATTTATTTATTTGACACAGAGAGAGAGAGAGATCACAAGTAGGCAGAGAGGCAGGCAGAGAGAGTGGGGGAAGCAGGCTCCCCACTGAGCAGAGAGCCCGATGCGGGGCTCGATCTCAGGACCCTGAGATCATGACCTGAGCCGAAGGCAGAGGCTTAACCCCCTGAGCCACTCAGGCGCCCTGGAAAACTCAGTCTTTAAACAAGTGAAAAACTCAAGAGATTCTGATACACAGTCACATTTGAGATTTAAATTTCTATAAATCATAATACAGTAAAATAAGCTTATAATATTTAAAAGGCCATAATAATGCCAACCACTACGAAAATATGAAATGACAATTTGGAATCCTCCCCCAAATAAAAGAAGTTAAGCCATGAGAGAAGCATATATGTATATATTTTATGAAAGGTAAGTAGTAAAATATTGGAGGTGTTGGCAAATTCAAATCAATATACCCAGTGACAACTCTGTAATTATCTTAAGGATTTACTACATTTATTACTAATTGTTAATGAAAATTTGCAGTAATTCTCAACTCTCTGTGTATTTCCTCCTATCTGTCTTCTTCTCAAGACTGAGTCAATGACCAGGACTATTTTGTTAAATAACTCCAGGAGTTGCCATTAACATATAACAGAGCTCCTGACCTTTTCTTTATATGATACTACTTCGAGGTATCAGGAATCTCAATCCAATCTCTTCTTTCCTGAAAACTTCGGAAAATGTTTGTACTACACCTTAGTGCTCACAGAGCTGTGCCATGCAGCAGCCCAGTCAATGATATATTTCAGTGTTTAACAGAAGTACCTTATTATTCTCAATAATTACTAAACATCTGTACCATGCACTTTAGTTTTCTAAGTACTTTCACAGGAATTATCTTGCTCCTTCCCTCACAAAAACCTTGTGGATTGAATAGGCCTAAATGATTCCATTCAACCAATAAAAATCACTGAGCATTTCATAGGTTCATACTCTGAAAAAGTAACTGAAAGAGATATCAAGGCTCCTGCTCTCAAACAACTGATACCCTATTGGAAAACAAAATATAAATGACATACAGGAAACAGCTAAAGTCAATTCAAAGATAAAATGTTGGCTAGAGTGGATTAGAATGGCAGGATTTTACATACTAATAGTAGCTAACACTTACTGAGCAATTTAATCTTCGTTCAACCCTTGGGATAGGTTACCACTCTTTTTCAGATGAGAAATCTAGGACCAGGAGAACTTAAGTAACTTAACCAAGCAAGTAAGTGGTGAACCAGGATTCAAATTCCAGATTTGTCCAGCTCCACGGACTACTCCTTTTCATCATTACATTTAATGCTAGGAAAGACAATCTATCTAAAGCAACGGGGACAAATGTCAAGACTAAATCAGAAAATGACCATTTCCCATAAAGCTTGGATCACTGGCTCTACTGTCCAGTACAGAGTTGTGAGTCGGAGGAAATCACAATAATGAGCCGGTGATGTTATTTTCCCACAGTACATTACCTCTTTGATTCGTTTAACCAAAGCATTCTGATCAAAGGCAACGGCCTCTGCACACTGATGAAGATGATCCTGATATCGGAGGCAGAGCTGTAACACCTGCTGAGAATCCAGTTTCTCCAATTTGGTATTTGTTGGGGAAGTCTGGCCACTCAATAGCCCTTCAAACAGAAAATAAAAAATGAAATGAAATGGAAGTTACTATTAATAAATTTGTTTTATAAGTAACTTAATAAGGTCACTGAAGATGGGGTAGGAGACTAAAATTTAATCTTGCATCTTTTGTTACATGCTAATGACAGTCATAGAAACCATCACTGAGGGAGCATCTCTTATATACCAAGCACTAGGCAAAGTGTTTCATATGCATTATTTTCATAATCACAATTGCCCTAGAAAGTAAGGTATTATTAATCCCATTTCATAGATAAACTCAAGACACACAGAGATGAAGATTAAAAAAAAAAAAAAGTCACATAGCATAGTATAGTCATAGTAAGTGGTTTCTCTAGAATATAGCTCCTGACCATTAGAAACTATTTCAATGTATCAGGAATATAAATCCCTACTTGAATGAAAACTTTGGAAGATGTTTTAATACATCTTTTAATAATACAATGATCATCTGACTTTAAAACAAAGGCTGCAGCCAGAGACAAAGAAAGGCATTACATAATAATAAAGGGATCAATCCGTTAAGAGGCTATAACAATTACAAATATTGATGCACCCAACACTGGAGCACCTAAATACATGAAACAAATACTAACAGATATAAAGGAAGAAACTGAACAGTAGGGGACTTTAATATCACACTTATATCAATGGATAAATCAGACAGAATTAGATAAATTAGACAGAAAATCAATAAGGAAACAATGGCTTTGAACAACACATTACATCAGATGGACCTAACAAACATTCCATCCAAAGATGGCTGAATATGCATTCTTTTTTCTTTTTCTTGAAGATTTATTTATTGATTGATTGAGAGAGAGAGAACACAAGCAGGAGGGAGGGGCAGAGGGAGAGGGACAAGCAGACACCACGCTGAGCAAGGAGCCTGACACAGGACTTGATTCCAGGACCCTGGGATCATGACTTGAGCTGAAGGCAGACGCTTAACCAATTGAGCCACCCAGGCGCCCCAGAATACACATTCTTTTTAGGGGTATATGAAACATTCTCCAGGACAGACCACACATTAGGCTGCAAGACAAGTCTTAATAAATCTAAGAAGACTGAAATAATATCCAGCATCTTTTCCAATTACAATGCCTTGAAACTAGAAATCAATTACATGGAAAAAAAAAATGGAGGGACACCTGGTAGCTTGGTCTGTTAAAAGTCTGCCTTCAGCTCAAGTCATGATCCCTGGGTACTACGATCAAGTCCTGAATCAGGCTCCTTGCTCAGCAGGGAACCTGCTTTTCCCTCTGCCTGCTGCTCCCCCTGCTCGTGCATTCTGTCTCTGACAAATGAATAAAACCTTAAAAAAAAAAAACTATTAAAAAAAAGAACTAGAAAAAATACAAACACATGGAGGCTAAACAACATGCCACTAAATAGCCAATGAGTCAATAAATAAATCAAAGAGGAAGTAAAAAAATACATGGAGACAAATAAAATGAAATGGTCCAAAATCTTTGTGACACAGCAAAAGCAGTTCTAAGACAGAAGCTCTTAGTGATACAGGCCTACTTCAAAACACAAGACAAATCTCAAATAAAAAATCTAACCTGACACTTAAGAAACTAGAAAAAAAAAGAATGACAAAGCCCAAAGTTAGTAAAAGGAAGCAAATAATAAAGATAAGAGTGGAAATAAATTGAGACTAAAAAACAAGACAAGATCAATGAAGCCAAGAGCTGGTTCTTTAAAAAGATAAATAAAATTGATAAACATCTGGCCAGACTCATCAAGGAAAAAAAAAAGAGAGAGAGAAGACTCAAAATCAGAAATGGAGGAGAAGAAATAATAACTGACATCACAGGATACAAAGAATTATAAGAGACTACTATGAAAACTTATATGCCAACAAATTGGAAAACCTAGAAGAAATGGATAAATTCCTAGAAACATACCATCTTCCAAAACCGAGTAAGGAAGAATAGAAAATTTGAACAAACCAATTACTAGTTATAAAATTGAATCAGTAATAAAAACAACAACAACAATAACAAACTCCTTTCAAACCAAAGTCCAGGACCAGATGGCTTCACAGATGAATTATAGCAAGCATTTTAAAAAGAGTGAAAGACTATTCTTCTCAAACTATTTCAAAAAACAGAAGAGGAAGGAAAACTTATAAATTCATTCTTCCAGGCCAGCATTACCATTACCAAAACCAAAGACAGTATAAAAAAACAAAAACACAGGCCAATATCCCTGATGAACACAGATGCAAAAATCCTCAACAAAATATGAGCAAACCGAATTCAACAAGACATTGAAAGATCACTGACCACAATCAAGTGAGATTTATTCCACACATGCAAGGGTGGTTCAGTACTCAGAAATCAGTGAATGTTATACATCATATCAACAAAAGAAAAGACAGAAACCATACAATCATCTCAACAGATTCAGAAACAGCATTTGACAAATACAGTATCTGTTGATGATTAAAAACTCTCAATAAAGTGGGTTTATAGCAACATACCTCAGCATAATAAAGTATGAAACACAGTTCACATAACACTCAATGGTAAAAACCTGAAAGCTTTTCCTCTAAATTCAGGAACAAGACAAGAATGTCCACTCTCACCACTTTTATTAAACATAGTACTAGAAGTCCTAGCTTCAGCAATCCGACAAGGGAAAGAAAAGCATCTAAATTGGTAAGAAAGAAGTAAAACTGTCATTATTTGCAGAAGACATGATGCTATACATAGAAAACCCTAAACACTCCACCAAAAACCTTAGAATTAATAAATGAGGGGCGTTTGGGTGGCTCAATTAAGTGTCTGCTCTCAGTTCAGGTCATGATCCCAGGGTCCTGGGATTGAGCCCCATGTCAGGGAGGGAGCAGGGAGCCTACTTCTCCATCTTCCCTTCTCCCTGCTCACACTTGCTCTCTCAAATAAATAAAATTTTAAAGCACTAATAAATGAATCCAATAAAGCTTCAGGATATAAAAACTAATATACATAAACCTGTTGTACCTCTACATACTAAATACAAAGTAGCAGGAACAGAAATTTTAAAAATCCCATTTAAAATTGCACCCAAGGGGTGCCTGGGTGGCTCAGTCAGTTAACTGTCTGCCTTCAGCTCAGGTCATGATTCCAGGTTCCTGGGATCAAACCCCACATCAGGCTCCCGGTTCAGCAGCGGAGTCTGCTTCTCTCTCTTTCTGCCTCTCCCCCTGCTCATGCTCTCTCTCTCTCAAATAAATAAATAAATAAATAAAATCTTAAAAAAAAAAATTGCACCCAAAAGAATAAAATACCTAGGTATAAATTTAAACAAGGAGGTGAAAGACCTAAACTCTGAAAACTATAAGATACTGATGAAATAAACTGAATATGGAACTAATGGAAAAATATACTATGTGCATGGATTAGTTTCATTAAAATGTCCATACTTCCCAAAGCAATCCACAGATTCAGTGCAATCCCTATAAAAATACCAATAGCTGAGGAATTTGAGAGGCAGGGTGGGAAGTTTGGGGGGTACAGAAGGAAAAAATGAAACAAGATGGGATTAGGAGGGAGACAAACCATAAGAGACTCAATCTCACAAAACAAACTGAGGGTTGCTGGGGGGGTGGTGGGGTAGGGAGAGGGTGGTTGGGTTATGGACATTGGGGAGGGTATGTGCTATGGCGAGTGCTGTGAAATGTATAAGCCTGATGATTCACATACCAGTACCCCTGGGGCAAATAATACATTATATGTTAATAAAAATAATTTTAAAAATACCAATAGCATTTTTCATGAAACTGGAACAAATAATCCTAAAATTATATAGGAACCACAAAAGACCTGGAATAGCCAAAGCAATCTTGAAAAAGAAGAACAAATCATAACCCCACACTTCAAGATATAATACAAAGCTATAATAATCAAAATGGTATGGTACTAGCACAAAAACAGACCAATGGAACAGAACACACTTAAATGGTCAATTAATCTACAACAAAGGAGCCAAGAATGTACAATGGGGAAAAGACAGTCTTTTCAATAAATGGTGCTGGGAAAACTGGACAGCTACATGCAAAAGAATGAAGCTGGACCACTGTCTTAACACCATACACAAAAGTAAACTCAAAATGAATTCAAGACCTAAGCGTGCAACCTGAAACCATAAAAGAAAACATAGTTATCTCTTGGACTTTAGTTTTACAACATACTTATGGATATTTCTTCTTGGGCAAGGGAAACAAAATCAAAAATAAACTACTGAGACTATATGAAAATTAAAAAGCTTTTACACAGCAAAAACCAAAAACCATCAACCAAACAAAAAGGCAACCGAGTGAATGGGAGAAGATATTTACCAAAGATAGAGCTGAGAAGGTGCTAATACCCAAAATACACAAAGACCCAAAATACATAAAGAACTTAGACAACACCAGAAAAACCCAACCAATCTGATTTAAAAATGGGTAGAGGACCTGAACAGGTATTTTCCCAAAGACCTAAGGATGGCTCATGGACACATGGAAAAGATGCTCAACATCATTAATCATCAGAGAAATGCAAATCAAAACCACAATGAGATAATCCCCCACAACAGTCAGAATGACTAGTATTAAAAAGACAAGAAACATCAAGTGTTGGCAAGGATGTGGAGAAAAGGGAACTCTCAGCATCGTGGTGGGAATGTAAATAGGTGAAACCATTGCATAAAACAGTTTGGAGGTTCCTCAAAAAATTAAAAATAGAAATACCATATGACCCAGTAATTCCACTACTGAAAATTTACCCAAAGAAAATGAAAACACTAATTTAAAAAGATATATGTACCTTTATGTTTATCATAGCATCATTCATAATAGCCAAATTATAGAGGCAGCCTACATGTCCATCAATAGATAAATGGATAAAGAATATACGCAGATCTAGAAGACACAAAGACACACACACAGAGGAATATTTGTCCTAAAAAAGAATGAAATCTTGCCATTTGTGATAACACGGATGGATCTATAGAGTATAATGGTAAGTGATGTAATTCAGACAGAGGAAGACAACATATGATTTCACTTACATATGGAATCTCTTAAATACAGAGAACTGGTGGCTGCCAGAGGGGACATGGGTGGGGGGATGGGTGAACTAGATGAAGAGATTGAGAAGTACACATTTCCAGTTATAAAATAAGTCATGGAGATCAAAAGTAGAGAATAGGGAATATAGTCAATAATATTGTAATAATGTTGTAGGGTGACAAATGTTGACTACACTTCTGCTGAGCTTTGAGTAATGTATAGAATTGTGGAATCACTATGTTGTACATCTGAAACTAATACATTGTATGTCAACTATACTTAAACTTTTTAAAATGGTTGTTTGAAAAACTGAGACACAGAAATAAAATGCAAAGGAACCTGTTAGGAGGAGATGCAAAAATGAAAAAAATTAAAGTGAATAGAATGTCAGTGTACACACCAGAAACTCCTGTTCTTTATGCTTTCTTTCAACATCAGTTTTGTTGCATAACTATTAAATTCCTTACATGTTATAGGACATTTTATTTTCAAAGCCTTTCATAGAAACTTTCCTTATTTTTCTTTAAGGTGTAGCAGGTAGTTCAGGGTAATTATTAGCATTTATGTAAGAAAAACTCAATTAAAAAAGAAAAAGAAAGAAAGAAAGAAAGAAAGAAAGAAATTAAAAACGCTAAATGACTTGTCCATAGTCACACAGCAAAGTCTTGACTAAAACTCAAGCATACCAACTTTTGGTCAGGCACTTTCTGCCAAACCAAAGGTTCACAAACTTTTTGGTATTAGGAGTCCTTTACCTTTTCAAAAATTACTGAGGACCCCGAAAAGCTTTTGTTTATGTGGTTTATAACAATATGCACCTATTAAAAATTAAAACTGAGAAAATTCTGGAATATTTATTATTTTAAAATAACAATAATAATCTCATTACTTTTTTTTTTAAGATTTTATTTATTTATTTGACAGATAGAGATCACAAGTAGGCAGAGAGGCAGGCAGAGAGAGAGGAGGAAGCAGGCTCCCTGTTGAGCAGAGAGCCCGATGCGGATCTCGATCCCAGGATCCTGGGATCATGACCTGAGCCAATAGCAGAGGCTTTAACCCACTGAGCCACCCAGGTTCCCATCTCATTACATTTTAACATAAATAACATATTTAAAAGCAGTAACTATAGTTTCCAAAACAAAAAAGTGAGAAGAGTGGCACTGGCTTAAATTTTATAAGTTTTTTCAATGTCTGGCTTAACAGAAAACAGTTGGACTCTCATATCTGCTTCTGCATTTATTATGTTGCTTTTACAACGTGTAGCTTCTGGAAAACTCCATCGTACATTTCTAAGAGCATGACAGTAATTGGCAAATGTCTTCATATTATTGAGAAAATAGTTTTATCCTCAGGGAATCCCTAGCAGGATCCTGAGGATTTCAGAGATTGCCCCACCACACTTTGAGAACCACACTGTTTCGTACCAGAGCCAATGATACAGCATAAGGTATGCCAAAATAAATATGGCAATGGGGCACATGCTGGGCATGATCAGGATAAACCCACCCACATCGAAGCTCATCTTCCCTCCTCATTCCTGCCTCTTATCACTGATGTCAAACCTTCACGGATTTCTGAGGTACTAGAACTTAAACCAGTCTTCTCCCCACCCCCACCCCATACTTCAACAGGCTGTATAATGGGCTACCTAGTTGTGCTACCCCAGAGAATCCTGGGAAATGCCAGTCAGTGTTCTCAGATCTTCATCTCACCTCTCGGTGCTGGGTTGAACTTGAGGCACTGCTCTGTTCCCCCACATTCCACTGCCAGTACTAGGTCCCTCAGCGGCTCTAACTGCTGATCCTTACACAGCACAACACCAGTTTCTCCAGCTGAACCTGCCTCCACACAGTAGCTTTTGGTGAAGCTATCTGTGGAAACAGGGATTTATTTTTTAATTGAAACTTTTATTGAGCTCCTATATAGGATCTTGTGTATACCTTTACTCAACTTCCCCGAAAAGTAACATCTTGCAAACCTACAATACAACATCACAACCAGAATATTGACAGTGATACAATCCACTGATCTTATTCAGATGTGCTCATTTTATTTGCACTCCCGTGTGTGTTTGTGTGTGTGTGTATGTGTGCATTCATGAGCACGCACACCTGTGTACAGTAGTAGTCAACTGAAGTCCAGAAGCAGATGATACTCTTGACACACTGTCAAAAGGTCAATAGTAGCCTAACAGTATATACCAATGCCTACATGATTCGCCTCACTTCATCTCATCACGTAGGCATTTTATCATCTCGTGTCATCACAAGAAGGGTGAGTACAGGACAGTAAGGCATTTTGAGACAGAGAGCACATATTCACATAACTTTTATTACTGTATAGTGTTATAAGTGTTCTGTTTTATTATTAGTTTTATTAATCTTACTGTGCCTAATTTATTGGTTAAGCATTATAACAGGTATGTACCTACAGGAAAAAACCTAGTGTATATAAGGTTCAGTACTGTTCAGCTACAGGCATCCACTGGGGGTCTTGGAATGTATCCCGCCCAGATGAGGATGTCTACTAAATTTAGTTCTATATAATTTTTCCACATGTGTATGTTCATGTATGCACCACCACAGTCAGACCCTGAGCTGTTCCATCACCAAAGATTTGTGTTGCTTTTTAGAACCACATCCACCTCTCTCTCATTTCCCTCCCAATCCCTAATCCCTGGCAACTACTAATCTGTTCACCATTTTTAAAATTCTGTCATTTCAAAAATTTCTTATAAATGGGATAAAATAATATGTAACCTTTGGGGACTGACTTTTTTCACCCAACATAATACACGAGAGATTCATCAAAGTTGCTGTGTGTTTCAGTAGTTTGTTCCTTCTTATTTCTGAGCAGTATTCCATGGTATATATGTACCAGAGTTTGTTTAACCATCCACCTACTGAAGAACATTTGGGTAGTTTCCAGTTTGGGGGCCATTAAAAACAGAGCTGCTATGAATAGTGGTGCACAGGTCTTTGTATAAACAAATTTTCATTTCTCTGGGATAAATGCCCCAAGACCGCAATTGCTGGGTTGCATGTTAATCATATGTTTTGTTTTATAAGAAAATGCTGAACAGTTTTCTGGACTGCCTGAGATCAAGAAAATGGGGGACTTTTTAGATGACTAAAATCTCTGAACAAAATTATCAAGGACTAATTACCAGGGACTAAAACTGACAAAGATACAGTCCCAAAAACAGATTTGAAGAAGAAGGTACCAAAAGCTTTTTGTCATCAATCCCAGAAGTAGGAACAGAGTGAGAAGAGGCCATGGAAAGAAGAATTAATGATTTTGTGCTATCACTGTTGGGCCAGGATAATGCAAGGGCCAAATGGAAATACTGATAAATTCAACAGTATAAAAATCAAGATTCCTCACGGCAAAAAACACTGTACGTTTAAAAAAAACAAAAACAAAAACAAAAGAACACCCCTGGGAAAAAATGTCTGCAACTCATATCACATAGAGCAAACTTCCTATAACACAAAGAACTCCTAGAAACTGGCAATTTATAAATCAGCAAAAGAAAGATGGGCAAAGGATGTGAATAGTCATTTCACAGAAAAGGAACTATCAATGCCTCAGCTATAAGAAAAGATGTACAACCTTATTCATCATAAGCATAAGAGAAATCAAAACTTCACTGTAAGGCCATTTTTCACCTTTCACATTGGTAAAAACCAGAAGTATGATAAAATCTCTATGGGTGGAACTATGAAGAAACAGGCATTGCTGATTAGCGTGTAAGTCATGAACACCCCCATTGATGGCAATTTGAGATGGATATTAAAATTACAAATCTTTAAAGCCCTTGATGCAGCAATTTCACCACTAGGAATTTACACATAAATTAGCACACATGCTAAATTTTGTATAAGATATACCTCAAATTATTTGTTACAGTGGTGACTGTCATAGTAAAAGATGAGCAAACACTCAATGTCCATCAATAGGGAGCTTGTTAATTAAATCAAGGTATATCCACAAATATATGACCATGGAAAACAACAAAGGAGCTCTGTATATTTTCACACAGAAAAGTCTCCATATAATATTAGGTAATACCTCCTTTGGCAGCCTAGGCTGCCATCCAGACTGAGGAAGACCCGAAAAGTTGGGGATCATGTGATCCACGGCCATGGCCACATGGGCAAGCAGCGGAAGCACCCAGAAGGCTGGGGTAAACAGACATCACTCAGGTTACTTTGGGAAACTTGGTATGAGGTCTTACCACTTAGGAATGAGAGCTTCTGCCCAACTGTCAACCTTGATGAATTGTGGACCTTGATCAGTGAGCAGACATGGGTAAAGTGGACAAAAACAAGCCTGGAGCTGCTCCTATCACTGATGTGGTACGATTCAGTCTTCTACAAAGTTCTGGGGAAGGGGAAGCTCTCAAAGCAGCATGTCAATGTGAAAGTCAAAGTCTTCAGCAGCATTGCTAAAAAGAAGATGAGGGAGGGTGCTGTGTCCTGGTAGCTTAAAGCCACAGAGAGGGAGGTTCATAAAATGTTAACAAGTGCTTTAAAAAACAAAACAAAACAAGATATTAGGGCACCTGGGTGGCTCAGTGGGTTAAGCCTCTGCCTTAGGCTCAGGTCATGATCTCAGGGTCCTGGGATTGAGCCCCGCACTGGGCTCTCTGCTCAGCGGGGAGCCTGCTTCCCCTCTCTCTCTCTCTCTGCCTGCCTCTCCATCTACTTGTGATCTCTCTCTCTGTCAAATAAATAAATATTTTTTTAAAAAAACAAGATATTAATAAAAGAAGGTGTATAGGATACTGTATTGAGTAAACTATCATGTGTAAAAAATGCATTTTCCTTCCAAAAACTTTTAAGTAAATAAACTCATTTTAACAAAAGGTGACCAAGGGCTTTCTCATCATCTGTAAGTAACATCTTACTTACAGGGCAGTTCTCCCCTCTTTCCTTGTCTCGACTATCCCCAACTACATAAGCCAAAACCAGTTCCTTATCTTCCATTTTCACCAAGGTTTATATGGCTGAATATACCTTAAAGCAGTAACTTCTTCAAGGCAATTAAAAGCCTCATAACAAAACTGTAAACTGGTAGAAGGTAGAGACCATAGTTTACCTATCTTTTTACCTCTACCATACAGCACCTGGTACGTAAAGTGTTCTCAGTTTAGGTTAGGAGGATGCATTCTACTGTTGAGATTCCAAGCAAAGAGTGAGCTGAGGAAGAGTCAGGGAGAAAAAGCTTTCTCGGGTCCCTACTCTGTGTTCTCCACATATACTTAAGAAAGAGACCTGGTCTCAATCTGAATCTGCTCTTCTAAAGAGAATGAGGAAGATTCCCAGTGCTTGAGGAGACCACTGGGAGCTTGCGTACAAGAACAGGGAAAAGTCAGAGCCAGCCCAAGCTTCCAGAAGGCTGAAGCAGAGAAGCCACAACCCACTGTAGCTCATAAAACAAAACCCTTACCCTTCCTCTTTAAAAAAGAAAAAAAAAATGGGAAAAGGGATTTTTAAAAAGCTGCTGAGTCTAGAAGGCACACTAACATGGTTCAAATTGGGTTGCAGCCAACTTCAAAGACAAAGAAATTATACTTTAAATTACCCTCATAAATTACAATTGTACCCCTCCCAATCATCCAGAAACCACCCCAGGTAGATGAGTCTATTATCATAATGTGCTTTTTTTCAACTCACATGAGTCTCTGAAAATTAACCACAAATCTTGCTCCAGATCTCAGGAGGAGCAAGACAGGAGGGGAAAAAAAAAAAGAAAAAAAGATGACAAGCCACTTTTCTACTCCTGAAGCTACAAAGCTGTGGCAACAGAGGCCAATTCTGGAGGCAGTAAAGTAAAGATTTCCTGTCACTTTCAAGTGTCAAGGAACCCATTTCCCTCATTTTGATGACAAAACCACTCCTACTATCTACTGATGGAAGTAGGAGGGAGAACAGAAAACTGGGTATATTTAGAGATGGTAAATTTCATCATTTGTAGGAGACCACAAACTGCCAGCCCTTCAAACTGTTTTTATTCTGAATACACATTTAAGTTTTTTTTTAAAGACTGTGGATGTTTTCAGTGAGGTAAATACTCTCCTGTTCTCTCAATCCCCACCACTTCCCACTGCCTTATGGCCAGCCCGCTGCCCTCATTTACATTAGCTGCCTGACCTCTGAGAGCCTCTAGGGTTGCACCTATGTTTTAATTGTTACTTGCCAACTCTAATAAGAACCTAAGCCCTGGGCGCCTGGGTGGCTCAGATGGTTAAGCGTCTGCCTTCAGCTCGGGTCATGATCCCAGGGTCCTGGGATTGAGTCCCACATCAGGCTCCCTGCTCAGCAGGGAGTCTGCTTCTCACTCCCTCTCTTTTCCCCCTGCCTGTGTGTTCTCTCTATCAAATAAATAAATAAAAATAAAATCTTTTAAAAAAAACAGTGTAAAAAAAGAAAAAAAGAACCTAAGCCCTTAAGTAATAGAGATATCATCTTGAAGTATTTTGTATAGTTTTATAAACGTTCTCTACGGTCAAGATTTTTTTTAACTTTTTATTATATAAAATTTCAAACATATAAAAAGAAATTTATATATACATATATAAATTTTTCCCCATCTAGATTCAACAAGTAACATTTTATTCTACTTCACCTTTTTCTGTTTTCTTTTCCTGAGCTATTAAAAAATTAGAGCTATTATAACACTTCAGTCCTAATACTCTATTCTTCCACATATTTAGGATTAGCTTTTCATGTAAAATTTCTAAACTATGTCTTCCTTACTGTGTAAGAGAACAGGCTCATTACCCTCAGTTTCCTAATTCTTCTTTAGCTTTGAAACAGTGATGCACACAAAGTATTTACGGAGTTAAAAACCTCATCTAATAAATTCCATATTTACCAGCGGTAAATACTAGAGGAATTTCTTAAGACCCTATTAGATCCTAGTTGAAACTACTCTGTTTATACAGGAATGGCGAGTGGGCTCCACAGAATGAGTGAGGACCAAGACTAATTATTACACAGATCCAGCAAACTGCCATCTGCACCTCCCTCTTTGTGCAAAGTGTTGAGTGGAAAAATCATCAGGGTAAAAGATTTGGGAAATATTTTGCTGAGCAATCTTTTTCTTTTTGAAATATCAGGTAGGAAAAATGCATTTTTCTTAAAGTATAGAACAGAACCATATGGGTATTAATCTAGGCTATTAACAAACTGAATTCCTTTACTTTTAAAGGCTTAGCTCCTTCCAAGACTAAAAATGAATATTATGAGTAGTGAGGACTCTATTTGAGAAACAGTATAATAAGCTCCATTTCCTGCTACAGAATCCTAAAATCTGCACATAAGTAATCTATGACCAATGTTACTGTGAAGGTATAATTGAGCAACAGTTTATAAAAAAAGAAATTCTCCCCCAAACCAGTAAGATGTTTTTTTAAAAAAGATTTTATTTATTTATTTGGGAGAAACAAGAGAAATCACCAGCAGGGGGAAGGGGTAGAGGGAGAAGCAGACTCCCTGCTGAGCAGGAAGCCTAATGCGGAACTTGATCCCAGGACCTGGGATCATGACCTGAGCCAAAGACAGATGCTTAACCAACTGAACCACCCAGGCACCCCCAATAAGGTTTTTTGTTCTGTTGATCATGGTCTATTTTCAAAGACAGAAGCACATAAGCCATGTGTATTTCTTAATATAAACTCTAGTTCTCAGGGCACCTGTGTGGCTCAGTCGGTTAAGCATCTGCCTTCGGCTCAGGTCACCTTCCCGGGGTCCTGAGATCATACCCAACGTCAGGCTTCCTGCTCAGTGGGCAGCCTGCTTCTCCCTCTCCCTCTGCCCTTCCCCCTGCTTGTACTCTCTTGTACTCTCTGTCAAATAAACAAATAAAATCTTAAAATAGTTAAATAAAATAAACTCCAGTTCTCAAAAGTTCTCTTCTTTTAAAAAGAGGAAAAGTCTAAAAATATCAGCCCAACTTGGACAGGATCTTAGGATGTAGACTGGTAATCAATTCCTTTGGGGTATCCAGAAAAAGAGTGCCCTCCATGACTGGTTCCCTTAGGAACTTTTACCTCCATTCAGATATATGTCAGAGGAGCACCAATCTCACCCAGGAGAAGAAGCCATCCAGATAGGCTATCATCATAGTTTTGGTGTAACCATGAGGTGTTAGAGACCACCAGTGCAGACAAGCCCACAATAATATGCCAACTCACCACAATGTTTGGTGTGAAGAGAAACAACCTCCTAACCATTTCCAACAAGTATCAGAGGGCCAATGAAGAACTTTCTCATTAAGTTCACTATAGACTGAATGTTGTATCCCCCAAATTCATTTGTAGAGACTTAATCCCTAATGTGATGGTAGGAGGAGGCAGGGCCTTTAGGAGGTAATTAGGACAAGAGGATGGAGCCCCCATGAATGGGATTAGTGCCCTTATAAGAGACCTCAAAGGGCTTATTTGCCCTTTCTACCATGTAAGGGCACAAAAAAAAGATGGCCATCTATGAACAAGGAAACAGGCCCTTACCAGACACTAAATCTGCCAGCATCCTGACTTTGGATTTCCCAGCCTCTAGAACTGTGATAATTAAATATCTAAGACAGGGAGCTTAGTCCCTGAAAAAAGCCAAATTCAGCCCTATTATTACTGGCTGTGTGATTTGGATGGTTTATTTATCTGAGCTTTAGTTTTCTCATCTATAAAGCTGGAATAATAATCATCTCCCTTTACAGTTTGCCAATCATACAGTAGGATCTTGATAAATATATGTTCCCTTTACTCTTGCCTTTCTTAAGACTCAGAGAAGTAGAGGGGCACCAGGCTTCAGGGGAACTTGTGGTAGGTTATAGAAAGCAGTTTATCCATTTAGGCCACTTGTCTATGACTAATGACTTTGATTTATGGTACCAAAGATACAAAAGTAGAGGATGTTATAACCAAAGCAGATACAACTTCTCCAAAGGTGATCAGTACCTACAGATGACACACCTCAATGTCTTCCAGAAATTCTGTCCACTATTAAGAATGTAACTTAGCTTTTCATAATCTTCTCCACGTTCTCCTCCCAAACAATGAGGTAAAATGTTCAACTCATCGTTCTTCCACATTTTCCAGGTTCAAAGTCTTGTTCTCTGGTTAAATTTCGGCCAGGGAAAGGAGGCAGCATGATATAATGAAAAAAGTATGAGCTTTGGAGTCGGGTAGACCTGGGAATTTGAATCCAGAGTCAGCCATTTACTACCTATGTGATGTAAAAGTAGGATTTTAACTTCCTTGAACTCAAACAGTTTATCCATAAATTTAATACTATCTAGTTAAAAGAGTACTATGATAATTATATGAAGTTATGTGAAGCATAGCATCTGGCACAGAACATGTTAATTTCTTCACTGTCCCCATCTCCAACTACCAGCTGTTGCCATAGTTAAATAAGCAGGCTGCAAAATCTGCCTGAATAACTGGCCAACCCTACCACACTACAAGTACTTGCTAGCACCTCCTTCTGTATACCAGCACTGTGGGAAATCATAAAGAAGTCATCCTCTTCCTCAAGCAGATTACCAGAAGCAGCAGGAGTTAAATACAATGCCAATGCGAATAAAAGCTAAAATTAAAAAGGAAGGAAAAGTCTCAAAACCCTATTCATAAATGGGCAGATGATGCAGTAGACACTTCTCCAAAGAAAATATACAAATGTCACTTGGCACATTAAAGATGCCCAACATCACTCATTAGGGGAATTGCAAAACAGAACCACAATGAGATACCACTAAACCACGAGGATGGCTATTACTCAAACAATAGAAAATAACAAGTATTGGTGAGGACATGGAGAAATTGGAATGCCTGTACACTGGTGATGAGAATATAAACGGTGTTGAAATGAGAACAAAGGACTTAGAATATTACACCAACTTAGTTGATAAAGCAGTGGCAGGGTTTGATAGGACTGATTTCAATTTTGGAAGAAATTTTACTTTAAAATGTTTTTAGCCTTGGGGCGCCTGGGTGGCTCAGTGGGTTAAGTTTCTGCCTTCGGCTCAGGTTATGATCTCAGGGTCCTGGGATCAAGCCCTGCATCAGGCTCTCTGCTCAGCAGGGAGCCTGCTTCCCCAACCCCCCTGCCTGCCTCTCTGCCTACTTGTGATCTCTGTCTGTCAAATAAACAAATAAAATCTTTTTTTTTTTTTAAGATTTTATTTGTTTATTTGACAGACAGAGATCACAAGTTGGCAAAGAGGCAGGCAGAGAGAGAGAGAGAGAGGAGGAAGCAGGCTCTCTGCCGAGCAGAGAACCCAACATGGGACTCGATCCCAGGACCCTGAGACCATGACCTGAGCCAAAGGCAGAGGCTTTAACCCACTGAGCCACCCAGGCACCCCTATATCAATAAAATCTTTTTAAATAAATAAGAGATAAAATGCTATCAGCCTTACAAGCTATAAATTATTTGTGAAAGGAAGAGTAAGTCAATGCAGAAAACTATACTGTTTTGTTTTAAGATTTTATTTGAGAGGGAGAGTCAGAGGGTGAAGCAGACTCCCAGCTGAGCAGAGAGCCCAATGTGGGACTCGATCCCAGGACCCCGAGATCATGACCTGAGTTGAAGGCAGACACTCAACAGACCGAGCCACCCAAACACCTCTATACTGTTTTCTTATTTTAAAGAAATGGCCACAGCCACCCCAATCTTCAGCAACCACTACCCTAATCAGTCAGCAGCCATTAACAACAAGGCAAGAACCTCCATCAGCAAAAAGATTATGACTTGCTGAAAGCTCAGATAGTTAGCATTTCTTAGCAATAATTTTTATTAAGGTATGTACATGGTTTCTTTTAGGCTTAATGCTTTGGACACTTAATAAACTATAGTACAGTGTAAACATAACTTTTATATGCCCTCAGAAATAAAAAATTTCACTTGACTCACTTTACTGCAATATTCAGTTTATTGCAGTGGTCCGGAACAAAATCCACAATATCTTCGAGGTATGCCTGTATGTAGCAAAACCGTCCTTCAAAAGTGTGGAAGAAATTAAGACATTCCCAGATAAAAGCTGAGGGAGTTCATTACCACTGACCTGTCCTTCAAGAAATGCTAAAGACAGTCCTCTAGATAGAAAGGAAAGGATACGGGGCACCTGCCTTCAGCTCAGGTCATGGTCCCAGGGTCCTGGGATGGAGCCCCGAATCAGGCTCCCTTGCCCAGCGGGGAGCCTGCTTCTCCCTCTCCCTCTGCTCTGTCAAGTAAATAAATAAAATATTTTTAAAAAAAGAAATGAAAGGACAGTTGAAGGTAACTTTGAGCTGAATGAATAAAGAAAGATCTCAGTAAAGGTAAATATGGGCAGTTATAAAGGCTAGCATTATTGTAACAATTGTAACTCCTTTTTTTGTTTCCTACCTGATTTAAGAGATTAATACATTTTTAGAAATTATTAGCTTATGTTTTTGGACAATGTTGAAAATGTAATGTTGTGGGGCGCCTGGGTGGTTCAGTGGGTTAAAGCTTCTGCCTTCGGCTCAGGTCTCAGGGTCCTGGGATTGAGCCCTGCATTGGGCTCTCTGCTCAGTAGGGAGCCTGCTTCCCCCTCTCTCTCTGCCTGCCTCTCTGCCTACTTGTGATCTGTCAAATAAATAAACAAAATCTTTTAAAAAAAAATGTAATGTTGTGGTATCACCATTTGAAAGGGGTGAACATGAAGCTGTGAAGGAGCAGAGTTTTTCATGTTACTGATGTTAAGCTGACATGAATTCAAGTTAGAGTGTTATACTTTAGCGTTAAATATAATACCCATGGTGATTTCCAATAGTTATAGAATATAAAAAAGAAAATGAGAAAGAAATGTAAACATTTCACTACAAAAAAATGAATTCAACCCCCAAAAAAAGACAAAATGCAGTAAATGAAGGACAAAAAAGGCTATATGGAATAAACAAAACAGGAGCAAAATAACAGAAGTCTCTCCTCCTTAGTAACTACTTTAAATGTAAACAGAATAAACTGTTTTATCAAAAGGCAGGAACTGGCACTAGGAATTTGTAAAAAGTATGACCTAACTATATGATATCTACAAAAGACTCACTTTATCCAAAGACATAAATAGGCTGAAAGTGAAAGGATGGTAAAAGGTATTCCATTCATATAGTAACCAAAAGAGAGCAGGAATGGTTATACGAATTCAGAGAAAATAGACTTTAAATCAAAAAAGATTACAACAGGAGGCAAAGAAAAACATTATATACTAATAAAAAGTTCAATACAACAAGAAGGCATAACAATTTTAAGACATTTACACACCTCATCACAGACCATCAAAATATATTAGGCAAAATGGACAGAACTGGAGAAATAGATAGTTCTACAATGGTAGGTGGAGACTTCAACACCCCATTCTCAATACAGAACAACCAGACAAAAGATAACAAGGAAACAGAGAACTTGAACAACACAGTAAACCAACTAGATCTAACAGCCATACACAGAATGTTCTACCCAACAAAAGAACTTATATTCTTTGCAAGTATACATGGGATACTTCCCAGGATAGGCCATTTGTTAAGCCATAAATTCTCAATACATTTTAGAAGATAAATATCATAAAAAAATACCTTCTCTAACAACAAAAGAATGAAGTTAGAAATCAATATCAGAAAAAAGTGAAAAATATGGGGCGCCTGGGTAGCTCAGCAAATTAAGTGTCTGCCTTTGGCTCAGGTCATGATCCCAGGGTCCTGGGATCTAGCCCCACATCAGGCTCTCTGCTCAGCAGGGAGCCTGCTTCTCCCTCTCTCTCTGCCTGCCTCTCTGCCTACTTCTGCCTACTTGTGATTTCTCTGTCAAATAAATAAACAAATAAATCTTAAAAAAAGAAAAAACAAAACTGAAAAATAGAGAAGCCTGTGAAAATTAAAAAACACACTCTTAAGCAACCAATGGATCAAAGAAAAAAAATTACAGGGGAAATCTAAAAATACTTAGAGATGAATGAAACCTAAAATACAATATACCAAAACTTAAAGGACGCCACAAAGCATTGCTAAGTGCAAAATCTATAACTCTAAACACTTACACTTTTAAAAAAGGCTCTTAAATCAACAAGCTAACATTATAACTTAAGTAACTAGAAAAAGAAGAACGAACCAAACACAAAGCTAGCGGAAGGAAGGAAACAGTAATAATTATAACAAAGATAAATGAAATCTCTTAGAGAACAGAAATACAGAGAAAATAGACAAAACCAAAAGCTGACTCTTTAAAAATAACAACAAAGTCACAATACTTTAGATAGATGAAATTAAGAAAAAATGAGAGAAGACTCAATGAAATCAGAAACAAAAGTAGGGATACTACTACTGCATCTACAGAAATAAAAAATATTAGAAGAGAGTAGTATGAGCAATTTCACATCAACAAATTGGATAGCCTAGATGAAATAGATAAGTTCATGGAACAAAAACTACCAAGACTATCAATGAAGAAATAGAAAATCAGAATACACCTCTAATTAGTAAGGAAACTGAATCAGTAATTTAAAAAAATCTCCAAACAACAAAAAAAGTCTTGGACCTGATGGCTTCACGGTGAATTTTACAAAATACTTAAAGAAGAACTAACACCAGTTCTCAAAATTTCCCCCCAAATTGAGGAGGAACACTCCAACTCATTTTATAAGGCCATCATATCCTAATAGAAAAGTCAAAAACATTACAAGAAAACTTCTGACTATTATCACATGAACAGTGATGCAAAAAGCCTTCAGAAAATGCTAGCAAGCAGAATTCAATGGCATATTAAAAGGATTATACGTGGGGTGGCTGGATGGCTCAGGTTAAAGCCTCTGCCTTAGGCTCAGGTCATGAACCCAGGGCTCTGGGATAGAGCTCTGCCTTGGGCTCTCTGCTCAGCAAGGAGCCTACTCCCCCCCCCCCACCCCGTCTGACTCTCTGCCTACTTGTGATCTCTGTCATATAAATAAATAAAATCTTTAAAATAAAAAAAAGGGGGGGGCACCTGGGTGGCTCAGTAGGTTAAAGCCTCTGCCTTTGGCTCAGGTCATGATCCCGGAGTCTTGGGATGGAGCCCCACATCGGACTCTGCTCGGCGGGGAGCCTGCTTCCTCCTCTCTCTCTGCCTGCCTTTCTGCCTACTTGTGATCTCTGTCTCTCAAGTGAATAAATAAAATCTTTAAAAATAAAATAAAATAAAATAAAGGATTTTATGTCATGACCAAGTAGGATTTATTCCCAGAATGCAAAAATGGTTCAACATAGGAAACTGATTGGTGTAATACACAACATTAACAGAACAAAAGATAAAAGCTACCTGATAACCTCAATTGATACAGAAAAGGCATATGACAAAATTCAACACCCTTTTATGATAAAAACACCCAACAAACTAGGAATAGAAGGAAACTAATAAAAGTCATACATGAAAAACCAGAAAAAAAACATTTAATGGTGAAAGACTGAAAGCTTCTCTTCTACGATCAGGAACAAGGCAAGGATGCCCACTTTCACCATTTCTAGTCAACACAGTATTGGAAGTTCTAGCCAGAGCAATGAGGCAGAAAAAAGTAATACACAACATCCAGACTGGAATGGAAGAAATAAAATTGTCTCTATTTGCAGATGATATGATCTTATATGTAGAAAATCCTAGATTACAGGGATGCCTGGGTGGCTCAGTGGGTTAAGCCACTGCCTTCGGCTCAGGTCATGATCCCGGGGTCCTGGGATCGAGTCCCACATCGGGTTCTCTGCTCCATGGGGAGCCTGCTTCCTCCTCCTCTCTCTCTGCCTGCCTCTCTGCCTACTTATGACCTCTGTCTGTCAGATAAATAAATAAAATATATAAAAAAAAAAAAGAAAAGAAAATCCTAGATTACACACAAAAAATTTTAGAATAAATGAATTCAGCAAAGTAGCAGAATACAGTTAATGCACAAAAATGTTATGATGAAAACTCTGAAACACTACTGAAAAAAATGAGGAAGCTAAAAATAAATGAAAAGACAGCTCATGTTTCATGAATTGGAAGACTTAATACTGGGATTTTTAAGTTTTATTTTTTTATTCAAGTATAATTAACGAAGTATTTTATTAGTTTCAGGTAAATTCAAAAATTCTATACATTTCTCAGTGCACAACAAGAAAAGTGTCCTCTTAATCCCCTTTATCACCCATCCACCCATTCACCTCCCCTCTGGCAACCACCAGTTTGTTCCCTGTATTTAAGAGTCTGCTTTTTGTCTATTTTTGTTTCTTAAATTCCTTAAATTCTGTATGAGTAAAATCATACGCTATTTGTCTTTATTTCTCTTAGCATTATAACTCCTAAGGTCCAACCATGTTGTGGAAAATGATGAAATTTCATTATTTTTTATGACTAATATTAATATGTGTGTGTGTGTGTCATCTACAAATGGACACCTATGAATGGACACTTCCATACTGAGCTATTGTAAATAATGCCGCAATAAATATAGGGGTGCATATATCTGTTCAAATTAGTGTTTTTGATTTCTCTGGATAAAAACCCAGTGGTGGAATTACTACATCATATGATAGCTCTATTCTTATTTTTTTGAGGCACCTCCATACTGTTTTCCACAGCGGCTGTACCAATTTGTATTCCCACCATGGTGCACAAGTGTTCCCTTTCCTTCACATCCTAGCAAATAGTTGTTATTTCTTGTGTTTTTTATTTTAGCTATTCTGACAGCTGTAAAATATCTCATTGTGCTTTAAAAAAAAATCATTCATTCATTCAGAGAGCAGGGAGAGGGGCAGGGGGAGAGGGAGACAGAGAAACTCAAGCAGACTCTGGAGCCTGAGTCAGATGCTTAACTGACTGAGCCACCCATAGTCCTTTTAATTTGCATTTCTCTGATGACTAGTGATATCGAGCAGCTTTACAATTGTCTGTTGGCCATGTGTTCATCTTCATTGGAAAAATGTCTAAGCACTCTGCCTATTTTTTATTGGAGTATTTAGTTTTCTGGTATTGAGTTCATAATACCATCTAAAGTAATCTACAGATTGACTACAACCTCTATAAAAATTTCAACATTTTTTGCAGAAATAGAAAACCCATCCTAACATTTATATGGAATCTCAAAAGACTTCCAATATCCAAAACAATCCTAAAAAAGAAAGACAAAGCTAGAGGACTCACACCTCCTGATTTTAAAACTTACTGCAAAGCCACAGTAATCAAAACAATATGGTACTGGCATAATGACAGACATCTAGATCAACAGACTAGAACAGAGCCCAGAAATAAAGGCTCACATACATGGTCAAACAATTTTGTACAAGGGTGCCAAGACCATGCAATAAGGGAAAGGACAGTCCTTTCAACAAACGGTGCTGAGAAAACTAGATATCTGCAAGCAAAATAATTAAGTTGAACTCTTACCTAACACCACATACAAAAATTAACTCAAATTACATCAAAGACCTAAACCTATAAAACTCTTAAAAGAAAACATAGGGCAACGGTTCATGACATTGGGTTTGACAATGATTTCTTTGATAGGACACCAAACATAGGAGAGCAAAAGAAAAAAACCAGACAAATTGGACTTCATGAAAATTTTAAAAGTTTGTACACCAAAAGCACTATCAAGAGTAAAAAAGCAGCCCACAAAATGGGAGAAAATATCTTCAAAGAGCATGTATTTGATACAGGATTAATACTCAGAATAGATAGAAAACTCCTAAAATCCATTGTAAAAAGATAGAAACAACCCAATTTAAAAATCGTCAAAAGACTTGAACAGACATTTCTCCAAAAAAGGATATACAAATGGCCAATTAAGATATGAAACGATAACCAGCATCACTAGTCATAAGGGAAATGTAAATCGAAACAACAATATTCCACCTCACACTCATTAGGATATGGCTACTATAAATTTTAAAAAAAAAATAACCCAAAACAAAAAACAAAACAAAAAAGCAAAAACAACCCAGAAAATAACAAGTGTGGAATGTTGGGTACCCCAATAATGGGTCCGTGATTAAAGGAGCAAGACTGATACAAAGCTAAGGTCAAGTAAAGCTTTATTTCGCACCAAGCATCAAGAATCAAACCGACCGTCAAACCGACCCGTCCGGGCCACCCCTTACAGAGAGGGTGACCCCTCCCTGCCTTACAGACTAGCTTTTATAGAGCATTGGCCACACACAGGTGGCCAATGAGATTGCAATACACAGAGAAAGCTGCACAGTCATGCTAGGTCACACATGGGTGGCCAATTGAATTACAATTCACCCCATAGTAGCTATTTCAGCTAGCCTATCACCTTAGTCAGAATTGGTGCCCAAAAGGCGGGGCCCACACTCCTTGGTAGCTACGGAGACAGTATGGGCGCTTTACTGATTGGATGTCTCCACCTGACCCCGACTTATCCCTGCATTCGGGCTGTTATCTCCACCTGACCTGCCCTGCCCTTGTATTTGGGCTTCCTTACCTGGGACTGGTTTCCCAGATTTGGACTTGGACTTGCTTTTAAGTAAGTTCCCCTGGCGGGGCAGGGTCAGTTTAAGTTTTACTGCATAAACAACAAAATGGCTGTTCAACCGAGGTGGGGCCACTCTGGCTAAATAGGCCCTTACATGGAGCTCTTGTGCATTGCTGATAGGAATGTAAAATGGTACAGTCACTGTGGAAAAGAGCAGGGCAGTTCCTCAAAAAAATTAAATACGGAATTACCATATGATTACCAACAGTTCCACTTCTAGGTACACATCCTAAAGAACTGAAAGCAGGCTCTCCAAGAGATATTTGTACATTCACATTCACAGTAGTTAAGGCATGGAAACAATCTAAGCAACCAACAACAGTTGAATAGATAAGTAAAATGTAGTAAATACAATTTATATTATTCAGTGGGAATTAAAAGCAGGAAATTCTGACATTTGCTACAACATGGATGAACTTTGAGAAGGAAGGTATGCTAAGTGAAATAAGGCAGACAGAAAAGGGCAAATGCTGTATGATTCCACTTACATGAGGTACACAGAATAGTCAAATTCATGGAGGAAAAAAGGTAGAATAATGGTTGCCAGGTGCTGAGGGGAGGGGGAATAGGAAGTTACTGTTTAAGGGGTATAATAGAGTTTCATTTAGGAATGATGGAAAACGATAGTGGTAATGTCACACAACAATGTGAAATACTTAATGCCACCAAATCACACTCTCAAAAAGGGTTAGACTGGTAAATTTTATGCTATGTATATTTTATCACAATAAAAAGTCAAGTAGATAAATTTCAATACTCTTCTAATAAAGTAGCCTCCCCACCCCCCCAAAAAAGGTGGTCAGTAGGGAACAAAATCTAAAATACAAATAGATAAACCAAGGGAAAAACAAGTCTTATTTCCTGCTCTGAAAACTGAGTGAGTTGAACCATGTTTTCTTTCAAATCTAAACTTTGAAAATTTCATGTTTCTATGAGGAAGAAGATAAAGAAGTATTCTATACTGCTAGACTAGGGTTTGGGCTTGGTTTTTCTGTTTTTTGTTTTTTTAATTACAGGACCAAAACTAATTTAGAATTATTTGCATAAAGGAACATTTAAATTCAGAAGACCCTTATTCTGAGTAAGAGAATAAAAGAAATGCATTCGTAGTTCAGAAGTCACACTTTTCAACATCTCTCTGTGAATGAACACAGAAAGCTCACACGGTCTCATTTGTCTAGTACGAATAGCAGCCCAGAAAAATGGAGCACCTGAGTCCTCCCTGCGACCTGGCAGCTAGTGTTTACCACACCCTGGTGTTCTCCACTTACTGAAATATCAACACCCCCAAACTACACCTTTCCAGACAAAATGAGGATGTTTGTTTGGAGCACCAAATGATCCTTCCCTTTCTAAAAGATTTTTTTCTGAGGAACTAAAGTGTTTAGTTTTTTTTTAATTGGCATTGTATACCTAATGCTACTTAGAGTTGTTTGAAGTATACACAACTTCCTAAAAATACAGACTTTGCAAGGCACACCAACACTGACGATAAAAGAGGGGAGGCTATCTTTAGAGTCAACAGCAAATCCCATTGGGGAGCTGAAATTTTTCTTTTTCAGATTTTCAGAAAGACAAATCACAGATTCACTATAAATAAAAACAAAGGAAGTTTTAGCAAAGGACATAACCAAAAAGAAATCTGAAATATTAATGCCATGACTTTGCTGCTCTTTAGAGTCCCCCTTCTTGTAAGTGTTAACTCATGGCTTCCTTGAAGGATTACATACCCTGCACTCCAATGGATAATGGGAAATACAGATAATGTATGGATAATGGATAATGTTCATAATGGAGAAAACACCCTGATCAGATGGAAAGTTCTCACCTGTTAACAGCTTAAAATGTTGAGACATTTCTGTTGATTGATAACAACTGATAACTAAGAACAAGACAGATTTTAGAATAAAAAAATAAAATCTGACTTTCCACACATGAAGTCTACTAATAAAACAATCTCAACTTCTACTCCACTTATATACAATTAGCAGGAAATAGGGAATATTCCTTCGATATATATATATAGAGAGAGAGTTAAGACCTATCTAGAGAAAGTTAAGGAGCTACAATCAAGCAAAATGTCACATATGAGAGCCCATTTGCCTGTTATACAAAGAAGCCGAAGAACCAAGGGCCTTTCTCCCACCTGCCCTGCAGCTAGAATACAAGCACAAGGCAGAATTTATGCATCAATTTATGCATCCACGCCCAACTCTAAGCAGGGAGCAAATGTTGCAAAACAGGGACCTTCTACAAGGTTCACTACCTGGTGACAGCAGTTTCTGGAAAAATTGGTTCTAAGGCAGCAACAGAAGGAGAACCAATGGCAAAGGTCAGTCTACACCACCAGCCAGCACTGTTTGTGGTACAGGGCGTGTCAAGTGTTTGGTCATGACAGCAGTAGTGACTTCACTGGGTTAAGTTCTGTAGCATGATTGTGGCCATTATGCTTAGGCAGGTGACCCAAAAATCTGATTCTAGAGCTCTTTGATTCTGTCCGCTATTCACTATGCTTCTAATAAATTCTTTGTATGCTTAAATCAGCCATCAGATCTGACTGATACACTTAACCACAATTTTTCTATCAGTGAAAAAGGGGTAATACTATATACCTTGAAGATAGCAGAGAGAACTAAATGAGGTAATATATGTTTGTCAAGCTTTTAAAAGAAAAAAAGTGATTCAGCCAGCAAAATTGAGTTTATTAGGGAATAACAGAGGAACTGCAATTTGGGTCAAGCAAACTATGGTGAACTGTGGGCAAGTCTGGGCAAAAAAGGAGGACAGCATCTTTTTATAGAGAAAAGTTGTGAGGGGTCGTTTTGAACAAAAATTCATTGGGGTAAAAATGAGAGTTCAAAGTGGAGGCATCTTCTCATTGGCTGCAGGTGGTTGAGGAGGTGGAGGCTTCCCATTGGCTGCAGGCGAAGGCAGCTTGCCTGATTCAGAGGAAACCTTCCTTCTTCCTGGGGACTATGCAAGTTGTAACCAGTGGTACATGCATGAGAGCCCACCCTCTATGATCTCCAGACTCCAATTTTGAGTAGTTTTCCTTGACACATTTTCACATGTTAAAGCCCTTTGTAAACAATAAGCCACATATTGTTACAATTTACTAAAATTTAACTCTCTGTCAAGTGCTACATAAAGCATTTTATTTCAGGAGTAAGAAACACAACAGCTAACATTAATGATGACATTTTCTTAGCCAAGCACTGTGCTAACCATGTTACCTATTTTGTCTTGTCAGGATGACTTTAAAAGGCAGGTTTTATTATCCCCTATACAAAGTAAGCAGAGTAATAGTAACAATAATCGTGATAGCACATCACATGAGGGAAATATGTACTGGAGTTACCAGAAGAAAAACTGTAAATTAATGATTTTTGGTGACAGAAACATTACTATAATTTAAGAGAGATAATACAGTAGCCAAACCATGAGCGCTCTAGTTGCCAACTCTTGAAATTCTAGTGTCCATAATTTGACAACTTATTTGAGGGATTAATTTAAAATATTATTTTCCTCTTAACTTATGCTTAAGACAGTTTTGCTTATTTGAGACTTGATTATACTTTGGAATCAAAATGTTTTCAGTAGCAGCATAGCTCATTTATAACTAAATCTCACTTTTTATAAAGGGTTGTGTCTCTGGAATATACTCGGTTGAAGGCTCATTTTTGGCACTCACCATAGCATCCTTTTTGGTATTATCAACATTCCTGCTCTCCCCTCAGTTACCTGGTAAGGTCCTTGAGGGAAGGAATCATGTAATTTTGTCTCTGAAAGACCCAAGGCACATAAGTACCTTATTGCTATATACAAAGTGTATATAGCAAACAGATGTTTGCTGTTTCGTATGTAGTACTGAGGAACGCTCATATCTGGGTGAGTTCTACAGCACACGATAGGTGCCCCCTTGGGCCTTGGCTTAGGATCTAACTTCTGAAGGTTTAAGTGCTCAGTTACTCCATTCCATTTCCCCTAAGCAAAGTCCTGATGTAAATTTATTTCTCACCAGAGCAAGAGACATTCTGTTCATATCTCTCCAAAGAAATGAACTCATTCCTGTCTCTAAAGTAAACTTACGTCACCCATATTTGAAGATATGGGCTCTTCTTATGCAAGTAGTGAATGAGGTTTTATCTGCAAATCGCTTGACTGCAGCCTTTTGAAAATTTGGCAAAGGCAGTTTTATATGGAACTACAGATAAAAGTGATACCGAAGGTCAACAAAACCAAGGATTAAACTTTGTTCCTTTCCCCTAGCAACTACATAAAAATACACACACAATATATCCCGTCATCACCAAGTCAAAACTTGATTTATCTAGGGTAATTAAATCATATATTCAGCAAGTCCACTCCTTGGTTCTCTGACCTTTGGTCTGAAGTTCACAGAGATAACATATCTAAATCCCAGTGTGACCATAAACACAAAGATCTCTATCACAGGGCTGACTGAGAGAACAGGTTTCCACATTCCAAGTCCATCAAGCATGTGCCTTTGTTGTAGAAGATATTCGAGCAATAAAAATTCAAACTTTTCCCATTATCCCTAAAGCATACAGCTGTGAAAACATCCTCCTTTATGGAACATATCAGTTGATAATATTCTGAAAAAAAATTATGTGATCATTTGTTACTCTTTTCTCATTCTGTGCTTCAGTTTCCCCAGAAACAGGAAGGAGCCCCATAGGCACTAGGGAGCGATGGGCAATCAGGGGAAGAAAATCTTTGGTGTGGCCAAACCAAAGCAAGAGGAACTGGGATGATGAAAGAGAAGCAAGCAGAGGCAATGTACCTCCAAAAGTAACACAACACACCACCAATATGATACACTAACTGAGATACCCCAAGACATGAACATCTTTTGAACAGAAATACATCTGTTTTTATTTTGAAATTAATATAAGTTAGACAGATGGGCAAATTGGTTAAATGCTAAGGTTTCAGAATTAGACCTGAGTTTAAACGCTGGCTCTGCTTTCAACAGCTATGTGACAGGAAAGGTCTTTAAACGACTCTGAGCTTTATCAGCTAAAAGAAAAATGCCTACCCTAAAAGGTTACACAAGGATTAAAGGAGATAATATATGTTGACACTTCCATGCAAAAAAAGAGAGACAAATGGGAAGAACAAGGTTGTTGCTGTTAGCAGAAAAGTGGGATTGTGTATACAAAAAAATCACTGCTTACATGCAATTTCTAATAAATAGTAATAAAATGAGAAGTATATTCTATAAACACTCCATAACTTTTCTGCCCACTACATATAAAAATATGTGTAAAGTTTTCTATCTTGTCCGTGTTCACATATGTCATTTTACTATAAAGATGAGTTGTACCTTGGAAAAAAGCGAAGACTAAAAGTAGGCCAAACATATGTTTATTTTCATGTTAATTATAGAAGAAGCTAACAAATGAACATGTAAAGGTAAAATATTCCCAGAATTATTTTTAGGGAGCCCTTCATTAAAAGAACAAATTAAATAGCAAATCAAAGTTACAGGAAATCTTTGGATTCAAGTGCAAGAACCACACTCAACTATCAAAGCTGCCCGATAAAGGTGCAAATTGCCTTGTACGGCAATGAACAGTGTGGGGTTAGATAGTAAACAAGTCAAGGACAGAAGTCTATTTTGATGAAATAGTCTATAAAATACAGCTCAGGGACTTTGAAACTAGAGTGATAGAACATTAAAAATTCCTTCCAGGGGCATCTGAATGGCTCAGCTGATTAAGCATCTGCCTTTGCCTTAGGTCATGATCTCAGGGTCCTGGGATCCAGTCCTGCATCAGGCTCCCTGCTCCGCGGGGAGACTGTTTCTCCCTTCCCTTGCTCTTGTACTCTCTCTTTCTTTCTCTCTCTCTCTCCCTCCCTCCCAAGTAAATAAATAAAATTTTTAAAAAATAAAAAATAAATAAAAATTTCTTCCAATTTTGAGATTCTGTAATCTTTGAACACTATAATGTACAACCAACTCTCTAGTGTCCACAGTAGGATAAAGTTCACCTCTAACATGGTCCCTAATAAGAGAAGGGTCTAGCACATAAAAAAGTGCTCAACATCACTTGGCATCAGGGAAATACAAATCAAAACCACAGTGGGATACCACCTTACACCAGTTAGAATGGCTAAAATTAACAAGTCAGGAAATGACAGGTGTTGGCGAGGATGCGGAGAAAGGGGAACCCTCCTACACCTTGGTGGGGCTGCAAGCTGGGGCAGCCACTCTGGAAAGCAGCATGGAGGTTCCTCAAAAAGTTGAAAATAGAGCTACCCTATGATCCAGCAATCGCACTACTGGGTATTTACCCTAAAGATACAAACGCAGTGATCCAAAGGGGCCTGTGCACCCAAATGTTTATAGCAGCAATATCCACAACAGCCAAACTATGGAAAGAATCTAGATGTCCATTAAGAGAAGAATGGATAAAGAAGATGTGCTGTGTGTATACACACACACACACACACACACACACACACACACACACACCGGAATACTATGCAGCCATCAAAAGAAATGAAATCTTGCCATTTGCAACGACGTGGATGGAACTAGAAGGTATTATGCTGAGTGAAATAAGTCAACCAGAGAAAGACAATTATCATACGATCTCTCTGATATGAGGAATTTGAGAGGCAGGGCAGGGTGTTGGGGAGCAGGGAAGGAAAAAATGAAACAAGATGGGATTGGGAGGGAGACAAACCGTAAGAGACTCAATCTCACAAAACAAACTGAGGGTTGCAAGGGATAGGGAGAGTGTGGTTGGGTTATGGACACTGGAGAGGATATGCGATATGGTGAGTGCTGTGACATATGTAAGCCTCACAATTTACAGACCTGTATCCCTGGGACAAATAATACATTAAATGTTAATAAAAATAATTAATAAAAAATAAAAATAAAATAAAAAAAGAGAAGGGTCTAGCAATTGAGGTAAGGCACATTTGTCACTCAATTCAAATATGAAAGAAGTTAAATTAATAGATCTTGTGACCTCCCCCTGCCCCCAAAACATGTCCTGTTCTCCTCCATTTTGACTATTTTCCCCCTAGATGCCTTGCTTATAATCTATTCAATCTAATTCCATAAATATTTACTGACTCCTAGAAATATATCTCAAAGAAACAAACTGTAACTCAGAAGATCTATATACCAAGAATGTGTACAACAGGATTATTTTAATATAAAAAATGTCCTCTTGGGGCGCATGGGTGGCTCAGTTGTTAAGCATCTGCCTTCCAGTCAGGTCATGATCCCAGGGTCCTGGGATCAAGCCCTGCATCGGGCTCCCTGCTTGGCGGGAAGCCTGCTTCTCTCCCCTCCCCCTGCTTCTGCTCCCTGTCTTGCTGTGTCTCTCTGTCAAATGAATACATAAAAAATCTTAAAAAAAAAAATGTCCTCCAAGGGGAGAATAATTAAGCTATAACACATTTACAAAAAAATAAATGTTACGCAGCTATTAAATGGTGTTTTCAAATAATATTCAGTGACATGGGAAATACAATTTTAAATGAAATTGTGATATAAAATGACAAATTCAGCATGATTCTAAATGAAGAGTGGATGTGTATCTTATATGTTTACACCAAAAGGAAATATATAGTAAAATGTTACAAAGCTATATCTAAGTGGTGGAATTTTTAGTTTTCTTTTTTTGTAACTCTGTCCTCCAAATTATCTAAAATAATATTTTCATTTTATAATTGTAAAAAAGAAATATTATTTTATTTTTTGGGTTTTTTCCCACATGCTTAGCATTTTTCCAGGTTTATTGAGAGATAACTGAGATATATGACTATATATGTTTAAGGCATAGTGAAATGATTATCACAACATGTTCAGTTAGCATGCATTTTCTCTTTGTGATAAGAATTCTCAGGAATTACTTTCTTAACAACTTTCCTACGGATCATACAGCAATGTTATAGTCATCACACTGCGCATTATATCCTTAGTATTTATTTATCTTTTAACTGGTACTTTAAAAACTAAATATTTAAGAAAATATTTAAAAAAATTTTTTTAAGTTATATTATAGTTATCTTGGATCTGTAACTCTGAAAGCAACAATTCCTTTAAAGGAGGAAGCCCAGTATAAAAAAATAAGTTTGCATCTGACCTAATGTTTGAGATCGTTGCTATGCACTGTGCTGTCTTTAAATTAATCAGTAAACAAGGAACAGCTGGGACAATATCAGTTTTATTGAGGATGTGGAACAACAGGAACTCCCATGCATAGCAAGAAAGGATATAAATCAGCATAATCACTTTGAAGAATAATTTGACAGTATCTAGTAAAGCTGAAAATATCTGTCCCCTACTGAATAGCAATTTATTCCTAGTTAAATACCCGAAAGAAAACTGTGAAACATGTGCACAAGGAGACATGTACAAGTATGCCCACTAAAAAAACTGTTTAAGAGTGAGAAAATTTGAAATAACTCAAACCTTAACAGGACAGCGGAAAAATAAACTGTGAAATACTCATTCAATGGCATACAATACAGCAGTGAAAATGATGTTTATATCAATATGGGTAAACCTCAAAAGTATAAACCAAAAAGAAAAAGAAGAAAGAAGAAAGAGAAGGAGCAGGAAGAGAAGGAGGAAGGAAGAAGAAAGAAGGGAAGTTATTAAAGTATATATAAAGGATACATACAACAGAATTCCACACATATAAAGTCAAAACACTTAAAAAATATTAAATACTGCTCAGGGTTATATAAAGATGTAGTAGAAGGCAAAGCCATGAAAAAAAAAATGCCTGGACATGATGAACACCAGTCAGATCATTTATTCCCTGCAGAGTGGAAGGGAGAGGGAATATTAGGGAAGGTCATAAAGGGCAGTGAGGGGGCTTTAAGTTATTTGAAATGTTTTTCTTCTGGGGGCAAAAAAAAATCTGAAGCAAATATGGAAAAATATTAAAGTCTGACAAAGTTGGTAAACGAAGACTCAGGTATTTGATATTTTTGCTATATGCTGAGATACTCCAAATTGGAAAAAAAAACAACACCAAAACTTTAGGTAGCAGCAGGCAATCTCTATTGAGGGCAAGGCTCTCTATCCACAGCAGTAATTCTTAAACTCTTTTAAGTCTGAGACCCCTTGGCAAACGTGATGGAAGCTACGGTTCTGCTTCCCACAGAGGTTTATGACACCACCACAAATCCATCCTGGGCTACCTTAGCAGCCATTCAGGGAAACATATACTTTTTTTTTTTTTTAAGATTTTATTTATTTATTTGACAGAGAGAAAGAGCGAGCCAGAGAACACAAGCGGAGGAAAGAGCAGAAGGGGCAGGAGAAGCAGGCGCCCCGCTGAGCAGGGAGCCTGACTCAGGGCTCAATCCCAGAACCCTGGGACCATGATCCGAGGCAAAGGCAGATGCTTAACCAACTGAACCATCCAGGCATCCCGAAAACATACACTCTTTAGCCACGTGGTGCCAAGGTAATTTCGACTCATGCTGAGTTAGCAAAACTAGACAATTAGGGAGGGAGTGACACGCTGGCTAACTGCTCAGAAAGACAGCCAGTGACAAAAACAAGACTTCCACTGAAGAAAGCAACAGAGTGTTTGACAACTAATGAGAAGCCTAAAAACCCAGTGATAATGCGTGCAACTGAATGTCTTTAAAACTAACTCAAAAGGTTTGAGAAGCATTAAAAGGATTGTTCTTATATTCAATTAATTGAGCTTTGGTGCAAAACCAAAGTTTCAAGTTAAGCAGTAACTGATAATGATAGAGGAGGGAGATTTTTACTCATATTTCTCAAAACTTTTCTCTGTTTGCACTCCTTGTTTAATAACATTTAATTTGGTTAATTTGTATGCTAATATTTGGCTAAGTTTTACGCTTAACTTTTCTAATAAAGCACTGTATTATTTTTGGAAAGTCCAGATGAATGGAAAAATATGTCACTTTAAGTAGTGACTCTGATCTAAAGCTAAGGAAAATGGCTGTTGACATCACGAAACGTATAATGAAAGCAACAGCTGACAATACCTAAATTGCCAACTAAGTAGTAGGACGACACAATATTTTTTAAAGGTGAGGCTTAAAAACTCAAACCTATAAAGAGACAGTACTGTAATTCAATATGCATATGGAAGTCTTTAACTGATTTAATTATCCCAGATGAGTTTTCCCCCGCCGGAAATTCTAGATCTGTGATGTATATAAAACTGTCCCAGAAATACCGACATTGTGAGCCTAACAATGCTGTGTGAAATCTCCAGTTTCTCTGTTACCACCTTTCATCACCTCCATGTCTTCCATCTTTATATCCCAATCCAAATCTTGTCCCTCTGTCCTGATCTCTCCCCCTACTTTATCTCCTACACTTGCTTCTACCCCTGGGGACATATTTGCTGCCTCACAGAAAAAGAGGAGGCACCTGCAGAACTGGGGATCCAGAGGACCAATAATGGGTTAGTTAAGGAAGACAACGCTGTCTCACTCCTTTCTCTCCTCGCAATGTCCTTCCCTGCCATCCATCTTTCTAATAATGTTTTTTATGAAATCTATTCTGAATGAAGTCTATACTGTATTATAAATAGCACAGCTTCCTAAGACTATCTAAGAACTTAATGTAAAACAAACAATAACAAAGAAATTGTGCTGCTTTATAACCTGTACAGCACATACTAGTTTTAGTTCTGCCCTGGGGTGGGGAGGGGATTTGGAAGATAGGGGCCTGTCTGGCTGTCCCAAAGACTGGGGGCTCTACTGGTATTCAGGGGAAAGGGATGCTAATTATCCTCCAAAACACAGGGCAGTCCTACACAATGAAGACTGGCCCACCCAAAATGCCAGTATCCCCCCCAAACCCACTCTCCTACTTTGTTATGAAACACGGGACCACATTCACTAAGCAGGTAACTCCAGCTTATTTCAATAGATATTTAGCTAATTTTGACATTTCCTGGCTTTTAAGAATATGTAAAATTGGCCTTTAGATTGTCTAAATTCCCAATGCCACACAGAATTCTGGGAAGGGGAAGGCTGGTGGTGGCATACACTGCATACACTGCCATGGCTTTATTACCTCCCAGTGCTTGGAAACCCTAATTAAAATAACTATGTTTTGAGTTTGATATCATTATGTCTTAGGAACTTCTCCACTTATACTTGATGCAGCACTCTGATGAGCCAAAACAGCTACAGGGGCCATTTTTCCCTGAAAATGAGTCAAGGCAGTTACACAACCCTCCACAGGGACCAGCTCACAACAGCCTCAGATGGAGTGCGGGAGGAGATGGGTAAACATCTCTCCCCTTCATCAGTTCGTGTTCCAGCTCAGATTCCTCTTGACAAAACAAACATGGCTTTTATAGCAGAGCAATTCTTTTGTAGCAAGCAACTCGTTCTCACATTCCTTCTCTAGCTTATTTTCCCCCATAATTCTTTACCCTTTGCCTGTAGTCCCTCCTCCCCACTATGTTGTACTATTTGTAAGGAAAAAAAAAATTTAAGAGTTACTTCTTGCCAAGTGTGACATCAACTCATTCTTATTTAGTGATGTCCAGCGAGAACTTGCTCTCCCAAAACGTTTGCTCATTCTGAACCAACAACATTACTAACTGCAGTTTGTTTTTCCTGTCACTTGTTTTTGATGCATTAGCGTATCTTCTGAAATAAGTAACGTTGCCCTTCATTCCTACCACCCAAGGTATTACACATGTATACAAAGATCTTTCCAAATACCTTCAGGAGGACTATGTATTGCCTCCGTTGCTGGAAAGGAAAAATGTAACATAATGAGAGAAATTAGTAATTTCAACCTCTCTGAAGAAGTACCTCTGCTTTCACTAACAAGAAGGAGTTATCAATATTATAGAAAACGCAAGCCCACAATTCTACTCTAGGTGTAGAAATTTTGTTATTTAGG
This sequence comes from Martes martes, assembly GCF_963455335.1. Classification (NCBI taxonomy): domain Eukaryota; kingdom Metazoa; phylum Chordata; class Mammalia; order Carnivora; family Mustelidae; genus Martes; species Martes martes. Next base: position 55,418,953 of record NC_137895.1, on the reverse strand, counting down.
AAGGAAAAAAAAAGGAAGAAAAATGAATGACTCTTAAAATAGTATGACAGATATATTATACTACTTCACGTTTAACATCACTTTGGTAAAGCACTACTTGATGAGTAATTTTGGAAAGCCAATGATTTTATTCCATACATAAAATAAGCTGAAATTCAGATTTTCAGTTAGCTTATTGGAAAATTTGGTGCTGGTATTCTTCATATGTGTCCAACTATGATGGAACAACTGAACTATGTCAGGTACTAATCCTCCCTCATGAAGTCTTCTTTAAAGCCCTTTCCGTTCCATTCCTCTGTTAATTAAAAGGCACAAATGGAAAAAATATTATTCCCTATTCACCTTCTTTCAGGCAACATTAGCAGCAAACTGACCTTAATGATCAGAATGCAGAAGTTAATTCCCAGCGTGAGCTGGTCCTAGGCATGGATAAGGATTCTAATTCCAGTATTTGTCGTCTGGGGATGGCACTGAGATACCTAATCACATACCAAAGTTGTGTGATGATTCTAACATTTTCTTGGTTCATTTTCTAGGATGTCACGACATTTGGGGGTTTCCAGTGCTAGCTTAGAGAAGTTGGCTTAGATCCAAAGCACCCAGACACACTTTTAGAGGGGTTACTCATGGCTCAGAAGTCTTTAGGTAGCTTTGGTTAAGGGGTTCCAAAGTCCTCAGAGATACAAGGTATCAAATAAACTACGAGAGGAACAAGAAAGCATATACCTTCTTAGGGAATTACGACTATTTAAGAAAAAGAAGCGCAAAAAATCTAGAGAGAAAAATAGGGAAGTCGTGTTTGGGGCTTCTGGGGTGTGTACACGTGCATGCATGTGTGTGCATGTGTTAAGTCAGCCTGAAAAAGACAAAGGAAAAGGCCTTGAAAGTTGTAATTACAGAAAATTGCTCAGGTGACTTCATCCCACCCACATGCTTTTGATTTTCAAAAAGTATGACGAGCACTTTTTAAGTTAGTGTTCCGGAAAGGCTGCAGCTGTTCAGCACAGATTTCACATGCTCACTTAAGAACATTATTTTATCAACATAAAGGTTAATGGCTTCTAAATGAGGGTAGCAATTTCCAACATGAGTACCATATTATTATTATTATTATTATTATTATTATTAGCAATCACTCTGTTTAAAGATACAGGCCCAGAAGGATGAACTGGTCCTCAGCATGTTTGGTAAAATAATACTATGGAGATCCATAATCCCCTCAACTCCCACCCAAGATTGTCAGCGTGCCTTTTAGAAAACATTCCATCTGTATTTGAGCACATCAGCATAGAGGCATTTGCCATGACTACAATACTGCATTGAATGGACCCACAGCAAATCAAGTCAGGAGAACAGAGCAAACTTTGATAAACACCTGCCTCTTCTACTTCATACATACTACACTCCCCACCTCACTCCAACCCCAGCACCACCTTCTTAAGGGTTCTCCTCCATGACAAAAGAGGCACTAGAATGGTGCAAGGCCAGGGAATGTTCAGTGTGCAGCACCAAAACGATTTCAACTACCCACTATGGTTGTGGAGGGTCAATTTAAAAAATTAACTTCCTGTGAAAATTAATAAAATCATATATAACTTAAAATGGAATCAGGGTGCCTGACTGGCTCAATCATTAGAGCATATGACTCCTGATCTCAGGGTCGTGAGTTCGAGTCCCAGGTTGGGCAAAGAAGTTATAATAAAAAAATAGTAAAATAAAATCACATGGAATCAGAAGGCCAGAAGAGGGATCTATCACACCCTACCATTGTCAATTGCAGGTCCCAACAGAAGAGACATACCTTGCAACCCCAATAGGAAGAAAACTACTACCCTGGCAGGAGGAAGAGACATTTTTCTCCTTGGCCCCCCCAGTTATAACAGTTATGAGACTGTCATAACTCAGCCAATGAAAAGCTGCAACACTTCAAACTCCCAGTTTACTCCAATGGACTTTTTGTTTATAACAGGCCTCCCCACTCCCGTTTCCATTATAAAAGAGCAGTCCTCTCCCCTGTTTTCCTGGCTTGCCTCAGGTTTTGCTATAGCTTGCTTGTCCCAAATGGCAATTCTTTAATATTCTTGAATAAAAACATTTTTGCTGATAAAATAACCTACAGTTTTATTTTTAAGGTTAACACTCTCTTCTCAATTCTGCCATTTTTCTGCTCCTCCCAGCAAGCAGCCCTACAGCTCTTTTCCCTTTCCTTTATTTCCTGCACCCAATCTGTCAAGTCCTGTCATTTCTTCCTTGAAAATGTGTCAAATTTGTTCCTCCTTCCAAAGTCCCCACACCAATCCAGATTTTCATCAGCTTATCACTTGAAAATTACAGCAGCCTCCTAACTGGTGTACCCATCTCTGGCTACTGTCATACCAGTCAGAACCCTGTAGCATCTTACTTGTGATCCTCTCAAGGGAAAATCTTGAAAATTCTGGAGTTTGCAAAAGACAAGGCTGATGGAGACACATAATAGTCTAGAAATATTTTAAAAGGGAGCAAACTCAAAAGGCATAAAGTTGGAACCAAAGGATGGAAATGTTACAGTTCTGTAACTTACACATTTTGTTATCTCCCTATCCCTCCCTTTTTGGGGGGAAAAATGATTTAGAGAGAGACAGAGAGAGAGAATAAGTGGGAGGGGCAGAGGGAGAGAGAATCTCAAGCCGACTCCATGCTGAGGGTGGAGCTGACATGGGATCACATGACCTAAGCCAAAACCAACAGTAGGATGCTTAACCGACTGAGCCACCCAGGTGCCCCCTCCTTTTTTCCAAGCAAGTACAGTTGAGCCTTGAACAACATGGGTTTGAATTGAGTCCACTTACAAGAAAAATTTCTTCAGTATAGTGCAGTACTGTAGATGTATTTTCCTTTCCTTATGATTTGAATGACATCTTCTTTTCTCTAGCTTACTTTATTGTAAGGATACAATATATATTACATATACAAAACAGGTATACAAAATAGGAGGTCCAAACACAAACTAAGTGTTAATTGACTGTTTATGTTCTTAGTAAGGCTTCTGGTCAACAGTGGGCTATTAGTAAACTTGTGGGGAAGCTAAAAGTTATATGCAAGATTTTGACTGTGCGGGGGGCTAGCAGCCCTAACACCTGCCTTGCTCAAGGGTTAACTGTACTTCTTTCTACATCTAAGCTTTTGGCACCACTTCTGATTTTCCACAATTCGTTAAAGATGACAGTCCAGGAGCCTGGGTGGCTCAGTGGGTTAAGCCTCTGCCTTCAGCTCAGGTCATGATCTCAGGGTCCTGGGATCAAGCCCCACATCGGGCTCTCTGCTCGGCAGGGAGCCTGCTTCCCCCCTCTCTCTGCTTGCCTGTCTGCCTACTTGTGATCTCTCTCTCTCTGTCAAATAAATAAATAAAATCTTAAAAAAAAAAAAAAAGATGACAGTCCAGTAATTTCATCTACAAGTTCTTTTAGTTCTGTGGTGGGAGGGATGGGGACAGGGTGAAGGGACACAGTGGGGGTGAGGAGACAAGCACCAGAAAACAACGCATGCTGATCAGCTAGTTGCACTTAAAATGTCTGCCATCTGGGATTTTAGCCGCTCCTTTGTTCTATCACTTCCAATTAATTATCTTTCTTCTTGACATATAATATGGAAACAGAAGAGGTGTTAAATACTTCTGCTCTGTCATACATGACCTCATCTGGCACAAGAAGCTGACTACATCTACTTACTGCTGCTTTATTCTGAACATAACTTTTTGTATTTCTGGTGATCCTTCCTGTCCCTCACCTCAGAAGCCTCTGTTGATCCTGGTTTTTATATATCCTGACACTATTCATCCAAGTCCCTACCACTCTCTTATACCTATCTTTGGTTACATTTGCTTCATTTTACACTTAGGATACATATGTTTAAAACAAGAACATTTGGAAGGTTCTTTGCCCTAGCACAGTGAAGATTTCAAATATCTTACCTTCTTCTTCCTCCTCCTCATGATTTGTGTAAAGATGTATCACATCAATTTAGAGAAAGTAAAAAAGATGAAGAAGATGACAAGGGAGATCCCAGTGGGATGAACCATTACTCTACAAGAGCAAAGATTTTGTATGTTCTAGATATTGCCCAACTGAACAATGCCCACAGTACACAGTAGCCAAGTCAATATTTGTTGAACAGATGAACAACCAAAATGCAAAGGATGATAAGATTTTAGCAGGCCACAATGGAGGAGACAGATTTCAGACAGAAAGGCGCAAGCAAAGACTTGGAGGTGGTAAAGCACAAGAAGAAGTCCATTGTGGCCTAGAGCTCAAGACACATGCAAGCAGTGGGTGGTGAGGATGTAATGACCTCTTCAGATCTTCAGGTCAAGCTGAGGAGCAAATCAGGCAGACAATATGGAGCATCCAAACATTCCAAGCAGGAATCAGGTAATTTAAGGCAGACGTAAGAAAAATTCTGGCAGGGCGCCTAGGTGGCTCAGTTGGTTTGGTGACTACGCCTTTGCTCAGGTCATGATCCCAGAGTCCTGGGACTGAGTCTCATGGCCAGCTTGCTGCTCAGCAGGGAGTCTGCTTCTCCCTCTAACCTTCCCCCTCTCAAGCTCTTTCTCAAATAAATAAATAAACAAACAAACAAATAAAATCTTTTTTGAAAAAAAAGATTCTGTCAGAGGTGTGCAAAAGTAATTAAAAAGAATTAAAGATGTTCATTAAAATGGATTTATTTGTACAGGCTTAGAAAAAAACTGGCTAGAGATAGTTAATATCTTTGTACACACTTTCTATTTAACAACATGTGTCCTGTCCCCATGTTGAAAGGAATTAAGACTCAGTGAGTATTACTAAAGCAGAAGAAGGGATAAAACAGAGTCAAAATAAAGACGGTATAGAACTGTAGCTTCTTGCCAGAATTTACTTCAAGTTGGAGGAGGATTGGCTTCACCTTGCTTAAGGAATGGCTTAGTTGTTTAACCAAAGGGAGTTAGGCTCATAGCTGGGAACATTTTTTTCATTTCCATCTAACGCTTTTAATGTGTGGGGCCACCTTGATATTCAGTTTCAATCTCTTCCAGTATATTGGCAGGAAATGGAAAGAACAGCAGAAAGATAAAGCCTATCTGGCCAGAGTGTTAATATTAGCCTTCCTCTGGTATTCGGACCAGACTTCTAAACGACTCTTACCTCTTTTTCTATGTACCCCTTAAAAATCTGGTTTCCCTTCCATAATTTTTCATGCTTTGTCTTATTTTTCCTCACTGCACTACTATGGAACATTGCCTGATACAATGGTTTTACTAATATGCTTATCTACTACAATTTGAAGTAAACAACAGATGCCATGATGAAACTTACTTTATCTTCTTTATTGACATATTTATTTTGTTTTTAGATATTAACTATTCCTGGCTAGCAGTTCCTCTTTGCTGATTTCATGCAATCTAAATTAGCAGCAGCCATGACACTGTTATCCTATTTAGGTTTAGGACAGGTCTTAAAATAGAATTTTTACTCACTTCAATGGTGTGATTTTTAATCTCTCTGGTTGCTGCCACTATATGTTTGGGACTGTGGTCCACAACATGGTTTAAAGTCTCAGAAAAAACACTTCAACATTTTAATGGTAGTAATAATATACATAGTGGTAATATGCATGATACCACAATAGATACTATATTAATGGCATATATAATAAAACATAGTGCTGATGAAAAAATACCTAAAGGAGTCTCAATAAATCTTACAATACTGAACATTACCTCTCAGTAATTACATAAAGATGACAATCTCTTTATCCCCGAAAATACTAAATAAAAATTAGAAGATTAAAAAAATATTCTTAACACATGGCAAGAGTTGACTATGATGTGGCATGAGCTCTCCTTTGGCTCTCTGATCTGTTAAACATTTTTCAATGACTCACTCATTGTATGTTAATCATGAGAGTCCAAAAGAAGCCTCAACAAGCTAGAAACACAGACTACATCTAATACTGAACTATGGATGATTGTAAAGTCTTCCACTGGAGGTCCAAAAAAATTATCTGGAGAAACAGGATGTGTGAAAAAGTCTTTAGGGTGTTCTCTTTCTTCAGATTTTATTTAAATTCAAGTTAGTTAACATATAGTGTAATATTAGTTTCAGGGGTAGAATTTACGGATTCATCAGTTATATACAACAGTCCCTGCTCATGACATCATGTGCCCTCCTTAATGCCCATCACCCAGTTACCCCGCCCCACCCACCTCTTCTCCATCAACCCTCAGTTTGTTCCGTATAGTTAAGGGTCTCTTACGGTTTGCCTCCCTCTCTGTTATTATCTTTTTACTTTTCCTTCCCTTCCCCTATAGCAGCAATGTTCACAATAGCCAAAATATGCAAAGAGCCCAGATGTCCACTGATTGATAAATGAGTAAAGAAGATGCAGTATATCTGTGAGGGATACACACACACACACGTGTGTGTGTGTTTGTGTGTGTAATGGAATATTACTCAGCCATCAAAAAGAATGAAATCTTGTCATTTGCAATGACATGGATGGTTATGCTTATGCTGAGCGAAATAACTCAGTCACAGAAAGACAAATACCATATGATTTCACTCATATATGGAATTTAAGAAACAAGACTTCAGGGTTTTAGATCATTTAATATAACTCAATTGCTTGCAGCTGCCAAAAAAAGCAACTTCAAACTTGAGCTGCATTCAAAGAAACAGAGAATGCTAAGCAAGGCTGAAGATCTGACTCATATCTAGAATATTCTTTTCAGTGCTAGGGGCCACACTCTAAAAGGGCAAAATGGAGTACATTTAAGTTTTAGATCAGAGGGCTGGGTGACACTAAATGATGTTACATAAGGGACTGTAGCTCTTACCCAAGGGACTGTTCCACAGCTTTTAAAAGAGTACATATTACTTTCATGATCAGAATAAAAGATGCTTTCATTTTGAAGAAAACATATGTAAATAATTCCCAGTGTTAAAGAGGATATTATAAAACTGATTATGTTCAGACACTGCTGGCTTTACTACAAATTTGTTTATTAAATCTTTTGGAAACAATCCTGCCATACATTGTTACAGTCACAGAACTGTGTTATGGTGGCTTTATAGACAAACTCTGGTAGATTTGTAAGACAGAATACTGATCAGCAATAAAAAGAAACGAACTACTAATACAACCACATGGGTGTATCTCAAATGCAGTGTGCTAAGTGAAAAAAGCCAGACTCAGAAGGCTACATACCTTATCATTCCTTTTAAATGACATTCTGGAAAAGGCAAAACTATACAGACAGAAAATGGATCAATGATACAGACTGAGATGAGGAGAGGAACTAACTTGTGTACAAAAGGACATAGGAAGAGTTTCTGGGAACAATGGAACTATTTTATGTCTTGACTTTTACGGTTCTTACGCCACTGTACAGATATCTACACTCACAGAACTATACATTAAAATGGGTAAATTTTACTATATTTAAATTGTATCTTAATTCTTAAAAAAGAAAAAGGGAAAAAAGAGGCATCTTGAAACCACCCACAGAATAGAAATACATACAAAAAAGACACGAATTATCTTTTAAAATTAAGGAGAAATAAAGGCTTTTTCAGACCAAAAAAACTGAAAGTATTCATTACAAACAGATACATACTATAAGAATTGTTAAAGGAGTTCTTCAGGCAAAAGGAATATGATATCAAATAGAAGCTTGGATCTATATAAAGAAATGAAGACCTCAAGAAACAGATGAAATAATGTAAATATAAAATACCCCTTTTTATTATTTTTAGTAGTTCTAAATAATTGTCTAAAGCAGGGGTCAACAAAGTATGGCTCAAGGACGAAAATCTCACCCACTTCCTGTTTTTGTAAGTAAAGTTACATTGGAACACAGTAACACTCATTCTTTTATGTATTGTCTATGGCTGCTTTCACACCACAAGGACAGAGTTGAGTAGTTGAGACAAAGACCAGATGGCCTATAACACCTAAAATACTTGCTATCAGGCCCTTTACAGAAAAAGTTTGCCACCCTGTTCTAAAGCAAAAATAGCAATGTATTGTGGGTTTGTAGCATATGTAAAAGAAAAATGTATAAAAACAATAGCATAAAATATGACAAGGAAACTGGAGTATAAACCTTCCTGTGATTTGAAATGGTGATTAACTAAAGATGTGTATTAGAAATGCTAGGGCAACCACAAAAAAAAGTTTTTAAAGATTTAAATAATAAGTCAATAGTGGAGATAAAAATTAGCTATCTAATAAAATTACCTGGATAAAAAATAGACTATCTTGGAGATGTGCAAGTGGAGGAGGGCCAAAAACTCCACCAGCACAAGGCTGTGGTCATGGCTGGCACAAGTTTATAGCTCATAAAGAGATTCAATCAGTGCTAAAGAAGGCAGAAAAAGAGGAGTTAAAGGAATAAAGAACAGATGGAACAAATGAAAAACAGCAAGCTGGAATTCCGAGTTTAATCCAACCACACTGAAACTGCATTGAACGTAAGAAGACTAAAGGTATCACTTAAAAGACAGATTTTAAACATGAATAAAAAAGCAAGACTCAATTATATGGTGGCTATAAGAAACCCACTTTAAAATATAAACATATACCTAGATTAAAAGCAAATGGATGGGTCAGGTATAACTTCTTGCTATAGCCAAGTGAGGCTGTCAACAAATCCTCTCCACAAAAAGCAACTATAAAGCTAGACAAAATTCATAAAGACCATTATGAGGTTTGAAAAATTAACCAAAGGGACACATAATCTGAGAAGCATTTATGCCTAAAAACAGATAAACTTGGATAAGATGGTGAGAATCTGTGGCATTTGGACCTAAGGCTTCTTCCATCCTTCTTGTCTTGGTTGAAGCTGATGTGCCAGAATGGGGCAGGTTATGAGAATTAGCAGCTTTTCGGTGGCAGTAGGAAGAAGCTCACTTGATTTGGAGCAATGGGTAAAACCCATGCCCATCAGTGGGTGTCAGTGGACTAGGCTATCTTGGAGATGCGCAAGTGGAGGAGGGCCAAAAACTCCACCAGCACAAGGCTGTGATCACGGCTGGCACAAGTTTATTCCTGGTTGAGGCTGTTTGCATTTACAGCAAAGACCCAAGAGGTTTCAACCAGTCACACACTCTTGGCTGACCTGAGGCTATGTGGATGCCAAAAGGAGAGGTAAAAGGGCCCAGCAAAATGTAAAAGATGGAAGAGAAATGAAAATAGCCTGAACACTGAATGTTTTACATACTCACACACAGATCCACTGAGTACCTATTACTTGACACTTAGATGTCATAAACCTTACATCCAGTAAGGTTTATGACATCTAAGTGTCAAGTAATAGGTACTCAGTGGATCTGTGGTTGAGTATAACCTCTGTTTAATCAATCACTGGTTGACTAATAAGCCATGTACACATGGAGACAATGCCTGGAGAAGCAGGCTTAAAGATAAAAAGTTAAAAAAAATCAGCAGAGACATCAATGGCTACAAATCACAAGGAAGAGAGATTCTATTGGTGTAGTAAACATGCTACTAAAAACAAAAAAAAGAACAAAAAAGTAATAACAAATGTTAATGAGCTTGACTGGTGATTATTGGGTTTTTTTTTTTTTAAGATTTTATTATTTATTCATTTAAGACAGAGAGATACAGAGAGAGAGAATGTGAGCAGGGAGACAGGCAGAGGGAAGGGGAGAAGCAGGCTCCCCGCTAAGTAGGGAGCCTGATGTGGGACTCGATCCCAGGTCCCTGGGATCATGACCTGAGCCCAAGGCAGATGCCTAACGACTGAGCCACCCAGGTGCCCTTGACTGGTGATTATTGCACACTGAATGCGTCTATCAAATAACCAAACTGTACATCTTAAATATATATGATTTTTAACTGTCAAGTATTTCTCATTAACAACGAACAACAAGAAAAATCTTGGGGAGACCAGAATCCAGAGCTGATATGTTATGCTTTCTAGAATGTCCAGTTCTCAACAAAAAATTACAAGATATACCCAAAAAAACAGGAAATTGTGATTCATAGTCAAGAAAAAAAGCGACCAACAGAAACTGAGTACCCCAGGAGTATTGGCTATATTAAACAAAAATTTCAAAGCATTTATTATGTATAAGTTCACAGGACCAAAGAAAATCATAATGAAAGAAAAAAGGTATGGCAACAATGAATTTACAAATAGAGATTCTCCACAAAGAGAGAGAAATCCTGGAGTTGACAAGTATAAAAACTAAAAGGAAAAATTCACTGGAGCACTTCTACAGCAGTTTTTAGATGGCAGGAGAAAGAATCAATGAACCTGAAAATACAAGTTATCCAGTCTTATTAACAAATGAAGAAGATTGAAAAAAAATTAACAGAGCTTCAGAGATCTGTGTAATAACATCTTAGATACCAAAATATACACAATAGAAATCCCAGAAAAAGAGAAGAGAGAAGCTCATTAAATTTGAAGAAAATAGGGGCGCCTGGGTGGCTCAGAGGGTTAAAGCCTCTGCCTTCAGCTCAGGTCATGATCCCAGGGTCTTGGGATGGAGCCCCGCATCGGGCTCTCTGCTTGGCAGGGAGCCTGCTTCCTCCTCTCTCTCTCTGCCTGCTTCTCTGCCTACTTGTGATCTCTGTCGAGTAAATAAATAAAATCTTAAAAAAATTTTTTTTGAAGAAAATATTAATACACATTCAAGAAACTCAACGAAGTGCAATTAAGAATACAAAGAGACTGACACCTAGATATAGAACAAGGCTGTTCAGGACCAGAGTCAAAGAGAAAACCTTGAAAACAGCAAGAGAAAAGCGACTTAATCTGATACAGTGGAGGACAGAAGAGAGTTGAATGACATACACAAAGCACTGGGAAAATAAATTTTGTCAACCAAGAAATCCATATCTAGTAAATTTATCCTTCAAAAATGAAGATTAAGATATTCTCAGATAACAAAAAACTGAGAAAATTCATTGCTAATGGATCTATAACACAAGAAATACTCAGGGAAGTCTCTTTAGCCTGAAAGAAGATGACACTCGATGATGACTAGGAGCCACAAGAAGAAATGAGGATCACTAAAAATGTTTAAAGTATGTGGTTAACATAAAATAGTCTATAAATATGTTTTTACTCATTTCTTCTCTTCCTTGAAAGACAAACATTTAATGTGGGTTTTTTTTTAAAGATTTCATGTATTAATTTGAGAGAGAAACAGTGTGTGAGCACAAGTGGGGTAAGGGTCAGAGAGGGAGGGTGTCTGGAGTGGGGCTCAATTCCTGGACCCTGAGATCATGACCTGAGCCAAAGGCAGATGCTTAACTGAGCCACCCAGGCACCCTAACACAGACATTTCTAAAGCAATAACTATGACACTATATTTTGGGTTTATAACATATATAAATACATTTTAATATACTTATAATAGATACTTAATAATAGCATTATTATCATATATAATAGTAGCACAAAGGAGGGAGAAAAAAACAGAGCAAAGCTTATATATTTTACCAGAATTAAGTTAGCATTAATTGAAGTAGATGTCTATAAATTAAAATACACATTATAATCCCTAGAGCAATTACTAAGAAAACAACTACAAAAAATACATAGTTAGAAAAAAATCAGAAGAATTAAAACAGTGTATTAAAAATATTTACTTAATACAAAAGGCGGCAGTTAAGGAGGAAACAGGAACAAAACAGACAAGAATAGAATGTTTGTAAAAGAAATAGCAAAAAGGCAAATACAAGTCCAAAAGGCAGAGTGTCAGACTGGATAAAACAGCAAGATCCAACTACATGCTTTCTATAAGAGACACATCTTAGATTCAAAGACACAAGTGGGTTGAAAGTAAAAGGATGAAAAAAGATGTATACTATATAGAGAACTATAAGAAAGAGTAGTTATATTAGTGTCGGATAAAATACACTTGAAGACAAAAATATTAGAGACAAAGGATATTTTGTTAATGATAACAAAATGGAGTGACTACATCAGTAAGACATAATAATTATCAATGTATATACACCCAACAATACAGCCTCAAAACAGATGAAGAAAAAACTTCTGAAAGGAACAGTAGACAATTTAACAATAACAGGTGAATAATTCAGTACCTCACTCTCAACAATTGATAAAACTAAACAGAAAATCAGTAAGGGTATAGAAGACTTGACCACTATCAATGAACTTGACATAACCAACATACACAAAACACACCAGCCAAAGACTGCAGAGTACACAATCTTTAGAACTGCAGATGGCTTGCACCTTTCATAAAAATTAACTCAAAACAGGGAGCCTAACTGACTCGGTAGGCAGAGTATGCTACTCTTGATTTTGGGATTGTGAGTTCAAGCCCCATATTGGGCGTAGACTTACTTTATTTTTTTATTTTTATTTTTTTTAGGTGATTTTCATTATTTTTGAGTAATCTCTACACCCAACATGGGGCTCAAACTCACAACCCTGAGATCAAGAGTACCATGCTCCACTGACTGAGCCAGCCAGGCACCCTGAGAGGGCTTACTTTAAAAAAATAAATAAATAAATATATAAATAATTTTTTAACATTTTATTTCTTGGGGTGCCTGGGTGGCTCAGTGGGTTAAGCTTCTGCCTTCGGCTCAGGTCATGATGTCGGGGTCCTGGGATCGAGCCCCACATCAGGCTCTCTGCTCAGCGGGGAGCCTGCTTCCCCTTCTCTCTCTACCTGCCTGCCTCTCTGCCTACTTGTGATCTCTCTATGTCAAATAAATAAATAAAATCTTAAAAAAAATTTTATTTCTTTATTTTTGCAAGAGAGAGAGATAAGATAGAGAGCACAAGTGTGGGGAGGCACCGAGAGAGAGAAGCAGATGGCCCACTGAGCAGGGAGCCTGATGCAGGAATCCATCCCAGGACTCTGGGATCATGACCTGAGCCAAAGGCAGACACTTAACCGACTGAGCCACCCAGAGGCCCAAGATAAAAAAATTTTTTAATTAAAAATAAAAATAAATAAAATTAATTCAAAATGGATCAAAGACTTATTGTAAAACACGAAACTATAAAACTCCTAGACAGTAACAAGAGAAATGACCCTAGGTGATCCTGGGTTTTTTATGATTTTTGATATCATCAAAAGCACAATCCAAGAAAGAAAAAAAATGGGACTTCATTTAAAAAGTTAGATTTTATTAAAATTTAAAACTTCTATTTTGTGAAAGACACTGCTAAGAGAATGAAAAAACAAGCCACAGAATATCTACAAGAACATATCTGATAAAGAACTGATATCCATGTGGTACTGGGGTGGCTCAGTCAGCTAAGCAATTGCCTTCGTTCCACTCAGGTCATTATTTCAGAGTCCTAGAATTGAGTCCCACATCACTGGGCTTCCTGCTCAGTGGGGAGTCTGCTTCTCCCTCTTCCTCTGTCCCTCCCCCCGCTCATGTGTCCGCTCTCTCAAATAAATAAAATCTTAAAAAAAAAAAAAAAGGAACTAGTATCCAAAATATACAAAGAACTCTTAAAAGTTAGCAATATAAAAGAAACTTAATTAGAAAATGAGCAAAAGATCTCAATAGATATCTCACCAAAGATGAAATGCAGATAGCAAATAACCATATGAAAAGATGTTTAACATCATTAGGGAATTACAAATTAAAGCAATATCACTACAAACTTATTAGAGTGGCTAACATCCAAAACAATGACATCACCAAATGTTGGCAAGAATGCAGACAAACAGAAACACTCATTCATTGCTGATGGGAATGCAAAATGGTATAGCCTCTTTGAAGACAGACTGGAAATTTCTTACAAAAATAAACATACTCTTGCCATATGATCAGCAATCATACTCCTTGTATTTATCCAAATGAATTAAAAACTTAATGTCCCCACAAAAACCTGCACAGAAATGTTTAAAGCAGCTTTATTTTAACTGCCAGAACTTGGAAGCAACTAAGATGTCTTTCAACAGGTAAACAGATTTGAAAAAAACCTGTGGTACATCCAGACAATGTAATATTAATATTATTCAGCAGTTAAAAGAAATAGCTATCAAGTCACAAAAAGATATGGAAAAACCTTAAATATATATTTTAAATGAAAGCAGTCAATCTAAACAGGCTATACACTGTAGGATTCCAACTACATGATATTCTGAAAAGAAGAAACTATGAACATAGTAAAAATATCAGTGGTTACCAAGGGTTCAGGGAGTAGGGAGAGAGGAATGAAAGGTGCAGCACAGGAGATTTTTAAGGCAATGTATGATACATTGAATGATATGATATTCTGTATGATAACAGATGAATGGCAGATACAAACATTTGGCAAAACTTGCAGAATGTACTACAAAGAGTAAACCCTAGTGTAAACTATGGACCTTAGTTAACAATAATGTGTCAGATTTGACCCATTCAATTTTTCTATAAACCTAAAACTGCTCTAAAAAAAAAATCTATTAATTTTTTTAAGACGTCCACATGGCACATTTTCCAGGACAGACCATATACCAAGCCATAAATCAAGTCTCAATTAATGGGATTTAAATAATACAAAGTATATCCTCTGATGACAATGGAATTAAATTATAAATCGACAACAGAAATCTGGGAAATCCCAAAATATTTGGAACCTAAACAACATAATTCTAAATCACGTGGATGGTGAAAGAAGGAATCAAAATGGAAACTAGAAAGTGTTTTAAACTGAATAAAAGTAAAAATAAAAGTGCTTATCAAAATTTAGGAGATACAGCTAAAGCAGTGCTTAGAAGAAAATCTCTTGCTTTCAAATGCCTACTTCATGAAAAAAAAAGAAATGTGATGTCAATAAACTAAACTTACACTTCAAGAAACTAGAAATAGAAGTGTAAATTAACAGGGGCGCCTGGGTGGCTCAGTGGGTTAAAGCCTCTGCCTTTGGCTCGGGTCATGATCCCAGGGTCCTGGGATCGAGCCCCGCATCGGGCTCTCTGCTCTGTGGAGAGCCTGCTTTCTCCTCTCTCTCTGCCTGCCTCTCTGCCTACTTGTGATCTCTGTCAAATAAATAAATAAAATCTTTAAAAAAAAAAAAAAAAGAAGTGTAAATTAACAAACTGAGCAAAAGAAAGGAAAATAAAAATTAGAGCAGAAAGCAATGAAATAGAAAAACAAAAGAGAAAATCAATGATGCCAAAATTTGGTTCACTAAATAGATCAACAAAACTGACATATCTGGAGCCAGACTGATTAAGAAAAAAGGAGAGAGGACTCAAATGATCAATTTCTAATTCCATCAGGAAAGGAAAAGTGACATCACTATTGACCTCACAGAAATGTAGAAGATTAAAAGGAAATATTATGAAAAAAATCACACTGACAATTAGATACCTTACCCTAAATAAAATAAATTCCCAGAGAGACAAAAATTACCAAAACGGACTCAAGAAGAAATAGAAAATGTGAATAGACAAGACCTACACCAAGTAAAGAAAAAAATCTCAGTTCCAATGGCTTCACTGTGAATTATATCAAATATTAAAATAAAAAATAATACAAAAGTCTTACAGAAAAGAGAGGAAGAACTACTTCCCAACTGATTTTATAAATCCAGTATTACCATCATACCAAAGGTTATCTAACGAAAAACCAAACAAAAACTACAAACTAATCTCAGTCTGTGATAGGTCAAAAAGGTCTGAATATCCAGATGTATACATGCAGACTTTTCTTTTAATGTAAACATTTAGAGTACAGGAATATATATGTATATTTTTTTAAAGTATGTTTTAATGAGGATTTTTAAAATTTTCAATATTATATGTATATATAGTAGACCCTTGAACAAATCAGAGGTTAGAAACATCAACCCCTCCCCACTCACTGACCACCAAAAAAAATCTACATGTAACTTTTGACTCCTCAAAAACTTAACTAGTAGTAGTCTACTGTTGACACTGGTGTTGTTCAAGGGTCAACTGTATAAAATTCATGCACTGATTTTTAAAACCTAATTATATTCAACACTTCTACAAACATGAGGTGTTTCTCTATGGCCCACAGGGTAATCTACGTAGAGATAATGAAGTATTTAAGAAGGCCCATAGTCTGAACTGTAATAAAGTATTTTTTATCAAAATACAGGGTATGGGTTTGTGGTAAAGCCCTGGAAAGCCTCACTAGATTACTGTGAACATCCTGAAAAAGGGGGGTAGGATATTAAATAACAGTTTGAAGAGCTGAAGTTTAAGCCGCCTTTTAAAGGCCAGGACACTGGAATGTAACACTGTATGTCAACTATACTTCAATTTTTAAAAATTAAAATAAAAAAAATGTAACTGTGTGTTCACTATACTTCAATTTTTGGGGAAAAAAAAAAAAAAAGAGAGAGAGAGAGAGAGAGAGAAAGACCAGGACACTGGGGAAATCTATCTATTAGCTAAAATATAGAAAGAGGTGTTAAAATCCAGGGTCCTCAGAAGTTCTACTTCCCTGTTTTCAAGGGAACTCATTGTTGCCTTAAGCTGTCCTGGCAAAGGTCTATCCTAAAAATGATACAGGGTAGGAGATTCTTAAACTTTTCTTCTAACATCTGAACCTCTCAGTAGAAGGCTTACCTAAATATGCAATTGTAATCTTTTGTAAGATGACATTATATTTTTAAACTTATTTTTTAAAAAACATTTTATTTTTGGGACTCCTGGGTGGCTCAGTCGGTTAAGCCACTGCCTTCAGCTCAGGTCATGATTCCAGGGACCTGGGATCAAGTCCGGCATCGGGCTCCTTGCTCGGCAAGGAGCCTCCTTCTTTCTCCGCCTCTGCCTGCCACTCTGCCCGCTTGTGTGCTCACTCTCTCTCTCTCTCTGACAAATAAATAAAATCTTAAAAAAAAAAAGTTTTATTTTTAAGTGATCTGTACACCCAACACAGGGCTTGAACTCACAACCCTGAGATCAAGAGTCACATGCTCTACTGACTGAGCCAGCCAGATATCCTAAACTTTTTATTTTTAAAATAATTTAAGAAAAGTTGTATAAAATATAGGATCCCTATATGCCCTTCACCAGCTTCCCCTAACATTAACAGTACCTAACCATGGTACAATTATCAAAACTGGGAAATTGACATTGGTACGATACAATCAACTAAACTATACACCTTATCATAAGTTGCAATTTTTCCACTAATGTCATTTTCTATTCTAAAACTCAGTTCAGGACTCCACATTGCGTGACTCCTTCATTTCCTCCAATCTATGACAATTCTTCAGTCATTGCTTATCTTCCATGATTTTGACTCTTGTGAAAAAACAGAGGTCAGCTGTTTTATAGAATATATAATATTTTTTACTGATTTCATAATGTGATATCATCAAGAATCATTTATCGAAGATTTACTACATGCCAGGCACTGTGCTAAGCCCTCTACCCGTATTATTTCTTTTAAACAGAAGTATTTTAAAGAACTTTAAGGCAGAAGCATTCTAAAATTAAAGAACAATCATCTTTAATTTACCCTTCAAGTGTTAGTGCTTTGTAAATTACAAGGCATTATAAAACATATTATTTTCACCCACCCCAATATCCTTTAGTGTCCCCTACCCCCTAAAAAAAAAAAATTAAGTCCAAGTTTATAAGACTTAAAGCCCTTAAACTTAGGACCTTTCTGAATCTTCAGGGCCCATATTCTCCTACCCCGAAACCTTGGCTCATTACTTTCTTCACTTGTACGGGCCCCTCCCTTTTCACCTCTAAATATGCTTTCATGAGGACACCTAATCACAGTGCCAAGAGCTACTGATCCTCTGAAATCCCATAGAATTTAATGCCTGTAGTGCTGATTTGGTTCATACACACTATCCTGAGCTGTGGGTACATGTTTTTGTAGATTCTTGTCTCCCAAACGAGACTTTTTTGAGAGAGAAGACTCATGGCTTCTCTCCCCTGTGACATGTACTGTAGACTACCTTAATGTTTAATAACATTTACTGAATACCTATCAAGTGCCAAGCCTTGTGCGCTAGGTCCTGAGAAATCAGAGATGACTAAAACATAATCCCAACTCTTGAGAATTTTTGGTGTAACAAATAGTTCTTTGAGTACAGTGATACATTAAAAATAGAGTTTTCTCTCCAAAAAATTAAGGTCACTAAAAGTTTCTTGTAGCAATAATTTTTTTTTCCTTTGCTGCCTTGATAAACACTAAAATAACTAATTATAGATTACTCATGGGTTACAAAATTTGACATATTTTCCAACTAGCTTGTGCTTGAAGCAAGCTGTGACTTGGTTTTATGAGAAATCCAGATGCTACAGAGTAAACTTAATTAACCGAAGGCCTTTGCAAATACTGCCACAGGTTGCCGCAGCGGCTAGCAGCTTGCTAATTGTTACAGTCTAGTGACATCTAGTGGCAAAAGTGTTGTTAGAGACAGCACTGCCCTAAGTTCCACTGCATTAAAGGGAGGCCATCTTAGGAAAAAAAGAAAGGCAAAATATGAAAATGAACTATAATATTTATTAGCATTAAGGTATGTTTTAATGTCTCTTTGGGCTATGTAACTATTTAGTCCTCTTATCAGGATTTATCTTTTTTTCCCTTCCCTTGAGGCTCGTAAACATTAATACTGATAAAAGATTTACTGAAATAAAAAACACTAATACTTTAACTGTAAGTTAGAGAAAAGTCCTCAGTTAAAAAGACTAAATGAAGAACAAACCAATCCCAATTGTGATATGCCTGCTCCAAAAATCTTGCCACTCAAAACCCCATTTTTGTTTATACGTATTTGCTTACTGAGACTTTCATATGTGGGTAAACACGCTTAGAAGTGTGTTTAGAATCTTTGTTAATGATTTTCATTAGATCATATGAGGCAAGTAATTATCTATTCAAAGTCATTCTTTAAAATAACTCTGGGGGCACCTGGGTGGCTCAGTCAGTTAAGCATCTGCCTTCTGCTCAGGTCATGATCCCAGGGTCCTGGGATCAAGACCCACATCAGGGTCCCCTCAGAGGGCAGCCTACTTCTCCCTCTCCTCCCCACTCATGTTCTCTGTCACTATTTCTGCCTCTTTCTCTCAAATAAATAAAATCTTTTTTAAAAATTAAAAATAATAATACTTTGCTTTCACTGGCTTTCTGTGAAACTAAATTTTGATGGGAAAAATATTTAAACATTATCAAAACCCAGTGACTTTTAACAAATTCTTTTACAAATAATGAATTCTCAATGAGTCCAAAATTTAATGTACAGGCATTAAATGTGAATCAGTTTTAACAATGGAGTTCATCCAAAAATAGCAAAAACATAATGACATATTCCAAAATACTCTTACGATAACGTATCTCTTAAAAATATCTAAAATCATTAGCTGAATGATCTAACACTTCTGTAATCTCAAGTAGTATTTAAGTTAAAAAACATCTAGCTCATTGCTTTTCAGCCTTTTGGTTAAGATCAAGTGCAGAAACATCTAGCTCAGTGTTTTCCAAAGCGAATCACCTGGAATGCTAGTTTAACATAGGCAGGCTTTCTGAGTTTGGGGCCCTAAATTCAGCATTTTTTTAAAAGTTTCTCCACGTGTCTTTTTATGCATAACAGAGCTTTGGAAGTCATCACTATCAAGAGCACAAATATAAATTCTTCTAAGTTGTTCTAATCAACCATTCCTGCCTCTCAGAATAAGTTATTCCACCTTTTAGATTCTCTAAAGCCTTATGTTTTATTACCATTAATAATATTATTAATATTATTAGCACTTACCATGTTGAATCACAATTATCTGTTAAGAATACGGTCCCCTCACTGGACTGTCAGCTCTTCATAGGAAGGAATATGCTTTTTTTCTTTTATATCTCTAGCCTAAAAATGTCTGATACAGTAAGAGCTCAATGAATTTGGTTAAATGAATAAATATATGGAACATCACAGTTCTCTATAAAAAATATGTCACCTTCCCTTTTGCCCAGAACAGAAAAATTAATCTTTCCAATAATCAGTTAAAATTTGGAGGGGGATGAGATAGAATTTTTTTAAATTCTGGGAACACCTTTAAATTCTTGGCGTTCCTAAGTAAACATTTCAGTCTCAAATGTTAACACTTAAAAATAGAAATTTTACATTTGATTTTTAGGAAAAATAGAAAAATTGGAGATGACTAACAGAATTTTCTACTATGCAACTATGGAATATTTCTAGGCTGTTATTTAGCAGAAACTACTGACAAACCAGAGCCTTAAAAATAAATATATACATCTATCTTTATTGTCATATTCCAAGAGTAATCGGAATCGGCTAGCTTATCCAGGAAATGATATTGCTTAGAAAGATATATCTTTGTATTAGTTAAAGTAAACTGTGTACATCTTGTTTAAATTCATAGTATAACACAAATTAAAAGTTTAAAGGAACAAAAAAGAATATACAAACTAATAATTATTCTAAGAAGTTAAGGTCTAATACAGCTTAAAATTAAAACCAGAATTTAACCTGCATACCTATAGGTATCTAGAGTAATAAAAGAAAATCAAAGCAGCACATCCCAGGTATAAATTTGGTTAAGAATCCTTTTGGGGGCACCTGGCTGGCTCAGTGGATTAAGCCTCTGCCTTTGTCTCGGGTCATGGTCTCAGGGTCCTGGGATTGATCCTGGGATCAAGCCCCACATCTGGCGTTCTGCTCAGCAGGGAGCCTGCTTCTCCCATTCCCACTCCTTCCTCTCTGCCTACTTGTAATCTCTCTCTCTCTGTCAAATAATAAATTAAAAAAAAAAAAAAAAAAGAATCCTTTTGGCTTCTTTTAATCATAACTTTTGGTTTCCAGGGAAGAACTTTTAAGTCACGAATCTACTCCCTGACCCTATCTTCTCTATCCCTCAAGGCCAGCTCAAACGTCACATCTTCTTGTGAAGCCTGCCCCAAATTCCCAGGGCAAATGAATGATTCTCTTCTCTATGCATACCTAATCTTTTGGGCATGCGGCCACTATTTTCATACTACATTATTTTAAGTTACTTACCTGTCTAGATTACTCACAAAATCATAAGCTCCTTAAGGGCAGCAACTGTGTCTTATATTCTTTGTAGCTCCATTATCTGGAACACTGGCAAGCACCTGGCAGGTATTATCAGTAGAGGTGACCCTTGAACAGCGCACATGTGAACTGTGCAGGTCTACTTAAGATTTAGATTTGTTTCAATAAATACAGAACTGTGAATATATTTTCTCTTTCTTATGAATTTCTTAATAACATTTTCTTTCCTCTAGCTTACTTTTTAAAAGGATTTTATTTATTTGAGACTGAGAGCACATGTGGCCGAGAGAGAAGAAGCACAAGTCAGGGGAGGAAATGAGGGAGAGGGAGGAGTAGAGGGAGAGGGTGAAGCAAACTCCCGTTGAGCAGGGAGCCTGATACGGAGCTCAATCCTAGGACTCCGGGATCATCACCTGAGCTGAAGACAGATGGTTAACTGACTGAGCCACCCAGGGGCCCCTCTAGCTTAGTTTTTTGTAAGAATACACTATATAACATAAACATAACATTTTGTAAGAATATACATGTAACATAAAAATACATGTTAATTGATAGTTTATGTTCTTAGTAGGTCTTCTGGTCAACAGAACACTATTAGGGAAAGAACAATGCTATTAATAGTTACATTTTGGCGGAGGGAGTTAAAAGTTATACACAGATTTTCAACTGTGGGGAGGTCCATGCCTCTGACACCTACACTGTTCAAAAGTCAATTATACACTGCAGAAATGAATGACCAACATAGTAATCAAAAGCTGTTGGCCTAAGGTCCTTAAGTAAAGCAGAAGTGGTAATGGACAGAAAAAGAAAGATTACAAAGCACTTTTTTTTTTTTTTTTTTAGAATTTCTGCTTCTGCTCATGAAGGATTAGTTGCTCCTATGCCTTCCAGTCATAAACAACTAGAAACCAAACCAAAAATATGAAACACTTTTTTCAGATATTGTATCACAGGCAGTGTAGGGCTTTGATCCCTGACAGAAGGAAAACAAGCAAGTCCTATCATTTCCCCAGATTATTAGTGAAAAAGCAGTCTCCAAGATGCAGACCGGGTCGGGATATATCCATAAAGAGCCCGGTGGACTCAGTGCGTTGAAGAGAGAATGTGGAGTTGAGAGAGACTAAGGGACCAGAGTTTATATAACAGAAACTGAGAAAGGAGAGCGTTCAATAAAAGAGCCCTCCGGGTAACTGCACAAGGCACCCTCGAGTCTCCGGCTGCACACTAAGCTGTAGGAGGTAAAATTCCCCAAGGCTGGAGAAAGAACTACAGGAAAGCAGTAGGCCAAACCATTTCTGAAATTCACACAGGGCTGGGTCCAAATTTCCACCTGCCAGAGTGGAGGGACTTCAAATACATGGGCAACAGGTTAAGCACTCAGAAGGCTACTGCCTTAGTAGAAAAGCTAGCTAACCTTGACTAAGGCTGTTCTGGATAAGCCACAACAAAAACATAAAGGCAAATTCAGAAAGAGTCAAATTGATTACAAGTAACTTTATGCCTAATAAAGTCCAATATACTTTAAAGGAACAAAGCAAAATCTAATACCCAGAAACACAAAATATAAAATGCTTGGCATACAATAAAAAAATTTCTAGGTATGCAAAAAAGTAGGAAAATATGACCTGTAATACAGAGAAATTTCCATTCAATAAAAAACAGATCCAGAAATGATGGACCATCAGTCAAGAGTTAAAATATTATTATAAATAGACTCTTTATGTTCAAAAAGTAGAGGAGAACATGAGCATAATACGCAAAGCAATGAAGACTTTTTTAAAAGGAGGGGAGGTACATCTAAAGCTGAAAAAATACAATTATCTGTAATTAAAATTCATTGGATAGAATTCAGAACAGTATTTCAGACGTGACAGAAAAAAAAAGGCCACTAAACCTGGAAGCACATCAATAAAATTATCTGAAGTAAGGACATGAAGGAGAGAGACAAAAAAATAAATGAATAAATAAAAATTGAAAGGTGTATCAGTGATCAGTGACCTGTGAGACAACATCAAGTAGTTGAACATAGAAAATGGAGTCCCACAAAAACAAGGGGTGGGGGCAGAAAAATACTGGAAGAAATAATAGCCAAAATATTTGATAAAGATTATAAACCTACAGATCAAAGAACGTTTAGAACACATCAATGTGAACTTAGAATTTCCAATATATACAGATAAACAAATACAGACAAGTATAAATATGTGTATTACGTATATACACACATATATATACTTCCTTGCGAAATCCACCAAGAAGGTCTAAGAGTGATTTTTAAATACCACTCTCCACTAAAAGAACCAGGGCTCCTGGTGAAATGCCTGATTCTAGGGCTGGAGCCAAGGAAGAATAGGAAAAATCTGGAATATTAATTTGTACCAGGAAGTAAAAACATGTTCAAAGAATAATGAGAATATGTCAAAAGGACACAGTAAGCTACAACCAACAATGTTCCAACTGGCTAAATTTGGAGAATTTTTTTTTTCAAAATTTTATTTTTTCAAGTAATCTTTTTTTTTTTTTTTTTTTTTTTTTAAAGATTTTATTTATTTATTTGACAGAGATCACAAATAGGCAGAGAAGCGGGCAGAGAGAGAGGAGGAAGCAGGCTCCCCGCTGAGCAGAGAGCCCGATGTGGGGCTCGATCCCAGGACCCTGGGATCATAACCTGAGCCGAAGGCAGAGGCTTTAACCCACTGAGCCACCCAGGCGCCCCTCAAGTAATCTTTATACCCAATGTGGGGCTTGAACCCACAACACCAGGACCGAGAGCTGCGCACTCCACCAACTGAGCTAGCCAGGAACCCCTAAATTTGGAGCATTTTGAGATTAAAAATAATTAAGATTATAATTCATCAAATAAAACAAGAATTTGCCATTCCACATGGACTTGAATAAATACATGAATAAATAAATGGAGAGGCAAGAAAGTGCTTTCTGGTGGCGCAATACAGAAGGAAGGATAAAGGTAGAAAAATCACTACTTGGCAACTGTCTCTGTGTCATTAATTCAAACAAGAAACAGCAATGGATATTATAACCAGTGAAGGAAAAAGTGTGTTGAGAAAAGAGATTTCAGAGAGTCCCACAATATCTCCTCAAAAACTTACCAAAAGGGGCACCTGGGTGGCTCAGTGGGTTAATCCTCTGCTTTGGGGTCAGGTCATGATCTCAGGGTCCTGGAATTGAGCCCCACACTGGGCTCTCTGCTCAGCAGGGAGCCTGCTTCCCCCTCCTTCTGCCTGCCTCTCTGCCTACTTGTGATCTCTCTGTCAAATAAATAAATAAAATCTTAAAAAATTAAAATTAAAAAAAAAACTTACCAAAAAAGAGGCAAAAATTTGATAATGAAATTGGGCAAAGATTTATCTTCATATAAAGAAAGACAGAAAGGATTTATTTCCAGGTGATCTGCACTGCAAGAAATGCTACAAGAAGGTCTTTGGACTAAAAATAAGTGACATCAAAGAGAAACCTGAATCTACAGAAAGGAATTAAGAATTCCAGAAATGGTAAATATGTGGGGAGACATAACACTCTATATACGGTTTTTTCTTCTCTTAATTTCTTTAAAAGATATGTGATTGTTTAAAAAAATATATATTGTTCAATATATAATTATTTAACATGATACAATAATATATGTTTTGTATACAGTAAACATATTTTATATGAATATATAAATTATACATTTATATATAAGTAATATCTATAAATAGCACATGGGATTCCTAGCATATGGAGATGCACTAATACGACAACTATAGCACCAAGTAGTGGGATAAATGGAACCACACCATTGAAAGGTTCTTATGTTTTATAAGAATTGGTGCAATATCATCTCCATGTAAACTATGATGTTAAAGATGTGTATAATGGGGTGCCTGGCTCACTCAGTTGGTGGAGTGTGTGACTCTTGATCTCAGGGTTGTGAGTTCAAGCCCCACACTGGGTGCAGAGATACCTCAAAAATAAAATCTTTAAAAAAAAAAGATGTATATTATAATTCCTAGAGCAACCACTAAAAAAAAAAAATAATGCAAAAGAATGCAATTGAGAAAGATAACAGAGGGAACACCTGGGTGGCTCAGTTGGTTAAGTGTCTGCCTTTGGCTCAGGTCATAATCCCAGGGTCCTGGGATTGAGTCCCCACATAGGGCTCCTTGCTCAGCAGGGAGCCTGCTTCTCCCTCTGCCTGTCCCCCCCCGCCCCGCTTGTTCTTTCTCGCTCTCTGACAAATAAATTTTTAAAAACATTGTATTTTTTAAAGCTAACAGAGGAATTAAAATGGAATACTAAAAAAATTCAGTTGATTCAAAAAAGTCAGGAAAGGGGAGAAACCAAAAGCAGACCACACAAATAGAAAATGAAGAACAGGGGCACTTGGGTGTCTCAGTCAATTAGGTGTCTGCCTTCGGCTCAGGTCATGATCCCAGGGTCCTGGCAACAAGCCCTGTGGCAGGCTCCCTGCTCAGCAAGGGTCTGCTTCTCCCTCTCCCTCTGTGCTCTCTCTCAAGTAAATAAATAAAATCTTAAGAAAGAAGAAGAAAATGAAGAACAAATGGTAGACCTAAATCCAACTAGATCAATTTACACCCTAATTAAAAGACAGACTGCAGGCAACCCCTTTGGATCCCCTTCCTCCTTGGGAGCTTTGTACTATCACTCGATAAACCTTGGTTTGCTGTACCCCTACCCACCAAAGGCAGACTGCAGGCACAGGTACAGAAGTAAGGCTCACTATGTAAACCGTCTACAAGAGATGCACTTTATTTCTATTTTTTAACTAATTAATTTATTTGCTAGAGAGAGAAAGTGTGCACCAGCAGGGGGAGTGGCAGGCAGAGGGAGAAGTAGAGCAAGGAGCTCCATGCTGGACTTGATCCCAGGACCCTGAGATCATGACCTGAGCCTAAGGCAGACACTTAACCAAATGAGCCACTCAGGCGTCCCAAGAGATGCACTTTAAAGATAAAACAGATAAAAATAGGAAAAGATATATACTATGCACATAATAAGTGTGAGAAAACTGGAATGGCTGTATTAACATAAAACAAGACAGACTTCAAGACGAAGATAATGCCATAGATAGAAGGATAAATTCATAATAACAAAATAATAAACATCAATGTATGCAAGCTTAATAAGAAACCTCCAAAAGACTGGGAAATAAAAGGTATAGACAAACACAATCACAGTGGAGCTTTTAACACCTTTCTTTAAGTGGTAGAACTCATTAAATACCGTCAACCACACCTTAATGTAAAACACTACACCCAACAACTGCACAACACATTCTTTTCAAGTGTACATGAATGTGTCTCATTCACTTAATAAAATAAGGTCCTATAAATGCTTGGTGAATGAAAGGAACCAATATATACACAGGTGGCAGCTGGGGAGTACTGAATTTAAAATAACACTTGGTTGTACTGACCAGTCTATAGTTGGAGAAACGGACAAGAAGCTGAAGCCAGGGTGCGCCTGAGTGGCTCAGTTGGTTAAGCGGCTGACCCTTGATTTTGGCTCAGGTCATGATCTCAGGGTCTTAGGCTCTGCACTTACCACAGCCTGCTTATCCCTCTCTTTCTGCCCCTCCCCCGACTCATGTTCTTTCTCTAATAAATAAATAAAATCTTAAAAAAAAAAAGTGGAGCTGATGTTGTAGACTTAGAATCATCTAGATGTCTATATTTCAAAATAAAGCGCTTAGAACTATAGTTCTTCAAATGAGTACTAGGCAACTGTGCAAAGAGCAGAGGCTAGCAAGTGAGTCCAAAAAACCAGAACACAATGTTGGGGGTGGATGATAAAGCTATAGGTTTAATAAGTGGAACAGAAACTTAACTATGGAAAAGAAGAAAAGAACATAGACTGAGAAAAACTTTAAGCATGAAGAAAGACCACTTCAAAACAACCCTCCAAAACAAATGTTAACGAAACAATACATGTGAGAGCCAGACCACAGAACCTCAAGATTGGAAAAGGTAGAAAGGACATGGTGACAGTGTGTAGTGGTCATACGGTCTGTAAATCTGGCAACAGAAATAAGAAGTGAAAGCATTGTAGCAGGAGGGGTAATGGAGTCAAAAGAAGGTATTTTCGTGTTTTCCATTTAAAAGATGGTAAGATGGTGGGGGTGCCTTGGTGGCTCAGTTGGTTGAGCCTCTGACTCTCGATTTTGGCTCAGGTCATGATCTCAGGGTCATGAGAGGGAGCTTCGCATCAGGGCTCCAGGGTGGAGTCCAAGTCGTCTTGAGATCATCTCTCTCCCTCTGCCTCTGCCCCTCCCTCTGCTCACGCACTGGCTCACTCTCTCAATAAATCAAATCTTAAAAAAAAAAAAAAAAAAAAAGATGGGAAGATCTATGTATAGGCACAAGAGGAAAGAGGCTCACTAAGCTAGATGCTAAAGACATGGAAAGTACTGGCAAACGGAGAAAAAAGTGAACTGGAAAGACAGTAAATTTCAGAGAGGCACAGACATATCTGTTCTGAGATTTGATGGAAAGAAACAAGAATGGAGGCATGCACAGATGCACTGGAAAAAAGTGAGGCTGCTCTTGCAAAATGGCTCTGCCTTCTCAGTTGGTTTAAAGGGATCATTCTGCCTAGTACTTCCAGCTCTTCTGAGTAAGGCTAACACTCTGCTGGTTAACAGCCATGTTTAATAGGTTAACTGAAGAGGCTACTACATACAAATAATCTACAAGGTAATCGGGAATACAGCATCAATTTTTCAAATATGGTATTTGGGGAGGGGGGGAAGAGACTCTCAGGATCAACCCTAGCTTAGGGGTCACCTTTACACCAATCAGAGAAGACCAAGCTCTAAAATCCATTCTCTCTTCCCCTCCTTTGGCATTCCATTTCCAAAACAGAGATAAGGTCTGACAGCTGGAAAAGACGTGGTCTCACGAACACTAAAAACTCTCCACCTTTATTTTATTTGTCCGGCTAAGAGATAAGTGGGTGAGAAAGATGTATATAAACTGATCACTTGAAATGTAGCTCTCTTGTGTTCTCCTTACTACCCTTTTCCATTGATTCATTCCTTCCCAGCTCCAGCCCCATGCACTAATTCTCAATGTTCCATGTGATTTGAGATCCTTCACTGTGTCCATGAGATTCTGCTCCACCAAGAAAAGCCCCAGACTATTTTTTTCACTGTCAAATCTATTTCACATACATCATGTTCTTAACAATCAGACACAGAACTCCCAACAAAACTGCTTAGCATCAGTATCTACACTGTCTATGTCTGACTTTCTGTGCGGGTAACAAGGACAGTTTCTTCCTTGGGCAGCTCAATCTTAGGTTATGTCCAAAGTCAGTTACAAAAATGGTAAGTCAGTTGTAGAGAAGGTCATATACACACACGTGTATGTGTACATATATTCATCATTACAAGTGAATAGCAAAATTATATAACTTTTATACATAAAATATCAATTTCGCATTTCTCTTGTGAATAGTTCATTTCCATAGATTGACAAAGTCATGCGATTCATTAAAAAAATGTAAGTGGTTGAATTTTAAGTAAGAGATTTATAGGGCTTGTTTAACCCTGGGAATCTAATTATCATCAAATCTACATTTTGCTTTTGTGTTCTGTTGTGGCCATTTATTGTTCTTTGTAATTTTATAGTTTTTCATTTTCTAGTAAATGCTTTACACTTCAAAATAAATTGCTAATTCAGAGACTGCTATGAAAAATAGAAATTTTTTTGGCTTAAATAGAAAGAGGAACAGATATTTGGCACCAGTATAGAGCATAACTTATATGCTGGTATATTAATCCAAAAGGGTGAAGACCAAGGAAAGAATCTGCTTGCTCATTAAAAATGCAAACATTATCTCAGTCATACGAATAGCCCCTAAACTCCCCCAGCTACTGCCTCTGCAGATCACCCACCAACATTAGCACTACATCACATGACATTATGGAACAATAGTGAACTGTGGAATACTTGAATATATTGTTTTGAAAGAATAAACTGTCATTAACTTGAATAAAAAGCTTTCTGAAATCAGACCTGGGGGGTACAGCCCTCACTGTGTGGCCTTTTTACTACTTTGAGAAATAGCCTCATCCTGAAAGCAGGAAAGGGTGAAAAAAAGAGATTAGAGTATAAAGGCAACAGTGATGAGTGGCCCCTCCAGCGGCCCAGCAGGCAGACATCAGGGCTCTAAATTACCAGGCAGAACAATGTCAAAGCAGGAGGCTCTGTCACAAATGTTGCACCTACAAATCCAAACAACCCCACACCTACCACCCTATTTTCTTTTACAGCCTAGTGATCTTTATAACTGGCTTCCCTAGAATCAGAAACAGTCTTATTCTAGGTACAAAACAGTGCAAAACTCGATGTCCTGATGCCATCCTGAGATGAGCTATCCCTTCTAGCCAGGTGACCTGAGGTAATGCATTCACGCTTTCCAGTCCTCAATGTTTTAATCTATAAAATGGGAAGAATAATAACATCACGCAGAGGTAGAGGAGGGAGGGGAGGGGCCAACCCCTACTATTATCATAATTATACTTATTATTTTCACCAAACTGTCCCCTCTGCCTGTCTTTTCTAATCACGAAGAGGGTTCCTCTTCACCAGTGAAACACCAGCACTCACTTAAATGCTTGCTGGCTTTTTTTTGTTCCCTGTGGTCTGGCCCCTGCCACATGCTGCCACTTCCCTTTCATGCCACCCTCGGAAAGTAATTTCTCCATTAGCTAAATTCCAAATGGCCTCTTCCCTGCAACGTGCCCCTCAGGTGCCTTCCTCTCTCACACACCTATTCTCAATGTTCTCAACTACCAACATTCAAGAGGGGGAAAACAAAGCCAGGACAACAGAGCCAATGGGAGCCAAGACCCAATTTAAATCCAGGTGTCAAGGCCACCAAGTCCAACTGCATTGCATTAACTACACTGTGATAATTATTCACAGTTAGGGTTCCTGGTGACGATTTTAAATCTGAGGTTAGTTTCCCTGAACACCAAGCCTTCTAGATGCTTCCTCTACTAGTCAATTCATTACCATAAAATAAGAATTGTATTTCCAATGCTTAGAAAAGAAACACTATCCAAGGAAATTATTAAATATATCTCAAAATGCCAGGAGGTTTTTGGGTTTTTGCTTGTTTTTAGCATTTCCCTAAAGTGAGGACAAATATTGGCCACATAAGGGTCTCATCCAGGACCTGAAGACTTTGGGGGGACACAGTTAACAGAGAGAAGAGGCATGAGTCTGGGTGCTTGTGGGCAGTCCTACGTCCATGTCCGGAAGGCCTAGAGTACAGAATACAAGTGTCCACTTCTAAGTTTCTACAAGTAAATTAAATCTGATTGTCTTTTAATCTGATTGTACAAAGACACGTGGAGATGGAAATTTCATTAATGTTGGCTTCCCTGGAGAATCACATTATCCCTCAAAATAATGAAAACTATTAAGATGGGGAACAGGATGTAACGTGTTGTTTCAGGTAAGAACCAAAGAGTTTCCCAAAGTCTAACACTGAGACCTGTGGGAAAACATTGAAAGCTTGGATTTCCTCACCCGTAAAGCAGATGAGCTGCTGAGAAGAATGAGATGCTATATGGCATCTATAAAGCACTGTTTGTTTTTATTTTTGTTTTTTTAGGTATAGTGCAGAATAGTGTAGCAAGTATTTGACATCAGTTCAAGTTCAACCTATCTGCCAACTGTCTGATCTGACATAAATCATTCAAACACATTTAACAACGAAAGGATTACAGGGGATGGCATGTGTGTGTGTGTGTGTGTGTGTGTGTGTGTGTATGGAGGGAGTATCTTCTCATACATATAGCTATATAAATTTAAGAAGTTTTATATTGTACCAGGTTAAGTAAACCAGGGCCTTATGTTCACTTATATTTCCTAATCTTTTGGAGGAAAAGAGAGACAGAAAGAGGGATTCTTACAGTAGAAAGCCCATTTAGTTAATAGAAAATCATTGCCATTACTTGATGGATATGAAAATCAAATAAATATAAAATTAAAATATATAATGAAATTATCAGGTGAATAATAAAATTCATATTAAAAGGTAACTCTGGGTGGCAAAACTGGTTGAGCACCTGACTCTTGATTTTGGCTCAGGCCATGATCTCAGGATCAAGCCCCGCATCCAGCTCCTCACTCCTCTGGAAGTCTGCTTGTCTCTCTCTCCCTCTGCCCACCACCCCCCACCCTGCCCCACACGGCTCATGCATGCTCACTCACACTCTTTCAATAAACAAATCTTTTAAAAATTCAAATAAAAAAGGTAACTCTACCTCAGTATACACTAATCAATATATGCTAATCCTCTCATATACACCCTTTCCTCTCATACAAAATGGTTGTCAGGATTAATTGTATCAAGGATAATAGAGGTTTTCTCCATGGATCTGAAGTAGTCAAGCCATAGTCCAGACCACAAATAAGACGAAAATCTTTTCGTAGAAATGTAACAGGTAAAGGCTAGCTCCAACACCATTCATTCATTCACTTACTCAGTCCCTATTTTATACCAGGCTCTATTCCAAGTCCTATGATTCAACAGTGAACAAAACACAGAAAATTCTTACCATCATAAAGCTCACATTCTAAAAGGGAAACACAGACACTACACAAACAAGTAAGCTACACAGCAGATCAATGATGATTATTAGAGAAAAACAGCCAAAAGGGTTTCAATTCTAAATAGGGCAGCCAAGGAAGTCTTCACCAAAAAGATGCCATTTAAGTAAAGACCTAAAGGCGATGAGGAAGGCACATGGCCATCTGGGGAGAGTAGTGTGGCTATGTGAATCTTTCCAGCAGGTCCAGATAAGACAAACCCAAGTTCTTACCTTTCAAAAGCGGCTGGAAGGTTGGAATCTCTTGCAACTTGATGACATCGGGATCGTTGCTGACATTCCGTGAGGGCTGGGAGCCTGGAGCTACAACCACAATATCGTCCATCTTGGCTCTATGCTTTGCTGGAGAAGGGGTCACTAAAAGTAAAGTTACACTGTTCAGGAATTGCATGTTAGTTATCCCCCTCTGCCTCGCCAAAGCTTTTTTTAGTATAGTCATTAAAAAGAATATTTTTACACACACAAAAAATGCTAACTGTAGTTAACCTGTAGTGGGGGCTGGAAAGGGCAGATGAATCATAGGGGAACCTCTATTTTCTACTAAAAAAAAAAAACCCTCAAACATTACAGGAACCTACATGTACAAAATTGCTTTTATCATTAAAAATATCTTATTTTTCAGCACCCAAAAATATAGGTATGTTGCATTTTTATCATTTTTATTTCTTTGATCCTACTGACATTGTCCTTATTTTACCAATGAGAAAATGAGGGTACAAAATTAGGCTGTGACCCGCCCAAAGTCAAGAGTGCTAGAGAAAGAGGAAAGGAATTGGAAGTCTACGGGTTATTGGTATACGTGGCCCATGCCTGTGAAACTGAGGTTGCAAGCTGTCTAGCTGCCTTATCACAGCAAGCCAGGTATATTTAATAGATACTATCTATGGGGGAAAAAGTCCTGGTTCTCAACTCTGCACGATGGGTCTATTCCTGAGGCACCAGCCCCCTCACCCTTATGGTTACAGGCATTAGTCCAAGAAGGGCAGAAATAAATAGTAGGTTCATTCTATGCTGAGGCCAAATTCAGAAATTTGTGGGACTGCTAGACAGGCAGGTCAATTTCAGGTCCCTTGAGAGAAAATAAAGTATTTGTAGGGAACTGCTTCAAACCACCAACAACTTCCTGGACAAAATATCCTCCTCTTCTCAAATATGTTCCTGATTAGGGCAAGAATAAACCTTTAAAGCAGTTCACCCTCTAGAAGGTAATATTCGAAACTTCATCATAGTCTTGTCTCAAAGGCTGATGCTGGGATGTCACAGAACTGGCCCAACACCTGGAGACCAGAGCCTCCTGTGGCTTGGCATTCACTCTTGTAGAATCTCTGCTACTTTTACTGCTCTTCAAGAAGTACCTCTTAACCTCTTTTGGTAATTTCCCTAACATGTCACAAATCCCAAGCCAGAAATCTTTTCTGCTACAAATTGAGTGATTTCTTCTTCCCCAAATCCCAAGGAAAACAGACTTCACTGGGTTCTAGCTAACCTCTATCACCTTGCCTATAAAATGGGACAGTAAAGATTAAACGTAGATGCACATAAACCACTCAGCACAGGGGAATCAGCAAATTCTAATCTATGCCACTGGTTAGTAGGCTACAGTACTAGAATTCATGCTGGTGATCAGTAGGTGAGCAAGCATATTAAAAAGATGCCACACTTCCTCCCCTCAAATATGCTTCTGGATATAGAGGCAAAGGATTAACAATTATTACTGTATTTTCTGTACCAGATAAAATATTCTGGGCCTTCCAAGGAAATAGAAGGATGTAGCAAAGCTAGTAGATGCTGCTCACCATTAAAAGCTGTCCCAATCTAGCCCCCCAAATGAGGGTCTGAATTAGTCTTGAAGGACACACTTCAGTGTGGAATAACCCTAGATCTGTCAGTTTCTAGACTTCTGAATTACAGATCCTACCACGAAGAGAACAGTTCTATGTATTTAAAGACAGATGTGGATCCTAAGATTATCGAGCACCTCTCACTCTCCATCTGTAAAAAGGGGTTTAAAATTTCATAATATATACAAATACTGAATCATCAGATCCTACACCTGAAAGTAATAGGTTATATTTAGGCTCCAGATTAATCCAATTTGGATTAGCAACTCAAGTGTATCCAGAGCAGTCCCAGCTGTCCTACGGTTGTGGCTAACAAAACAAAAGGAAACAAAAAAAGCATATGATCCTCAATTAAGCATCAGCTGTTTTATTCATTGAGTGCTTACCATATTCCTAGCACAATAATCCTCCCATTCCTATCTGAAACGCTGGGAGAAATCTTAGAAATTCGTACGGGGGGGAAAAAAACAAAGCTGGCTGACTCCTATAATATTAATGTTAGAAAGGGAGTTGAGACACCTTCTCAATGGAAAATGCAATTTCTGGAGATGTTTGCACCCAAGGGTTTAAAGCGATTGAACCTGTCACGCATCCCTTCTGAAAAGGAACCTCTAAGACCCGCTTTAAGAAGGAACATGTTCTTGGGGGTCCTGTCCATGATCCATGCACGGTGCGAGCCAAATCTCACGGTGTCTGTCGTAAGTACTAACGCCAAGAATTAATTAGGTCGTCCTGTAAAGAGGAGGCGGAGCTGGGAGAAACAGCTGCTTTGAAAATAAGTAACAGGCATCGGCGCACACGCTGGTTTAGCTTGCAGCCACAGGCACTCACTCCCATCACGGGAAATGACGGCTAGGACAGACGGTGACTTTTTTCTCTTTTTTCAAGAAAAAGGCATGGTGAGGGCTCTCTGTGCGTTCCTGTCCGCGGTCCCAGTCCCCACTAGGCTGGGAGGCAGCCCCCTCCGCAAGCAGACAGGGCCGGCTGGAGGAGGGTGGAAGTTAGGACACCGACCTGAGGAGTTCAGATCGTTGGGTCGGCTCTCGACCTCGGAGCTCTGCTCACTGCCCATGGTGCCGGCAGCGGTGGCAGCGGAGAACGGCGGGCCAGGCGGTCACCGCTCCGGCGGCGGGACGACCGGGCAGGGGCCGGGGACAGGGACAGAGATGCTACACCGAGTGTGGGCACCGCGGCAGGGCCGACCTGTGGAGACTGCGCGCCGGGCCCACGCAGGTGCGCGGGCGGCGGGGGAGGGGAGGCCCTATTTGGGGAACAGACGGGCAAGGAAGCGCAGCTCGGCTGCACGAAGCTCGCCGGCTTTCTTCGGGGGACCCTAAAGGGAGGAGGTGAAGAACGCCCAGCTTCACCCGCGCAGGCGGCCGGCGGGCGGCGCCGCTTTCACTCACTCGCTCGTGCGCCGCAAGCTCGCTCCTTCCGGGACGCGGATTGGCGGCGCCGGCTGCGCGCGGCCGTCAGTTCCGGGTTGGAGAGCCCGCCACGCCCCGGCCCGAGGGAGGGCGGGTAGGGTGACTAGGGCGCGCAGCATTAAAGGGCCAGACCGTCTTAAAACCAGAATCGCCCAAAAGAGTAAGTCCTTTCGAGTTAGTAATGTGTCCCCTTTAAGCATCACCCATTTGTTGGCACTTTATTGTTAGAACTTTATAAAACGGAGGGGGGCGGGGGGTAATGGGGTTGTTTTGTTTTGTGGAGATATAATTGACTTAACATTTTATTAGCTTCAGGTGTACAACCTAATGAATCAGTATTCGTAAATATTGCAGAATTTTATCTTATTTTTTATTTTTAAAAAAGATTTTATTTATTTGACAGAGAGAGAAATCGCAAGTAGGCAGAGAGGCAGGCAGAGAGAGAGAGGGGGGAAGCAGGCTCTCCACTAAGCAGAGAGCCGGATGTGGGGCTCGATCCTAGGACCCTGAGATCATGACCTGAGCCTAAGGCAGAGGCTTAACCCTACTGAGCCACCCAGGCGCCCATATTGCAGAATTTTAAACCCTATTTACAGAAGGAGAAAGAGGTGCTAGATAGGTCTAGAATCCCCAACTCTCTGCATGCAAAGCTTCTGTTTCAGCTCCAGAACCTAGGAGTATGGCAGTGGGCAGCATACAAAAAATATAGACGGGGCTGGAAGGGAGAGAAAATGAAGAAATAGAAAATGCCTATTCACATGTTAGGGTGTGTGTGGGCCCTCAGAGGAAAATGGATGCCCCAGAGCACTTTCTGGGGACCTTTACAATTATCCACAAGCCATTCCGAAACCAGCAAAGGTGAGGATAGAATATACACAAAATAAAATGGAAAATTCCAGTTTGGGCAGATCAAGGGTGGAGTCCTAGCAATGCAGTGCCGCCGAGGAGCTGGGTGTCTCTGGGATTCTCAGAACTTTGCAACTCATTTTATATTATTTCCCTCATGAAATTTCAAGCAAATGGCCTAACATAAATGTCCTATTTATAAATATAATCTCAGAAGGAATGCCAAGTGAACTGTATGGTTAAGTCCCTTCTACTCTATAATATCATAGACATTTTGCCTATGTTACCTTATTTACTCTTCAAAGCAACCCTGAGGCCCCCAAACAGGTAATTTACTCATGGTCACCAGGTAGTCAATGGTGGAAATGGGATTTAGGATTGTCTGATTTCAAACTCATGCCCTTTCCTTTACTCACCATTGCAAAGCTATGAGAAAATTACAAATGAGTGTAAATTCTGTATTTGGTGGGAATATGAAGAAAGAACCAAAAACTGCCTGAGAGATCATGTAGGCTCCTAAGAGGTGGTGTTTGACTATAGTCTTGAGGCTTGCATAAACCACCAGGCTGATGGGACCATTCCTTCTTGGAGAGCCCCTGGCTCCTCTCCCAGGGCTGCCATCTTTGGGGGTGGGCAAGAGAGGAGGGAAAAGGGGATTACAACACATGTTCTGTTTCTTGTTCCCCCTTTTCCACCTCAAAGTAAATTTATCTTGTGTTCCATGCCCTAATCCATACTGATGTGATGGTGTTTTTATATGCTTTCTGTTGGATGAACATTTTATTCTAAACTAAATATTGTAAACATTCTTGACTGGAGAACGAACAAATACATCATCCTATTCTCTCCTGGCCTACAAGGTCTTTGCTGAGAAATCTGCTCATCACCTTATAGGGGTTCCCTTACATGAAAGAAAATTTATTTCTCTTTCTGCTTTAAAAATTACCTTTGTCTTTGATTTTGGAAAGTTTTAATTATAACATGTCTTGGAAAAGATTGTTTTGGATTGAACTTTCAGGTTGACCTATTATTAGCCTCAAAATCTTGGATATCTGAATTTTTCCCCAGGTTTGGGAGGTTCTCAGCCATTATTTCTTTACGTAAGCTTTCTTCTCCTTTCTTCCTCTTTTCTCTTTCTGTGACTCCAGTGGTATGTACATTGTTCCTCTTGATGGGGCCCAGTAAGTACCATAGGGACTTTCTTCATTCCTTTTCATTCTTTTTAATTTTTTGCTCCTCTCATTAGGTGATTTTAATTGACCTGTCTTCTAGTTCATGGACTCCTTCTTCTGTTTGGTCAACTAATCTCTTGCAGCTCGGTATTAAAATTTTTGATTCAATCATTGTATTTTTCAGCTTCAGGATTTGTTTTTTTGTTTGTTTTGTTTTCTGTATCATAGTTGAGATTCTCATTTTGTTCTTGTATTATTGCTCTGATACTATTAAATTATCTGTTCATATTCTCTTGGTCTCAGCATCTTTATAACAGTCATTTTGAATTCTTTGTTGGACAGTTCCTGGCTCTCCATTTCTTGGGACTGGAAGTTTATTGTATTCCTTTGCTAGAGTCATGTATCTCTGATTCTTCATGATCCCTGCAGCCTTGGATAGGTGTCTACACATCTAAAGAAGCAGTCTTTATGAACTTTATGGACCGACTTTGATAGGGGAAGACTTTCATCTGTGGGTGGGGGCTTGCTAAGAGCATGCCGTGATCCTGGGTCTAGTGGTGCACAACACCAAGTGTCAGGGTGTGTGGCAGCTCTGGAAGGAAGGAAGAGAGCATGATGTCTCTTTGGCTTAGGCCACTGGGGTCTACAGCACTGAAGACCATGTGGTGAGCATTGCAGGGGGTCTGCAGTGTCTACAAGGGCTGTTGGGGTCCTCAGGCAGCACCTTTCAGTCCAGCAGCTAGGAACCTTGGGCTGGTAGCTGAAGGGGCCTGTGATAGTGTGTGGTGATATACACTTTGCTGTGGGGGGCCAGCGGCAGACATACATGGAGTGGTGGAAGCCAGTGCAGGCAGCAAGGCCAGTGTCAACTCCATGCTCACTGGCAGCTGCAGGGACTTTGGCTGTCAGCATGCACTAAAGCACAGCTGCTAGATCTTGTCAGGTACATGGCAATGGAGACCAATGACCAAGGGAAGGGCTAGGGCTAAGCAGGTGCACAGCTAGAGGGTCCAGCTGCAGGTAAGCACAGTGATGCAGGCCCACAAGCAGCTGCAAGGGCCCTAACCATCACTGTGCTCTCCTGTGGTTGCAGTCTCCCTTTGGGCATGGACACTCCAGTGGAGGCTGGTTACAGGTATCAGGCAGATGGTGTGCAAGTGTACAGCTGGAGGGACTAGCCCTGAGTGCACACACACAGTGGAGATCAGCCATGGGGTTCTAGGCTGGTGTCTTGCACTTGCACAGCTGCAGAAGCCTAGGCTGGCTGCCACTGTGGTTTCTGGCCTGGGCTGAGGGTAGAAGGGAGTAGGGAGGGACTCAGGTGGCTGATGTCAGTGAACATGAATGCCTATGAGACAAAAGCTGGTAAGATCTGCAAGGGGTCCATGGCAATTGTGCTTGCTATTGGTGTCTTTAGGGGTAAAAGCTGCTTGGCTTGGCTGCAGAGCGGGTCACTGTGAACCATAATTGCTCCCATTGCATGGCACCAAGGAAGACCTTGTTCCTAGCAGTGTCTATATGTCTGTTTGTCTCAGCTTTACCAGTGGGGTGAGACTGAGGCAGAACCTTTGTGCACTCTCCTGAACATCTGGAGAAGCTAGTCACCCACTCTGCTCTCCCTATCCTGGCAAGGAGAGTTCCTTCTAGCTGGGAGGTTTCCTCTTGATGCTGAGCAATACTGGTTTGGAGGATGGGATGACACAGTCAAAATGAAGCTATCTTCCTCCTCCTCATGTTTGATTATTCTCAAGGGTTTTGTTGTTGTTGTTGTTGTACTGTATTGCTGATGTTTCTTAAGTGGCCTCCAGAACTCTCCCAGAGCTATTTTTGTTTGTGGATAACTGTCTAATTGTTGATCTTTTTGTGGGGATGGAGGCTGAGATCTCCCATATCACCATTTTTTTTTCCACTGAGAAGATAAATAAAATGTGGTATATCCATATAATAGAATATTATTTGCCACCAAGGAAGGATGTACTAAAACATGCTACAACAGGGATAAACCTTAAAAACATTATTCTATTGGAGAAGAGCCCATCACAAAAGATGATCTATTATAGATTCCATTTATATGAAATATCCAGAAGAGGCACTATAGAACACAAAAATAGATTAGTGGTTGCTTAAAGCTGAGGAGGAGGGGTGTGGAGGGGGAAAGAGGGAGTAACTGTTGTGGGTATAGGGGTTTCTTTCTGGGAGTGGTAAAAATGTTCAAAATTTATTGTGGTAATGATTATACAACCATTGCAAATATATTAAAAATGACTGAATTGTACATTTTTTTTAAAGATTTTATTTATCAGAGAGAGAGAATGTGAGCACAAGCAGGGAGGAGGGGCAGAAGGAGAGGGAGAAGCAGACTCCCCACTGAGCAGGAATGGGGCTCCCCATTCCAGGACCCTGAGATCATGACCTGAGCTAATGGCTAAAGGCAGATGCTTAACCAACTGAGCCATCCAGGTGCCCCTGAATTGTACAATTTAATTAGGTGAATTGTATGGTATGTGAACTATATGTCAGTAAAGCTGTTATCAGAGAAGGATATAGAAATACAAAATGATGTCATTCCTTGAGTCAACATTTACTGGTAGTCTGTAACGTGCCAGATATTTGCTAGAGGCTAGAAATGAATGATCCAACAAGACCTAGTCCCTATCCTCAGAAAGCTAACAGTCTGGTAGTGAGAAGATTAACTGGGCATTTATAATTAAGGATTCTGCTGCAGGGGCTTTAGAGGTAGAAGACATAGAAATGATTCCTTATAGCACCTTTAAAGTCATTTCCACATGAACATGTGACTTTTATATACTATTGAACCATCTTTTTGGGTTTATAAAGCACTTTCATAATGATGAGGGAAACAAAAGCAAGAGAAATGTAGCTTAACTTAAATCTCCTTACAGCTGGCAGCCCACTGATAGATACCTGAAACATGCAGAGGAAACCATGGCTGCCTTAATATTTATGTTTTATTAAAGACTAAAAGTAACCTTATCTTATCAGCAGCTAGCACCTCCAGGTCCTGAAGTCTTTGCTTCCAAATTCCTTAGAGACTTATGCTATCCCTAACCCCCCATTAACTTAAAAAAAAAAAAAAAGATATATATAGTCAGTCACTCCTTACAATCCCAGTGCAGCTCTTTCTGCCTATGGGCCCTGTCCCTGTGCTATAATAAAATTACCTTTTTGCACCAAAAAGTTCTCAAGAATTCTTTCTTGGCTGTTCGCTCACAAACCCAAAAACTTCCAAATTTCATCAATAATATTGACCCTGTCTGACAGGCCTATAGTAGATTACACTTTCTTGATTTTACATGGAGGTTTAGGAATTTATTCTTGATCACAAGCTAATAAGTCATGAAAGCAGGAATCAAATTTTCTTCAACTTATTATGCATCTCTCCATTCCAGACTAGCTCCTCTCCCCGTTTCTCTATATTGCCTGGCACTCCAGCCACCCAGTCTCCTACACCTTAAATCTGCTTACCCCTACTACCACAACCAACCAGTCACAAGCCTGAAGAACCTCTCTCCTTAATTTCTCTTCTAACCTCCACACCCTGTTCAGGGTCTCCTTACTTCTCCCATTTCTTGGAAAGCAGAAGGCCTCTGGCTTCACCTCCTTCAGTCCATCCTACATGTGGCTGGCAGACAGAATTTTTAGAATATTAATAAAGTCTCTGGACCTGCCACTGCCCTATAAAAACCTTCAATAACTTCCCATCGCTTCAAGATAAAGTTTAAAATTTGGCATATGAGAACCTTCTTGTTCTGATCCCCGACTTTCTCTATTCCTCTGGAAACTTCATGCCAGTCAGGATAAAATTCCCTGAATATTCACACCATTTTCTCTGTCTAGAACATTCAGCCTTCTTCTCTCCCTCTAGCTAACTGAACTTCAGCCTTCAAGGTTAATTTGTGCTGCAAACTCAAGTCCACACAAAACCTACACTGGTTGTTTATAGCAGCTTTATTCACCATTGCCAAAACTTGGAAGCAACCAAGATGTCTTTCAGTATGTGAATGGATAAACATACTAGTACATCCAGACAATGGAATATTATTCAGTGCTAAAAAAAAAAAAAAAAAAAAAAGTTAATAAGCCATGAGAAGACATGGAGGAAACCTAAATGCATCTTACTAAGTGAAAGAAGCCAATCTGAAAAGGCTACATACTGTATGATTCCAACCACATGACATCTGGAAAAGGTAAAACTATGGCAATAAAAAGAACAATGATTGCCAGGGGTTGTGGTGGGGGAGGGATGAATGGGTTGAGCACAGAGGACAGTTAGGGCAATGAAAATACTTTGGGGGGGGTGGCACGTGGGTGGCTCAGATAGTTAAGTGTCTGCCTTCGGCTCAGTTCATGATCTCCAGGTCCTTGGATCGAGCCCAAGCCGCACTGAACCCTGCATCCTGGCTCAGCTCTGCTTCTCCCTGCTGCTGAGACTTGCTCTCTCTATCTTTATTTCCCTCTGTCTCTTTCTCTCTCCAATGAATAAATAAAATCTAAAAAAATAAAGAAAATACTTTGTATGATCCTGTAGCGGCGGACATACATCATTACACATTTCCCCAAATCCAGAGTGTAATACACTAAAAGCAAACATAAGGTAAACTGTGGACTTTATGTAATTCTGATGTGTCAGTGGAGGGTCAGTTGCAAGAAATGTACCTCTCTGGTGGAGGATATTGTTAATGGGAAAGGCTGTGCATGTATGGGGGCAAGAAGTATATGGGAACCTTCCTCTCAATTTTACTGTGAATCTAAAACTGCTCTAAAAATAAAGTCTTACAAAAAAAAAGTTAAATTTTTCATTTCCTCCCAGAAGTCCAGATTATACATCCCTGTTTTGATCTTCCATAGTATCTTCTATCATTATATTTATTCTTTACACAATAAATAAAATCTTCCCACTATAAGCATCTTGGAGGTAGCTCAAGTGTCTTATGGATCTTTAATTTCCCCTGCATGTGTTTAATACATGTTTTCTGAATAAAGTGTTTTAAAAAAGTGTTTAAAAAACACTTAAAAAAGTGTTTAAAAAAGTGTTTTAAAAAAATCTGCCTCCACCTAAATGGGACTCCTAAGGTATCAAGAGAAGAGAATCAAGAATCTTTTC
This sequence comes from Martes martes, assembly GCF_963455335.1. NCBI lineage: Eukaryota > Metazoa > Chordata > Mammalia > Carnivora > Mustelidae > Martes > Martes martes. Next base: position 55,376,914 of record NC_137895.1, on the reverse strand, counting down.
AGGCCATGAGATGAAAAGAGATTTAATTCTAACTTAAACACCTAGTTCATACCAGTAGAAAATTTTTCTTTAATCATTATTTTCATCAGTGTCCTCTGTTCATGGTCATAACTGAAAAACCAATATGTCTCTACAAGGATAAGAGGTTCATTGTTTAAAACCCTAAATCTGAAACTTCTAAGAGAACGAAACATCTGCTTAGTGACTAGGGGGGACTGTCCTATGAAGGGCTACAAAGCGGGCGCCTGGGTGACTCAGTGGGTTAAAGCCGCTGCCTTCGGCTCAGGTCATGATCCCAGGGTCCTGGGATCGAGGCCTGCATCAGGCTCTCTGCTCAGCGGGGAGCCTGTTTCCCTTCCTCTCTCTCTGCCTGCCTCTCTGTCTACTTGTGACCTCTGTCTGTCAAATAAATAAATAATCTTAAAAAAAAAAGGGGGGGGCGCCTGGGTGGCTCAGTGGGTTAAAGCCGCTGCCTTCGGCTCAGGTCATGATCCCTGCGTCCTGGGGATCGAGCCCCGGGCTCTCTGCTCAGCAGGGAGCCTGCTTCCTCCCTTCTCTCTCTGCCTGCCTCTATGCCTACTTGTGATCTGTCTGTCAAATAAATAAATAAAATCTTAAAAAAAAAAAAAAGGGCTACAAAGCAATGTGAACTTTCCCTACTATACCCTCAAGTATATCCTCTGCAAAGATAAAATGTATTGTTTACATCAGTTTTTTGCTGCAATGGGAAAATTACTCCAATGGAAAATCACTGAAGTTTACTTTGGTAACTTTTTATTTTTATTTTTATTTTTTTTTTTAAACAATTAAAACTGGTTTTCAGCAAATACCCTGAGGATAGAATCGTTGGTGCTAAGTGAGTTCTGAATCAAGCCAAAGGTAATCCTGAGAATGGGGCTTTTCCAGGGAGCTGCCAGCAAGGTCAAATACGATAATTCTCCGCGGATCAGAGTTTTGGGGGCTTTTCCAACTTGTTCTTTCCCCCTTCCAAAGCTGCTAGGATGACGCTTTTCAAAGTACTTTGATTTTAAGAAGGTTTGTTTTCTTTTTTTTTTTTTTTTAATATTTTTATTTATTTATTTGGCAGACAGAGATCACAAGTAGGCAGAGAGGCAGGCAGAGAGAGAAGGAGGGGAAGCAGGCTCCTTGCTGAGCAGAGAGCCCGATGCGGGGCTCGATCCCAAGACCCTGGGATCATGACCTGAGCTGAAGGCAGAGGCTTAACCCACTGAGCCACCCAGGCGCCCCTTGGTAACTTTTTAAAAAAAGATTTTATTTATTTGACAAAGAGCTAGAGAGCACAAGCAGGGAGAACAGCAGAGGGAGAGGAAGAAGAGGGCTCCCTGCTGAGCAGGGAGTCTGATGAGGGGTGGATCCTACGCCCCTGAGATCATGACTTGAGCAGAAGGCTCAGAAGCCTAACCAGCTGAGCCACCCAGGAGCCCTTGGTAAGGGTTTAAAACCAAGTATTTGCAACATTGTTGTAATTCAAGAGCAGGTCACCCTCTGGATACAACTGGTAGAGTTCTGTTTCATACAAAGGACCTTTGTTCACGTGTATTCTTATTCAACATATGCCTCCTAACAGCTATTGGTTAAAACCAGAATGGCTGTGTCAGGTCTAGAATAGTAAGTTACAATGGCTTAATGCTTTAAGTTTGCAAGCTCTTCACACCGACCAGGTAGAGATGTCTAAGGTTTGAATCTTCGGCAAGTTAATTAACAGTGGTTTGGTAAAGTTGCATCTGTTTGCACTTACACCGAGGTCGCAGTGAGTGAGCATGGATTTAGAAACATAACTTCTACAACCAATGCCCTAGCAGTTCCCTTCCATTCGTTCACTCAACAAATACATTTTAGTTAAATATTTATTGAGCACCTATCACATACCAGGTACTGTGCTATATGTCAGGGGATATGTTTTAGTAACTATAGCAGGCACCATTGTTTTCATTATTATCTATACCTATAAACAGTAAATCCGGGCGGAATCCGGATGCCTTAGCCGAGGCCTGACTTGCAGTATATTTAACTGGAGAACTGCCAACTCTAATTGAGGACCCTCCATGCCTGAAATGATCGAAACAATTCCCATAATCAGGCCCCAGACAGAAAGCCCTGCGAACTCCGAAGTGGAGAAACTGCGCTCAGAGGTGGCTCTGGGAAAGGGAACTAGACCAGGACACAGCGGGGACAGGCAGCCTGCAGTGCACACGTTTTGTCCTGTTTGACTTTCCTCTGGTGAGATCGCGCGTTCGGTGGCCTCCGGAACGGGCTGGGGCCAGCTGCAGACCTGCAGACACGCCCGCGGGTCGCGCCCACGCTCCCCACCCCCCTCTCCGCTAGACGCAGCTGCAGGGCAGGGGTTGACGGGCAGCTACCGCCTCAGTCCCGAGCTCAGCGCGATCGCCGGGTGTCTGGAGCCACCGCAAGGAGGGGCTCCCGGGGGACCGCGCTCCGAGTGGCCGGGAAGCAGCTCCGGGTTGCAGGGCAGGACTGTGCCCTCCCCACCTCCCTCCCCCAGCCAACTTTCGGCCGCAGCAACGGAAGCAGGAACTGGCTAAGCACACAAGCCGCGGCCGGGCAGGAGCTGCGGAGCATCACTGTCGCCCTCGCCGAAACCCGCGCGGACCTGCTGCTCTCTGCCCTCAGCGCGGGGGGCTGTCCTCACCCGGGTAGGACACAGGGACCCCAGGAGCTTGTAGCTGCCAGGTAACGGCGTCGCCGCCTTCCCCTCCAGGCGGACCGCCACCGCTGAGAGCGAGCCCCCTCCTTTCCAGGCGCTCGGCTCTAGCTCTCCGGGAGCGCCAAGACTCGGGCTGGGGTGAGGAAGGGCTGGCGGGAGTGACCGTGGGGCTGTGGACCCGCAGAGGGGACTCTCCAGTCTCGCGCAGCAGCACCTGTCATAAATGGTACTGGCTCCGCGTCGTCATCAGGAGAGGCAGAAGAATGCTCAGTAAGGGGACATGCATTTCCTCAAAGGGAGGGGAAGGAAATGATTCCCAGTATTTGGCACAGATGTGTAGAAGTGCGTTGTAGTGACGATAGTAAGCAGGCGTTAAATACAGGTGCCTCCTCTCGCTCCCACCTGTATCCATTTCCCCCTATCTTTCAATAGAATTCAATTTGGCTGTGGACCTTTAAGGCCTAAGGAAAAATGATTAGAAGAATTACATTACCTAATAGTTGTTGAGCATCTTTATTGAGAGAAACTCTTCAGGACTTCTGGCAGTCCAGGCGTTAAAAAGGTGCCGCCTACAGAAAGCGCAGCTCCTACCGGATCCCCTCGCATAGTTCCGGCTTCTGGGCAAGAACTCCAGGAGAGAATCCGTCAGAATCCATTCAAAGTGAAGTATTGGGCTGGTTTTCCTCTTTCGTTCCTGTTTGGTTTTCTCGAGGGCTAGAAAAGAGATCTGGGAAATATGACAGCCTAAAAAGATAACTTGTGTCAGGATTTTTAACCTGGAGAAGCCATGGATAGTATTCAGAAAGTCTGAGAACTTCAGTGGGAACATTTGGGATTTTAGTAGCCTCTAACTGAAATGTAACATGTCCTCTAAGAGGCAAGTAGTCAAAAGCCATGGTAGAGTTAGAGGCAGCTGTAATTTGCCATCAGCAGGAATCCCAGGTGTTTTCATATCATATTACTTATTATCCAAATCTCCATATCATGGACATTCAACAATCCTTTAAAATTACAGCAGTTATTAGGGGCGCCTGGCTGGTTGAGTCTGTCGGACCTCTGACCCTCGATTTCAGCTCAGGTCATGATCTCAAGGTTATAAGATCAAGCCCACTGGGGCTCCAAACTCAGCGTGGAGTCTGCTTGTCCCTTTCTCTCTGCTCTTCCCCCAACTTGAACTCTCTCTCTCTCTCTCTCTCTAAAATAAATACATAAATAAAATCTTCAACATTATGGCAGTTATTAGATATACCACTTGTTATTCAATAGGTTAATAAAGAAGCACAAATATCCCACAATTGTTTCTATTTTGACTGAAAATGGGACTAATTTTTAAAATTTTTTAAATTTTTTTTATTTTTTTATTAACATATAATGTATTTTTAGCCCCAGGGGTACAGGTCTGTGAATCACCAGGTTTATACTTCACAGCACTCACAATAGCACATACCTTCCCCAATGTCCATAACCCAACCACCCTCTCCCTACCCCCCTACCCCCGGCAACCCTCAGTTTGTTTTGTGAGATTGAGTCTTATGGTCTGTCTCCCTCCCGATCCCATCTTTTTTCATTTTTTCCTTCCCTACTCCCCAAGCCCCCCACTTTGACTCTCAACTTCCTCATATCAGGGAGATCATATGATTATTGTCCTTCTCTGATTGACTTATTTCGCTAAACATAATACCCTCTAGTTCCATCCATGTCGTCACAAATGGCAAGATTTCATTTCTTTTGATGGCTGCATAGTATTCCATTGTATATATATATATATATATATATATATATATATATATATCTCACATATTCTTTATCCATTCATCTGTTGATGGACATCTAGGTCCTTTCCATAGTTTGGCTATTGTATACATTGCTGCTATAATCATTCAGGTGCGTGTGCCCCTTTGGATTACTACATTTGTATCTTTAGGGTAAATACACAGTAGTGCGATTGGTGGGTCGTAGGGTAGCTCTATTTTCAACTTTTTGAGGAACCTCCATGCTGTTTTCCAGAGTGGTTGCACCAGCTTGCATTCCCACCAACAGCATAGGAGGGTTCCCCTTTCTCCGCATCCACGCCAGCATCTGACATTTCCTGACTTGTTAATTTTAGCCATTCTGACTGCTGTGAGGTGGTATCTCATTGTGGTTTTGATTTGTATTTCCCTGATGTTGAGTGATGTCTGTTGGCCATCTGGATGTCTTCTTTGCAGAAAAGTCTGTTCATGTCTTCTGCCCATTTCTTGATTGGATTATTTGTTCTTTGGGTGTTGAGTTCGTTAAGTTCTTTATAGATTTTGGATACTAGCCCTTTATCTGATATGTTGTTTGCAAATATCTTCCCCCATTCTGTCAGTTGTCTTTTGGTTTTGGTAACTGTTTCCTTTGCTGTGCAACTAATTTTTTCTTTTAAGATTTTATTTATTTGAGAGAGAGCATCTTGGGGGGGAGAAGGGAGTGGGAGAGACAGGCTCCCCAATGTGGGGCTCAATCCTAGGATCCTGGGATCATGACCTGAGCTGATGGGAGCCTCCGAAGCAACTGAGGCATCCAGGCACCCCTGAAAATGTTATGCATTTTTCATTTTTCATATAAATGTTATGAATTTTTCATATAAATGAAATTTTTATCTCATAAGGATTGGGACTCTATCTCATCAGGATTTTTGTAAGGATTAAGTGACATGACACATGTAAAGTGCTTAGCATAGAGATTGACAGGTGAGAAATATAAATGTAACTTATTATTTGACTGTTTATAAAAGCTGGACACAATAGCAAGGAAGGCATTGGGCTTGTACTGTTACTGTATATGGATAATATATGTATGTTTGTTTCACTTTTTAACTATTTTTTTAACTAATGTCTGTTTGTTTATATTAGAGATCACTCTAATTCTTTTTTTAATTTTATTTTCAAGTTATCTCTACACCCAATGTCAAGCTCAAACTTACAACCCCAAGAGCGAGAGTTGCATGCTTCCCCAACTGAGCCAGTGAGCTGCCCCCGATATTGGGGATCACTCTTTGTGTTGCACAGTTATATGGGTTTTGACAAATGTAAAGACCTGTAACAACCTTTACAGTATCATATAGAATAGCCTCACTATTCTAAAAATCCCCTGTGCTCCACCCGTTCATCCCTCCCTGCCTCTGCCTGGTAACCACTAACATTTTTACTGTTGATATAGTTCTACCTTTTCCAGAATGTCGTATAGTTGACAAGGAGTCATACATTTCAGTCTGGCTTTTTTCACTTAGCGATATGCAATCATGTTTCCTCTGTGTCCTTTTATGGCTTGGTAGCTCAATTTTTTTTACTACTGAATAATATTCTACTGTATGGATATATAACATTTTGTTTATCCATTCATCTATTGTAGGAACATCTCAGTTGTTTCCAGTTTTGGGCAAAGATGTGTAAAGTTAACTATAAACATTTGTATGTAGATTTTTGTAGGATTTGGTATTGTCGGTTTTCTGGATTTTTGTCATTCTAATAGGTGTATAGTGGTGTCTCATTCTTGTTTTTAATTTGCAGCTTCCTAATGCCTATGATGTTGAGCATCTTTTCATATGCCTATTTGTCATCTATCTCCTTTGGTCTGTTTTTGATACTTTGCCCACTTTTAATCAGGTTATTTTCTGAGTTTTAAGAGTTCCTTGTACATTCTAGCTACTAGTCCTTTACCAGATAGGTGTTTGCAAGTATTTCTCCCAGTCTGAGTCTTATCTTTTTATTATCCTAGTGTCTTGGGCAGAGCAGATGTTTTCATTTTAATGAAATCCAACCTATCAATTTTTTTCTTTAATGGATTGTGCTTTATGTATTGTATCTAAAAACTCATTGCTTAATCTAAGTTCACTAAGATTTTCTCCTATGTTATATCCTAGGAGGTTTTGGGGTTTTTTTAGATTTTATTTTTAAGTAATCTCTATACTCAACACGAGGCTCAAACTCATAACCCTAATATCAAGAGGCACATACTCTACCTAGTCAGCCAGGTGCCCCTCTATGAGTTTTGCATTTTATATTTAGGTCTATGATCCATTTTGAGTTGATTTTTATAAATGATGGAAGGTTTGTGTCTGGATTTTTTTTTTCATATGGATTATTCCAGCACCATTTTTGAGACGGCTCTCCTTTCTCCATTGAATTGCTTTGCTCTTCTGTTAGAGATCAGTTGACTGAATTTGTGTGGATCTATTTCTGGGCTTATTATCCTATTCTGTTGTTCTGTTTTTTTATTCTTTTGGCAGAACCACACCATCTTGATTACTGTAACTTTATACTAAGTATTGAAGTTAGGTAGTGTGAGTTCTCCAACTTTGTTCTTCAGTATTGTGTTGGCCATTCTGGGCTTTTCTGGATTCTCATGTAAACTTTAAAATCAAAAATTTAAGTCACTCCCAGGTGGCTCAGTTGGTTAACTGTTTTACTCTTGATTTCAGCTCAGGTCATGATCTCAGGGTCATGAGACTGAGCCCTGTGTCCAGCTCTGTGCTCAGCAGGGAACCTGCTTGCAATTATCTCTCTCCTTCTCCCTCTACCCGCTCCCCCAACATGTGCTCTCTCTCTCTCAAATAAATAAATCTTTTTTTTTTTAAATCAAAACTTTAAAATTGTTGAGATCCACAGAATAACTTGCTGGGAATTTTATTGGGATTGCAGTGAATCTATAGATCATGTTGGGAAGAATGGATATCTTAATGCTGATGAACATGGAACATTTCTCCGATTATTTGGATTTTTTTTTTTCTATTCTACATCAGGGTTTTGTAGGCACATCTTAAAAATGACTTTAATAACTATATTTCATATAACTGGCTTCCTTTGTAATCATATATATTTCCAATTTGCCTTTCAAAACATGTTTCTCAGAAAAGATCCTAAGCTTCTGAGCTTTACCGGACTATTGAAGGGTTTGGATTCATGACCAAAAAAGAAGCAAGAGAAGAAGGAGAAGAAGGAGGGGGGTGAAGGAAGAAGAAGAAGATTCAAGAAGTAGATTTTTTTTTTTTTTTAAGAGGGAGAATGTATGTGTGTGTATGAGCAGGAGAGGCGGGGAAGAGGGAGGAGAGAGAGAATCCCAAGCAGGCTCTATGGAGCCTGACATGAGGCTCAGTCTCACAACTATGAGATCATTACCTGAGTGGAAAAAAGAATTGGTTCCTTAACCAACTGAGGCACCCAGACATGCCAAAGGATCAGTGATTCTGCTCTAGACTATCATTCAGTGAGCAATTTGTATTCTGGAAATGAATGAGTTCCCCCTACTGACCAGCTAACTATCAGAATTAAATTATTAGAATTACCTGTCTCTGATTTGATATCTAAGGAGAGGTGGCAACAAGAAAGGCAGCCCCAGTTTCCTCATTTATAATGGAGGAAGATAAGAGCTTCTTTTGCAGAGCTAGAATAAGGATTAAATAGGACAATATATTTATATTTCACAGCACTTTGCCTACCACCTAGTAGGTGATATAAAAATGCAAGTTGTTATTAGCAAGAAAGAAACCATGCTCAAGTGTATGATCACTGCTTTATCAGTGACTAGAAATTTTGTGTCCTCTCCCCTCCTGGTTAGAAGAAGCAAGAAGAGAAAGGATTCTAGAACTTGGGGGCAGGCCTTCTGTTTATACCTCTTCCATCATAGACACTGCTCAGCTTTTAAGCATTGATGGGATAGTATATGTGTTTGTGCTAATTAATTCTTTACCAAGTTTTTGCCCCTAAGATTTATTTATTTATTTTAGAGAGAGAGAGTGCACAGGGGGCAGGGGCAGAGGGTTAGGGAGAGAATATCTCAAGCAGACTCCCTGCTGAGTGTTGAGCCTGACTCAGGGCTTGATCCCATGACCTTGAGATCTTGACCTGAGCTGAAATCAAGAGTTAGACGATCAACCAACTGAGCCACCCAAGTGCCCCTCTTTACCAGGTTTTCTTAAAAATTTAATTTAATTTAATTTGTTTTCAGTGTTCCAAGATTCATTGTTTATGCACCACACCCAGTGCTCCATGCAGTACATGCCCTCTTTAATACCCACCACCAGGCTCACCTAACCCCCCACCCCTCTCCCCTCCAAAACCCTCAGTTTGTTTCTCAGAGTCCACAGTCTCTCATGGTTTGTCTTCCAGGGTTTTTTTTTTTTTTTTAAAGATTTTATTTATTTGACACAGAGAGAGAGAGATCACAAGTAGGCAGAGAGTAAGGCAGAGACAGAGGGGGAAACAGGCTCTCTGCTCAGCACAGAGCCAGATGCGGGGCTTGATCCCAGGACCCTGAGATCATGACCTGAGCTGAAGGCAGAGGCTTAACCCAGTGAGCCACCCAGGAGCCCCTGTCTTCCAGGTTTTTAATGAAAGATTGTCTTGATCTGTTAAAAGTGAAAAAAAATGCTTGTTTATTTCTGTTTTATACATTGTTTACATTGTTTACATTGACTAGAAGGAAATGAACTGTATCTTTGCTAGATTTATTAAAAGAAACAAAACTCATTGCTGATGTTCTATTTTTATTCTAGAGAGAAATTCCATGATCTGTACAATCTTCTTGAAGCAAACTCAGACCAGAGGAAGAATTGTCCTTGACCTTTGAAGACTAAGACTAAACTGAAATTTAAAATGTTCTTTAGGGACGAATGGAGCTTGACTTACACTTGTGTAATAATTTGTTTCCTGACACTAAGGCTGTCCACCAGTCAGAACTGCCCTACCAAGAGTCTAGAAGATGTTGTCATTGACATCCAGTCATCTCTTTCTAAGGGAATTAGAGGCAATGAACCCATACATACATTAACTCAGGAAGACTGCATTAATTCTTGCTGTTCAACAAAAAACATAACAGGTAAGTAATGGTCTCTTGGCAGCTCTTTGTTCCAAGTGTTTTGTGACACAAGTAGCTGGTTGATGTGGCTACATAAATTATACTAGTGATTTTCAGTGGGGTAGAAATGTGAGTAACAAAATCACTGGGAGAATGTTCCACAAGCATGTCCTCCCTTCCCTTAAGCTGAGGCAAAGTTTCTGATGAGTGTGTGTGTCTATCGCCCAGGTGTTTGGTTAGAAAAAAGGCTGAAAACCACTGGTGTTATGTTGTAGTAGGTATCTAAGATGTTTCCAATGTCTTAGAAACAAAAATCCTTAAGGGACATGGGAAGCTGTTTGGTCTAACAGCTTCACATGACACAGAAGGAAACTGAGGCCCATAGGTTTGAACCATACATTTGCATATTTGAAGTGTCAGACCTATGACTTGAAAAAGAAACAGTGAAACAGTGATCATTTCTCAGGTGTTTACGATCCTGTTTGAACTCCCTAAATGAAAAATAAATGAACAAACAACAACAACAAAAACCACACACAATTTATTGAGCTCCAAGGTCTTTCTAGGTGTTGGAGACAAAACAATGAAAAAGATGGACGAGGTCTCACCATCAAGGACCCTAGAAAAGCTAGTGGACACTGGACTGATGGTTCTTAACCTCGCTTATTAGCCAACCAAACCATATGTTTTCTGTTATGTCTTTAGTTTCTTTTCTTTCTATAATGGGTGTAGTATAGAAAGAAATATATCCATATAATCTTTGTTCTTGATTCCTGGCACAGAGCTCCTAAAAACCTCGCAATTTCCTGAAGAGGAGCTTCTTTTGTTCTTCATTCTAAGCCCCTTTCGACCACACCTGGGTTTGTGCTAATGAGGTGACTCTTAGTGGCTCCCTAGATAGCTTCAGGATGGGTATGGGTCACCAGAGAGACCAAGCTTTGTTTAGAAGTTTGGAACTTTCAGCCCCATACCCCCCTCCAAGTAAAAAAAGAGAGGCTGGAGATTGAATTCAGTCACCAGTGAACCCATGTAATTGAATTCAGTCATCAATGAACCCACGTATTGAAATCTTCATAAAAATCCTGAAACCATAGTTTTAGGCAGCTTCCAAGTTGGCAAACACATCCATGTGTCCGGGAGGGTGGTGCCCTCCAGCTTCCCGGGACAGAAGCTCCTGCAGTCAGGACCCTTCTGGACCTTGCCCTTTGTACCCTTCATCTGGCTGTTCATTTCTGTCTTTTTGATAAAATGTCATAGTAAGTGTAGCTTTTTCCTGAATTCTGTGAGTAGTTCTAATAAATTATCAACTCCGAGGTCGCGTGTGGTGGGAACCTGAATTTATAGCCACACTGGGCAGAAGCGTGAGTAACCTCGGACCTGATACTTTTTATTATTATTATTATTAGAGAGAGAAAGAGAGAGCACGCACAAGCCAGGGGATGGACAGAAGAAGAGGGAGAAACAGATTCCTCGCTGAGTAGGAGGCCCACATAGAGCTCAATCCTAGGACTCCAAGATTGTGACCTGAGCCTAAGTCAGACCCTTAACCAACTGAGCCTCCCACACGTCCCCCACCCCTTCCCACCCCCCGCCAAAGGACCTGATACTTTTTACTGGCATCTAAGTGAGGACAGTCTTATGGGACTGAACCCTTTAACCTATGGAGTCTGATGGTAACTCCAGGTAGTTAGTGTAAGAATTGAATTGAATTATAAGACACTCAGTTGGTGTCAGAGAATTGGGGAATTATTGTGGAAAAAATACCACGTATTTGATGTCAGGAGGATAAAAAAAAAAAAAACAACCCTTCAGTGGTCTTCTCAAACTCGGCAGTGTGCCTTTGAACATTCTTTATAGACCGATTTATGGAAATTACAGAGATTTAATTTAAATTTCCAGTTTTTCTTTACATGTTATCAACACTTATATGAAATAGAAAATCATCTGCAAACAGGACTGAATGGCCTGTGGGTGTCTGCTGGAACACAGGACACCTTGGGTTGCTTTTAGTTCCATAGGGGGGGTTTTAGTAAGAAATGGGGGTTTGCTGCTTTATTGTACAAGCAAATTTACTGTTACTGCTTTACTGTAAGCAGAGGTAATTGTGGGTCGCATTTAACGGATTTCAGATTTTTTCCTCATTTATTGAGCAATGGTCTTTAGCTGCTTAGGATTCAAAAAAGCACTTTGACAATTTGCTGGTAGCCACAGACTCTAGAAAAATGCTCATAAGGACAAAGGACATAAGATTTTGCATACAACTTGGGGGGCTTATGGACCTTCCCCTTTACCTATGTGGTCCCCCAAAAATGGTATTGCAATATTATCCCATTGCTGAGAAAGGAAAAGCTAAAGTATATCTCTTATTGCCTGGGTAGTGGAGAGTGGACATGATCAGACCCCCACAGAAGCTCACTGAGTCTTATTTCCAAATGTGGAAATCAAGGTTGGTCCTAACCATTGCCTGATTTGAAGACGTGGTGCTGATGGCTAGGTTACACAGGGTTTCTTTCCCCAGCTTTACTGAGATATATTGGGCATGTAACATTGTGTCAACTAAAGATATAGAGTGCGATGATTTGATGCAAGTATGTATTACAAAATGATTACCAGAACAAGGTTAGTTAACACATGGTTATGTGTGTGCATATGCATGTGTGTGTATGGTGAGAAAGAGCATGCATTTTTAATAATTAGCCTACATGCCTCTTAACCTTCATCCTGACCAGGGGTATAGTGATCCCTCAGGGGTCATAGGCCAAGAAGTGAGACTGTACTAGATTGAGGCCAAAGCCAACTCTAGGCCATGATGAATAGAAAGAATAACTTCTATTGGGCAGAAGAAGAGAAAAAGAAGCCAGAAATAAAAGCTAAGACTGAAAAGCTGGAAAGGAAGGAAAATGGAAAAGCAGAAATAAGGAAGAGTAGAAATGTAAAGAAAAAAAAATCAAAAGAAGAATGATACTGATAAAAGTAAAAAAATAGACTCTGTATTCCATATGCTACTCAGATTCTTTGTGGAAGGAGGCATGAGAGATTGATGCTGACTTTAGTGATTCTACCCAAGAAATCCAGACTCATGGCTTCAGAGGTGTCTGAGATAGGTGTCTGCCTTTGGGATACAAGAGATATAAGAAATCATTAGGTTAGATCCATTTCTTAAGTCCCAACTCAGTTGTGGGTTGTGTAAAGATTGGGAAGTCAGTATTTCTGTGGATGTTTCAATGGATATTGTAGCAAATGGAAGTCTTATCTAAAGAATTAAATGTACTATTTTTTAAAAAAGAATTAAATGTACTATTTAAAATTGGTTTCGCCAGAATTACCTTAATTCTGACGTTTAAACCCAAGGTCTTTACAAATTGCTTTATGTGACTAAGGAAGAGGAAATGAGTCAGCGGTCAGCCAGCAAGTGAACACTGTGAACGAAGGTGTTTGTGTTGGATTGCAGAATAAATCTTTGCCTGCTCTTTAAAATATCCTGTTTCAGTATAATGCTTAGGAAGCCTTTCATTGCAGGAGACAAAGCATGTAACTTGATGATCTTCGACACTCGAAAAACTGCTAGACAACCCAACTGCTACCTTTTTTTCTGTCCCAGTGAGGAAGCTTGTCCGCTGAAACCAGCAAAGGGACTTATGAGTTACAGGATAATTAGAGGTAAGAATAACATTGTTCTCTATCTTGGTGATCGGAATTATTTAAGGATATGGTTCATGTGACAGATTTTCTACAAGAGTCTAAGTGAAACTGCCAAAAGTGGTCATAAATAGGCACACTGGAAAATTCTCATGATTTAAAGTTCATTTTATCAAATCAAACATCTTTTTTCCAATGAAAGATCTCCAAATGATAATATTTTATGTTGTGTAGCTTTTGTTTTTACCTTCCTGAGATAAAGGGCACACAGACCTTTCATGACAGTGTTTTGAAACACCTCTTGAGAACAATGTAAACAACACTGAAATAAGGTCTCCAGGGCCCAGAGAGACTGTTTTCAAAGAGTTAATTAAGACCTATGTGAGTGCAAAATTCCAGTATGTTTGTCTTTAAGTTCTGATCATTTCATAATAACAATGGCTGAAATCCAACACACTGGATTTTATTATCCAGACCTGGAGGGAAGTTCATTCAAGAAGTATTTACTGAGCAGCCACCATGGGCCAAATTCTGTACAAGGCATTGGAAATATGGTCTCCATACTAAACATATTGTTCAGAATACAGAAAATAAACAACTACAAATAATAGAATTATTCAGATATGTCTTGGTGAGATTTTGCCTTGTTAGTTTTTCAGGACGAAATGCTTTCAGTATCAAGTTCCCTTTGATTTAAGTTTTAGAAAAAGTTTTTGTCATGACACCCTTGGCTATAAATAATATTCTGTTTGTTCATTTACTCAATGAACAACAAATGTTGCTTAGCATCGTCTAGGTGCCAAACATTTATTCCACTCTAAGGACACAAAAATATAACACTAAAGAGGAAAAACAAGGTCCTTACCTTGAGCACTTATGTTTTAGGAGAGAGACAAGAACCATCATAAATAAGTAATCAAGAAAAATAGAGTCACAAGTGCTATGCGGATGAGCAAAGACAATGTGATAGATGATCACTGAGTGGACCGTCTTGATTAGATGATCAGAGGAAGCATCTGTGAACCCCATTGGTAACCCCTCCACTGAGATCTGAACAGGACGAAGTCAGATGTGAGATCTGGAAAGAACTTCAGGCAGAGGAAGTGGCCCGTTCCAGTATCCTAAGGCAGAATAGTTTTGGAGTGTTTGAAGAACAAACACTTCAGTCCCAGCTGGCTGACTCATAGTGAACCATACAAAGAGAGATATGCAAGAAGTCTGAAAAGCAGGGAGATCACCTAAAGCTTTGGAAGCCAGGGGAGGAAGTTCTTATTTTAGGTCTGCAATAGGAAGCCATTGGGAGATTTTGAGCAGGAATGTAGGGTGGTGTTTTCAAGGTGATATCTCAAAGCTCACTGGTACTGTTCTACTGGGGATTGACAAGCAGCAAGAGGGGGAGTGGGAAGACAGGGTGGGAGGGGCAGGCAAGATCCAAGTGAAAGACCATGGCACTGTGGACCAGAGAGATGGCAGAGGACATAAAGAGAAGTAAATATGTGCCCGTTTCAGAGGTAGAAGTGACAGGATTTGCTGATGGTGTGGGTTGGGGGGTGACGACAGGAAAGAGAGAAGCATTGGAGTTGAGTCTTAGCTGGACTGTCTACATGGATGTTGGCACCATCTACTGAGTTGGGGAAGGTTTGAGGGCGCTGGTTTTAGGGTTGGGAGGGGGAGTGTAAACAAGGGTTTCTCTCTCTCTCTCTCTCAAGATTTTATTTATTTATTTGAGAGAGAGAGAGAGAGAGAGAGAGAGAGAGAACAAGAGGAGGAGCAGAGGAAGAGAGACAAGCAGACTCTGTTCTGAGTGTGGAGCCCAACATGGGGCTCGATTTCAGGACCCTGAGAACATGACCTGAACCAAAATCAAGAGTCAGTTGCTTAAATGACTGAGCCACCCAGGCACCCCCTCAAAGGTTCTCTCTTGACTGTATTATGTGTGAGGTACTTTGGGGAATGAATTAGCCGGGGGGCTTGGACACAGACTCTGCCTTGTCCCTGGGTGAGCCTGTGTCTGAGTTTTGGTTAAGGAGCCAGATGTATCAAACATTCCTTTAAGCAGGAATGTAAAGCACAAATTATTTTTGTGAATTCTTCCTAAGTAGTGATATAAACCCAGGTATAAGAAAACTTGCATGAGGTACAAAGTTTCAGTTTTGCAAGATGAAGAAAGTTCTGGAGATGGGTGAGGGTGACAATTGCAGACAAGGTGAATATACTCAGTGTCGCTGAGCTGTATTCTTACAAAGAGTTAAAGTAGTACATTGTATGTACAGTAACATGAAATAATGTACAATGTAAAATCATGATCTTTAAAAACATAAGGCATAGAACAAATGAGGCTTCTCAAAACACTCAGGATCTTCCTTTACATGGACAGTGTCTTGTCCTGCCCCCTTCCAGAGTGGCTGCCCCTGATGTGTATGGCTCCTTCACTTCATGCCTGTATGTATGTATGTGTGTGTGTGTGTGTGTGTGTGCGTATATGTATGTATACGTATATATATATCACCTTGGCTAAAAAAACTGGGGCCTATGGGGCAGTGTTGATACTTCTTGCTGTTCCCCTTGATCACCTGGACCATTGCATTAGACAATCAGGAGTGGTATTAAGCCAGAGATGGATATCCCAGTCTTATTTTTCAAAGAGGTCGGGGCTCAAGACACTGATTGGAACATTTGTTCTCCTTCTGGAACTCCCATCATATGGAAGCCGGACCGTAACGTTCTGCCTCTCTTATCCCTTCTTACTACCTCTTCATTCTGTTTCTTCTTCCATTATCTGTGTGTTTCCCTATGTCTGTCTTCTATTTTGTCATTAAAACACAGTGTTTTTTTTTTTTTAAGACTTTATTCATTTATTTGACAGACAGAGATCACAAGTAGGCAGAGAAGCAGGCAGAGAGATAGAGAGGGAAGCAGGCTCCCCGCTGAGCAGAGAGCCTGATGCGGGGCTTGATCCCAGGACCCTGGGATCATGACCTGAGCCGAAGGCAGAGGCTTTAACCCACTGAGCCACCTAGGCACCCCTAAAGCACAGTGTTAAAGAAATTATAGGTAATTTACTCCAGTAATTCAACTTCCATAAAATCTAAAGACACAACAACAAAACAAGAAAAAGCTATTGATTTGAAGCTGTTTATTATATAATTAGTTTAAAGAGTGAAAAATAGAAGCAACATACATATCCAATTGCCAGAGAATTGTTGGGTGTAAAATATGATGGATCTACTTGAAAGAATGTGATGACAGATATTAAAAAATAAGTTTGAAGGAGGGGGCGCCTGGGTGGCTCAGTTGGTTAAGCGGCTGCCTTCGGCTCAGGTCATGATCCCAGCATCCTGGGATCGAGTCCCACATCGGGCTCCTTGCTCGGCAGGGAGCCTGCTTCTCCCTCTGCCTCTGCCTGCCACTCTGTCTGCCTGTGCTCGCTCGCTCTCTCTCTCTCTGACAAATAAATAAATAAAATCTTAAAAAAAAAAAAAAGTTTGAAGGGGACGCCTGTGTGGCTCAGTCGGTTAGGCATCTGCCTTCGGCTCAGGTCATGATCCTGGGATCGAGCCCACACTGGAATTCCTATTTAGTGGGGAGCCTGCTTCTCCCTCTCCTTCTGCTGTTCCCCCTGCTTGTGTTCTCTCTTTGTCAAATAAATAAGTAAAATTAAAAAAAAATAAGTTTAAGGCATATAAATAAACACAATTTCAGATAAAAACATGAAAAAAAATTTAACTTTAAGATATACAGAAATGTTAGTAGTCGTTGGGACATAATGACAAAAATTATAGTTGAATTTGTTTTATAATTTTCATATTACTCTGTAATATTGTTGCTTTTGTAATGCATGTGTAAAAGGGAGTGTGTGGTAAAGATTCTCTCCAGTGGAAATGGGAGAAAAGGGAACTTGGCATGAGTATAAACCTTTTCAGGGAGAATATGAAGGTAATAAATTGGAATTAGAATCAAACAGTGCCTGTGGAAGCCACCAGGGGGCGACCCCAGCCCAGAGCAGGTTGATTGATATCTCAGAGCAAAGTGGCACCAACCTTGGACATTAGAGTGTCGTTGACTTTTTAATCTACAGGATGTTTACAGATTAAGCTTGTAATTCTATTTACGAATCTGCCCATGTTGATGGATTAAGATTCCCTGTAAAAATAAACTATCTGCTTCCTGTTTAGAGTGAAATTAAGTAGATATCTGTTTGGTGGTTTGTTTCCTGATGAACTACATTTCCTATAACTGATTGGCTAATATTTAAAGACCAAAAGTTTGAAAGATGACAGCATACTCTGTTCATTCTATAAAACCATTGCAACTTGACATTATTCAATTTTCTTTCAGCTTCGTGGTATGTCCCATCTACCAAGGACTAGAAGGGGGGAATTCAGAGATAGAATAAATTGGGAGTTTGTTTGCTCAGCTGGTTTCCAAGGAATAGTCAGTCCCTAAGTTTTTTAGTTCGTAAAGTCCCTTGAGAGTGAAACTCAGAAGAGGGATTGAGGGCCCAGGGCTGTTTCCTCAGTCCCCTCTGGCTCATCTCTGTATGAGCGAGAAAAAGTACTACACCCCAATGGCAAACATCATTGGGTGAGGTGAACGGAGCAGGTGTTGAGGATCCCTGGGTGGTTCTAGGATCTTTGCCAATAGATGAATCTTATCAAGAAACGGGACTAGCCCTAGCCCTGCTTTCTTTATGGGCTTGCACTCTTGAGAAAGAAAGCAGCTTGTTTTGGTCATTTTTTGTCAATGGCTTTGTTTAAGTTCTGAGTTCCTACACATCACAGAGCATTGAGTTAACTAGTCTTTTTTTGGAACTTTAAAATGAGATATGTTGGGGCGCCTCGGTGGCTCAGTCAGTTAAGCCTCTGCCTTTGGCTTAGGTCATGACCGTGGGATCAAACCCCACGTTGGGCTTCCTGCTATCTGCTTCTCCCTCTCCCTATGCTGCTCCCCCTGCTCGTGCTCTTTCTCTCAAATGAATAAATAAGTAAAATCTTTTTAAAAAATTAAAAAGAAATGAACTATGTTGAGTCCTGTTCTTTTTTTTTTTTTTAAGATTTTATTTATTTATTTGACAGACAGAGATCACAAGCAGGCAGAGAGGCAGGCAGAGAGAGGAAGGGAAGCAGGCTCCCCGCTGAGCAGAGAGCCCGATGCGGGGCTCGATCCCAGGACCCTGAGATCATGCCTTAGCCGAAGGCAGAGGCTTTAACCCACTGAGCCACCCAGGCGCCCTGAGTCCTGTTCTTTTTAAAAAAATACCTAATACTACCTAAAAATATAGATGCTGTTTCTCTCATGGTGTTGTTGTGTCTGTCAATGTGGTATATCCTGCAACAGAAACTCTTTCCTTCAGCATTGTCGGAGGAGAGAGGCATTTCAATCCTCCAAATTCTATTTTGGAGTAAAGTACTATATCCTAGAGCAGGTGTCTACAAACATCATCTTTTGAGGGCAAAAGGATAAGTACTTTAGGCTTCCCAGGCCAGTATTTTAGGATTTATGGGCCATATACAATTTGTTGTTACTCACCTCCATCTTTGTAGTACGAAGTACTCACAGCCAATGTATAAACAAATGAGCACCATTACATACCAATAAAACTTTATTTGCGGACACTGAGACTTGAATTTTACGTAATTGTCATGTGTCACAAAGTAGTATCCTGTTTGGTTTTTGTCAACTGTTTAAAAATGTAGATCTTAGATCATAAGCCATACAAAGAGAAGTGGCAAGCCAGATTTGGCCCTCGGGTCATAATTTGCTGACCCTTCTCCTAGATGGACTAGTAAGTGACAGTTCTTTTTTAAGATTTTATTTATTTATGCTTATGTGGGCAGGCAGGGGGAGGGGCAGAGAGAGAGGGAAAGAGAATCTCGGGCAGTCTCCACACAGAGCCTGATGTGGGGCTCTATCTCATGACCCTGAGATCATAACCTGAGCCAAAGTCAAAAGTCAGCCGCTTAACCAACTGAGCCACCCAGGCGCCCTGGCAAGTGACAGTTCTGAAGGACCTCTTTGGAGTGTGAAGCTTACAGACCAAAGATATTACAAATCTCAAGTTGCCTCTGGATCTGTTTGTTAGCAGAGAGAAGAGTGGGGTCTGGTTCAGAAACCGGCATTGGGAGGAATTGAAGAAAAGGGGAAAGCAAACAGGGAAGAATGAACCGATGAACGCTAAGAAATTCCTTTTCTTCCTTCCTTGTGTTTGCTGCAGTTCAAATCTAAGTGAAATGACCGGCCAAGTAGCAGAGTGACACAGAGAAATTCGAATGATCATTCCCTGCCCCAATGGCTCCAAAAAGCCTTTTCCAGGTTGAGCTGTGATGAATGGCGTGTGAAACTAAGAGCACAATTCTAAAATTTCTCTTACCCCTGAGGAGGATCTGAGGCCGGTTCCTCCCCAGCAGCCCTCAGAACTGTGTGATTTTCTGCTCTTGATCTCAGCACTGTGGCCATCGTAATTTCAAATACTGTTCCGTTGTCCTCCGATTTAAGACATTGGCTCTGAAATGTTAATCTCTGAGAGTCAAAATTAAATCTCCCAGATCGCCTTCCTCCCCTGAGTGTGGTGCCAAGAGCTATTTTTTTTTTTTAAATTGGAAAATGTCATCAGCCTTCTGCTGATGCCTTGGCCTCTATGCCCTGGGAGGAGACCAGACCATCCCTCCCGGCCCACAGGAATCCTCCCTGTGTCAGGCAAATGTCCTGGGTTCTGCCTCTGCTCCTCTTTGCCCCAGGCCTCTATTACTGTTCTTGTCTGTGGGCCGCCCTTGCTGTGAAGTCTCTCCTTGGTGATTGCAGGTTTCCCAGGGGGCGTTCTCTCTGCCAGTTCCTGCGGTGTCGCCCTGTGCCGGCTCTCTTCCCTGGCCTCAGCCCCCTATGTGTCCCCACTTTCCTAAACCTCCCGAGCTCCTCTTAGCTCCTTTGTTCTGCTCCTCCCACCTCTTCCTTAATTTGCCTGGTCCTCCTCCACACACTTCTCCTCTGTCCTATCGCTCTAGAAATAAACCACAGCATCTGGTAGAGAGGCAGTGTCACCAGATTCGGATTTAGCAATTTGTATTTTTCCATTTTGCGCAAGTTTCTACGAAATGTCAAGTTTCAACAGTTTGGGGATTTACTGAACAAGCTGATATGTTTGTCTTTTTTTAACCTGCCTTAGCATGGAAATATTTAAGTCTCCTTTTATTTTTCTTTACATTTTTCAGATTTTCCAACTTCAGCCAGAATGAACTCGCCAAGCCCAGAGTTAACCCAAGAAGATTCTCTTAGCCATGGCCAGTCTTCACAGGGAATCACTCCCACCCCCACTCCTGTGACGGGGTATTCAAAGCCCACCGATAGCTTCTGGAGAGATGCGTTTTCTCAGAAGTTTGGATCCTCAGATCACTGGGAGAAACTATTCAAGATCGGTCAAGCAAGTACACTGTTCCCTGTTTATAAAGAAAAAGGCCATTCACAGAGTTCACAGTTTTCCTCAGAGCAAAAAATAGCTCGTCTCTTACCTGAACATGTGACAACGCTCCCTACGATGATGACCGTTGCTTCTCAGCGTATCACCTCTACCACACCAAAGCCTGCATTGCCCCCCCCCACCAATGCTCCCATGATACCTTCTGTGACTTCTGAACCAGAGATGGCCACCTCAGCTCCAGCCCTAGCCCTGGCCAAGTTGCAGCCCCCCACAACCCTCTTGTCTACCGTTTTAACCCATGCTGTGGTTATACCCAAAGCTAGCATAACTACAGCAGCCATTTCAAACGCCATCTCTGAGGCGCCCATAGATTGGAAAAGCCCCGCAGAAACGATGCCCTTTCAAGAAATTTCCAGCCTCACTTCAAACACAGAGGATGCCCAGAGTAACCCCATTACACTTTCTCTGTCAACGGTGGATTCGTATGCAGCTATGCTGCTTTTGTCAGATGTGGTTTCTTCTGTTCCAAATAAAACTGCTTCCCAGGAAAATGAGAAGGCCAGACCCGGTGGTTCCTCCCTGAACAGTGTTCCAGGAAGTCAACATGGCCTTCCATTTGAAAAATGGCTCCTCATCGGAACGCTGCTCTTTGGGGTTCTGTTCCTAGCCATAGGCCTTGTCCTTTTGGGTAGAATGTTCTCAGAATCCCTCCGCAGGAGACGTTATTCGAGACTGGATTATTTGATCAATGGGATCTATGTTGACATCTAAGGAGGAAACTAGATGTCTCTTAATTCACGTAGTTACTAGTAGCCCCAACGCAGTGACTTCCCACTGACTCACCCACCGTAGCAGGATTTCTGAAGTATCAAGAAGAAGGTAGATGCCCCCTACAATTTTCTTTTTGCTTGGTGTTTGAAGACAAGGGGAGAAAGGAAACTAATTAGGTAATTTGAGTGACTTAGCTCTAAAATATTTTGCTGAAAACAAAGCTCAACCTAAAGTAATAAAGTGTAATTGGCATATAAATTAAAAAATGACTGGCTTTTTGCAAGGAAAAGTGGTTAGGACTTTTGGGCTCCAGTTCATTAACATTTCTGGTTCCAGATAAAGCCAACTGTTTATGATATTAATTCTAATGGATTTACTTTCCTTTTTATATGAATTCCAATAAAAGTTATTCCAGATGTATTTCCTTCCAATTAAATATTTGAATAAATCTTTTGTTACTCAGTAATGTTCTTGTAAGTGACGCATTCAGCTGGATAACTTTCAATTTATTCCCACAGCAAAATGATTAAATGATGAAAATATGTGTTCTAAGTTAAAATGGCAAACTCCCCCCTCCCCTTTTCCCATCAGTGAGCAAAGAGGTTCCTTTGGGAGAATTCTAGCAGAAGATTAGCCTATGTGGAGACAGTGATAAGTCAATTCTGATAAATAGCCAAGTCTACTTTGGGTCCATTCTGGTTAAATATCCTGCCCCCCCTGCCCCCAAAAGTAATACAGGAATTTTCTAAACTTCACCAAGTTTAAAACATAACAACGATATTTAGAAATCCATATCAAAATTTCACCAACAGTCAATTTTGGCTTTATTTGGAATAACATGAAAAATAACATAACACCTAACATTATTGTTAAATGATTATGCTGCTGTAATTTTAAACATTTTAAACATTCATTTATTTGTAACTCCAGTGGAGTTAACACACAGTGTTTTTAACACACACAGTGTTATTAGTTTCTGGTGTACAACAAGTATGCTGTAATTTTTATTGATTAGTTATTGAAATGTCTGAGGCATGGCATTTAATAAAAAAGGTTTGCCGGATGAGTTACAGGTAGGTACCTAAGAATCCAGGAAACCGCCTGGGTCAGTTGGACACCTCAGTCTCTGGACTTCAGTTTGCTCATCTGCAAAACAAGAGATTGTCCCTTCCTAGAGTCCTGGGTTTTTAGATGAAAATGGAATTCAGAAGGGAACTTAACACAGTGCGCACTAGAGGGCAGTAGCTGGTTAGTAAGTACAGCAATGAAGACAAACGTAGGAAATGACAGAAACAGGCTTTTCTCCTGTTTCCTCCTTACCTCCTCCTTCTGCTGGACACACACACACACACACACACACACACACACACACCAGTTTACACTAAGCTCATAAAGCTCATTAACAGGAAAGCCGGTCTAGTGAAAATTCTACTTTTCATATATTTTCCAACTTAACAGCTTGACACAAATCTCCAAGGGGTTTACATAAGCTTTAAGTAGGTTGAATAAATAAAACTTTGAATCAATTTAACAAGTATTTATTGAATATCCACATGTAGGCCAGAATCAGATTAGTAACTAAATGCCTTGGAATTTTAAAATGTCTCCTCTCTTTGTTAACAGAATTGGTTAGTGGGAATCTGGCTTTCTGTGGGTGTTTAGAAACATTTTCTTCTGGCTCTTTCATAGCTCTCTGTCTACCTTATTGCACTGCATTCTTTCTGGCAAAGGAGAGACTTGAGCAGGAGCCCAGATGAGGGGTGCTTTGGGCCCCGACTCTGGGAGGGAGTCCGGGATGTGCATTGTGGGGGAACAGCTGGATGTAAGACATGCATCTAAGGAGGAAAGGGTAGCTCTTCTCATGCAGCTCTCCCTGCTTATAACGCCCTGCTGCTGGGTCAGTGAAGGGAGCCTGCTGATGCTTTCTTGCAAGTAACTTTAACAGTGACTAGCTTGGTCAACCTTTTAGACAAGGTGAACTGAATTATGAGCCCCCTCCTTTGGTTTGTGGGAAGGGAAGATGACAGCTAAGAAGGAACAAGAATATTAGGAAGGAAGCCCTGCTCAAAAATATCCTCTCCATATTTTACCAACAGGACATTTCCTGGGTCCAAAAGCTATTCTTTTTTTAAAAAATTATTTAAACTTTATTTTATTTTTTCAGTGTTCCAAGATTCATTGTTTATGCATCACACCCAGTGATCCATGCAATACGTGCCCTCCTCAATACCCACCACCAGGCTCACCCAACCTCCCACCCCACTCCCCTCCAAAACCCTCAGTTTGTTTCTCAGAGTCCACAGTCTCTCATGGTTTGTCTCCCCCTCCGACACTTCTCCTCTTCAACTCCCAATGTCCTCCGTGTTATTCCTTATGTTCCACAGGTAAGTGAGACCATATGATAATTGACCCTCTCTGCTTGACTTATTTCACTCAGCATAATCTACTCCAATCTCCTTTTATCCATGTTGATACAAAAGTTGGGTATTCATCCTTTCTGATGGGGGCATAATACTCCATTGTATATATGGACCATAGGGGATGTGGAGAAAGGGGAACCCCCTTACACTGTTGGTGGGAATGCAAGTTGGTGCAGTCACTTTGGAAAACAGTATGGAGACTCCTTAAGAAATTAAAAATAGAGCTTCCCTATGACCCTGCAATTGCACTACTGGGTATTTACCCCAAAGATACAGATGGAGTGAAAAGAAGGGCCATCTGTACCCCAATGTTTATAGCAGCAATGGCCACAGTCACCAAACTGTGGAAAGAGCTAAGGTGCCCTTCAACAGACGAATGGATAAAGAAGATGTGGTCCATACATACAATGGAATATCATGCCTCAAAAGCTATTCTTAAAACAGCTAATGATCTCTGAAGGGTAAAGCCTATGGCTGACTCGCTCTGAATAAAGACTTCTACACTCTTATTTCTCAAGAACCCCCTGCCTGAGTGAGGCATCCTTGAAACTACTTCGAAGGCTGTGGTAGGCGCTACAGGCTATCCATACAACAGCTGGCCCCAATTTCACTTTTGCCTCGTTTGTTGTAGGTTAGAAGTGTCAAGAGTTTTTCCCAGCCCCTCTTGAAGTTAGGCATGGGCCTATGGCCCAGTTCTAGCTGAAAGGAAACCTATTAGGGGCTTCTAGGAAAAATTCTCCTCCTTGATAAGTGAGGGCGGCACAAAGAAAAAAGTCCTTTTTCCTTCCAACCCTCCTTTCCTGCTTGGAACGCCAGTCGTGTAAGGGCTTGATACTTGGAGCAATTGCAGCCTTTCTGCCACCATGAAGGGAGACATCACTAACAAGCTGAGTATGGCAAAGTGCTGTATGGGAAGAGACTGGTCCTTCATAACTTGGTTATCAAGCAACAGCACCAGCTCTGGAACAGTCCACTTAAAATCTTGTTCCATGATAAGTCTCTAACATTTATACCATTTTTAGTTGAGAATTCCATTACTTATTAATAATGATAGCAAATACTTATAACGTACTTGACAATGTGCCAGGCACACTTACATTTATGAACTTGTTCCTGTAACAGCCTCATGAAGAACTTATTTTGCAAGCAAGGAAACTGAAGCACAAGAGGTTGAAGTCTTGCCTAGGGTCACCTGCCCAGGTAATCCGGCCCCAGCATTCTCACTCTACATTCTTTTAACTGGAAATCATACACAGTGTAACCAAAAAAGAGGTTTGCAATAAATGAGACACATTTTAGAAAACAGCTTTTAAATGGTGTTGAACCGAACTGTTCAGAACTACTTAAAGAGACTTTTTAAAAAATATTTATTTATTTATTTTGAGAGAGAGAGTATGCACACAAGCAAAGAGAGGGGCAAAAGGAGAATCCTAAGCCCACAACCCGTGAGATCATAACCGGAGCTGAAACCGAGAGTTCCACACTTAACTGACTGAGCCACCCAGGTTCCCCTTAAAGAACTTTTAAGTTATGTTTTACTTTTAGCCCAAAGCCTGGCAATTAAGATCAGTGGTCTCGTTCTGCGGTAGGCTTCATGCACTTTGTCGGCCGCTGACATCCTGTCTTCTTGTTTGAACACTGACCACCTGTGCTGCTGTCAGTGCTGATTCTTAAGCCAGGAGCACACTGGAGTCAAGAACCCATCCTGTTCTGAGTTGACCTCAGTCAACAGTACCACCAGCCACCCAGTCTCCCTTGTATTGAGCAACTTCAAAGTCACACTCTATTTCTGCCCCCCCCCCCACCAGCCTCCACATCCAGTGTTTACCACATATTATCTCTTTTCTTTCAGAAATGCTTCTCAAGTGACTTGGGGAAAATCGGAGGCGGGGACAAACCATGAGAAACTGTGGACTCTGAGAGACAAAGTGAGGGGTTTGAAAGGGGAGTGGGGGCTTGGGTGAGCCTGGTGGTGGGTATTATGGGGGGCACGTATTGCATGGAGCACTGGGTGTGGTGCATAAAAAATGAATTTTGGAACACTGAAAAAAAAATAAAAACTATTATAAACATTTGGGTCCAGCAATCTGTCAATATAAACATTAAGTTCCAATAAAGAATCCCACTTCAGGAAAAAAAAAAAAAGAAGTGCTTCTCAAAGTCAGCCCTTCTCCCTGCCACCTCCTGTTTGGTCTCCTAGCCTGTTTTTCCTTACTGCCAAGTTACACACTCCCTCTGCACAACCTCCCATTACCTTAAAAGTATGACAAACACATGCGTATGCGGGGTGCCTGGCTGGCTGAGTCAGTGGAGCTGGAGTCTCTTGATCTCAAGGTTGTAAGTTCAAGTCCCGTGCTGGGTGTAGAGGTTACTTAAAAATAAAATCTTGGGGCGCCTGGGTGGCTCAGTTGGTTAAGTGTCTGGCTGTCTTCTTTTTTTTTTTTTTTAAGATTTTATTTATTTGACAGAGAGAGAGATGACAAGTAGGCAGAGTGGCAGGCAGAGAGAGGGAAGCAGGCTCCCTGCTGAGCAGAGAGCTGATGCAGTGGTTGATCCCAGGACCCTGAGACATGACCTAAGCCAAAAGCAGAGGCTTAATCCACTGAGCCACCCAGGAGCCCCTAGCGTCCCACTCTTGATTTGAACTTAGGTCACGAACTCAGGGTCGTGGGTTCAAGCCCTGCCTCAGACGCCAGGCTGGGTGTGGAGCCTGCTTAAGATTCTCTCTCCTTCTTCCTCTGCCCCTTCCCCCCTCACTGGCTCGTGAGCATGTTCTAAACAAACAAATAAATAAAATCTTGTGAAAAATAAAAAATAAAAAGAAGATAAAAGCACAACACATACGATACACCACATACTACACCTCTGTGGTCCCCTGTTGACTACAGGGGTGATTCCCCCTGAGTATAGGATAACAAAGCTCCCCATCTCTTGCCCCAAACTATCTGTCCATCTGCCTTCCCTCCCACAAAACCTGGGCTGCAGCTACACATCTCTCTTCGCTATTTCTCGGACGTGCTAGGCACTTTTCCCGAGCCACACTATTCCCTCTGCTCATAAATACCTTTCTCTTTCTTCACCTGGCAAATTTCCACTTGCCTCTCAAGACTCAACTCAAACATCGCCTCCAGTCTTCCCAGAGTCTCCCAGGAGAGCATTCCTCCTCCCAGATTTCTGGCTCAGCTGTTGATTTATACCATTAGCAAGACCCTCGAATACAACGTATGAGTTTATATATTCCACCACCGGACTGATACATTAGAGAACAGTGTTATTCTGAGTCCACCATTCTCCATAGTGGGCCTGATGCATAGTAGACACACGGTAAATGATCGTGTGTGAACTTTAAAGCCTGTTCGTTACGGTTCATTCCTTTCAGCGATGGACAGTAATGCGATCAGCTGTACATGCAACAGCTCCTACATCATGAAGAGAGAAGCCAGTTGAGACCCCACTTATATGCCTTTTTTAGGAGAATGGGATACAATCCAGGTCTATACAGCACTGAAGTGTTACACTTTTATTTTAACTAAGACCATGTGCTGAGGATAAGCATTTTGGTTTTGTTTATTTTGCTCTTTAGAAGGGAGGTATTACCGTTTACTCAGCCTGTAGGATGGTGAGCTGGGAGAATTGATTTTTCTTTGTGCGCTTATATTTTTGGCTCATTTCTTAAAAAAGATTTTATTTATTTATTTGACAGATAGAGATCACAAGTAGGCAGAGAGGCAGGCAGAGAAAGAGGAAGGGACCCAGGCTCCCTGCTGAGCAGAGAGCCCGATGTGGGGCTCGATCCCAGGACCTGGGATCATGACCTGAGCTGAAGGCAGAGGCTTTAACCCACTGAGCCACCCAGGCGCCCCTTTTTGGCTCATTTTATTTTTTTATTCTTTTTATTACTTTTTATGATTTTATTTATTTGTCAGAAAGAGAGAGACAGAGAGAGAGAGAGA
The DNA here is from genome assembly GCF_963455335.1 of Martes martes. Lineage (NCBI taxonomy): Eukaryota > Metazoa > Chordata > Mammalia > Carnivora > Mustelidae > Martes > Martes martes. The sequence goes on along the minus strand of NC_137895.1, from coordinate 55,349,212 downwards.
GCACAAGCAGGGGGAACAGCAGGCAGAGGGAGAGAGAGAAGCAGGCTCCTTGCTGAGTGGGGACCCTGATGCAGGGCTCAATCCCAGGACCCCAGGATCATGACCGGAGCTGAGGGGAGACGCTTAACCAACTGAGCCACCCAGGAGTCTCTATTTTGGTTAATTTCAAAGGTAACTTTTAGAGTACCTCTATAGCCATGATCAGGCCCAGAATCTAAGCTTTCTGTCCCCAAATTAAGATATTGCTTAGCGAAAGAGTCAAAACTGAAGCCAAGAACTCTAACCTTTGGATTCAATATTCTCTCCACCATACTGTACTGTGTCCCTATAGAAATAATGCATCTAGTATCACACTCACCCAGAACATTAAGGAGGGGAAGGTCCAATTTTTAAAAAAATATTTTACTTTTAAGTAATCTCTATACCCAACATAGGACTCAAACTTACAGCCCTGAGATCAAGAGTTGCATGCCCTACCCACTGAGCCCGCCAGGTGCCCCAGGGGGAGGGTCCAATTTTGAGTCTGAATTTCATTGTACATTATACAATTTATAATGTCTTTGGTCATGTTTGTTTGTCATCTTTTCTCAATGGGAAGTACCCATTTACATTTAAATAATAGAAAATAAGGACACAGGACTTGTTAAAGACTAAATTCTGTCTCAGTGATTATATTAAAATACTGTCTTTATCAAGGGTCAACTATGCAACCTTCTGTATTCATCTTTTTATATGGAAAATTTGTCTTCCCAGCAGTATGGAAAAGTGCCTGGAAAATTAGCACTTTACATTTCTTTTTTATCTGTTAGTGTCATTTATTGTTTGTCACCTTTGGCTAGAGACTCAAGCCTATTTTTTTTTTCTCACCAAGTCCTAATTACAGCGCATTAAAGGATAAGAAAAATATAGTTCAGAGAATTGAAGAGCTTGCCCAACCTTGTCCTCTGCTTCTCCATCCTTGCTTTTTCTGCTGCGACAGCTCCTGCTGGCCTGTGTATTGAATTGGTGATCAGTAAGCATCTGTTACTTGTAACATCTTGCAGACTTCTGAACTCTAAGGTTTGGGGCCTTTCTTTTGTGGGATGAAGGGAAGCGCAAAGGCAGCTAGACAAAAATGATAAAAATTTGGAATGGTGGTGGGCTCTTCCATACTTCTGTCCTGTGCCCCCCCCCATCAGTCTTGTTCTTGTCTCCTCCCTCCCCAGCACCGCCCTCAACGCCTCAGGCCCTGGGAGCATTGTTCCCCACCCAGAATCCTCTCTGCCTTGTGTGGCATGGCTCGCTGGGAAATGGGAGACTTGTGGAACTGGCGGGCTCTGCTGGAGCTGCCCATCTCCTCAGACCCTTCCCCTGTTCTCACGGTCCCTGAAAGCCACGAACTTGCACCACCACAGGAAAACCTTACAAGCTCTCACAACACATACCTGATCCTATACATTGGAAGGTCTTTCAATGCAGGCTTATGCATAGTAAACTTAAAAGAAAAATGAAGGGGCGCCTGGGTGGCTCAGTGGGTTAAAGCCTCTGCCTTCGGCTCAGGTCATGATCTCAGGGTCCTGGGATCAAGTCCCTCGTTGGGATCTCTGCTCAGCAGGGAGCCTGCTTCCTCCTCTCTCTCTGCCTGCCTCTCTGCCTACTTGTGATCTCTGTCTGTCAAATAAATAAATAAAATAAAAAAAAAGAAGAAATCTGAAAAGATAACGTGGAAGGAAGAAGGATTTGAAGCTAGTGCATACGTTTATAAGTGAGAGAGGAAGGGAGAGTGGGGGAAGGAGAGGATTCCAGGGACTTGGACAGATGAACCATGAGCCAGTGAATCGATGTCATTGGCTTACATTTAAGGAAAGTACACACGGTGCTAAATTGATCGGCCTTGGCCAGTGAGCCCTAACAAACCACGAGGGTGTTCACGCTGGTATTCACGTCCAGTGGCGCATGGACCCAGAGCTGCTGCCTCACCTCCTCCTTTTTTCATGCCCCAGGGTAGAGAGGAACAGGGGTCAATGCATTTTTGCAGACAGGATGAGCTACCAAGGATGATCCCTTCCCGTTTGCCTGTGCCTGCCAGGCGGGCCTCATACTCCAGTCAGTCTCTACATCCTGATTTTCTTCACGTCACCTTCAGTCAACATCATCAGCAATCTTAAGACTTGGTGGTGGTGGATGGGGGGGTGAGTTGGGGTGCCCCCTAAAACTTCTTATCTTAAAAAAAATGGAGGGGTGCCTGGGTGGCTCAGTCAGTTAAGCATCTGCCTTCGGCTCAGGTCATGATCCCAGGGTCCTGGAATTGAACCCTGCATCAGGCTCCCTGCTCAGTGGGGAGCCTGCTTCTCCCTCTGCTTCTCCTTCATGTTTAAAACTAAGGAAAAAAAAAATGGAAAGCCCTTATGTTAGGAGGACTTTTTCCAGCGCAGGGACATTTACTCTCATCCTCCCCCCTCCCACGCAGTGGCAATAACAGAACGGGTATCCCTGGCTGGATTTATGACCTCTGGTCCTCCACCCCTGCAGGGGAGAGGAAAAGGTCACAACTCTGAGAAAAACAAAGTATCAGGGGTTGACGGTGTGTGCTGAACTTTAAAATGTTAAATTACGGTGAAAAATATTTTGGAAGAGAAACTATCTTCGAAATTGTGCTACATAGTAAAGTTAATGGAGCCCATATGTCGTCTACTAAAACTTAGAAAAACAAACTAAAAACAAGACTTTAGCGTCTGCCAGGCTGAAATGTGATCTACTCCTTAATATTCGCTCAACCCAGAGTAAAATGCTTTAAAATGGTAATGATTCCAAAGTGCTGCCTGAGCTCAGTGGATAAACAACAGACCTTAGACACAGTGGGGTTTATGTTCTGATCCCAGCTCTGGGCACAGAGCTTAATCTCCTGGTTCTTTCTCAATATTCTCAGCTCTAGAATGGGGATATCAGTGTTTCACAAGGTGTGTACAAGGCATCCTAAAATGATTGAAAAGCACTTTACTAATGTTCAATCACTGATGCTTTCTTCATAACTTGGCTTTCTGAGAGCCTTCACTAGTCATTCAGTGATGTGGAAATCAATAAAGACATGCCAAATGAGCACAGAGGCTCTTTATTCCGAGCCTGGTATAGTAAGAGAGTCAACCACCATCACTTGCTCTTGGCAGGGACCAGAGCCAGGCAGGGTATTAGCTAAACCCTAGAGTAGGAAAGAGGGAAGGCTTCAGGTAATCCCCAATTGGAGTTTATGGGCATGGGGAAAGTGGGGGTGGGTTCTCTAGAAGTGATGGGGTTGGAGAGCATATTTGGCTTTCTCGGGTTGGTCCTGGTTAGAAAGGGGGTGGGGATCCTGAGTTGGAAGCCAAGTTGCTTGGCTTCTTCAGCTGATTGCGGAAGAGGCTGTGGGTCAGAGTTCTGCTGCCATACAGGTCATATATTTGGCTACTGCCTATTTGTATATTCTGTCTCTGGGTGAAAAGTGAAAGGTGGGAGGGACCCACAAACACAAATTTGCACTGATACAACTAGGTACCTGCCTAGTAGTCTAGCAAGTAGCTTGTGCTTTTTACACCTTTCAATCACTTTTAGAAGCAGTGAATTTCGAAGATAGACTCCTGAACTAATAGTATTCTCTGTCCAGAATCAATGGCCATACTGCTTGACCTGTAATTAGGACCACTGGGTTCTAGATATGGTGATTCCATTGTGTCCATCCCCCAACCCCAGCCTGAGACCAGTGACACAACCTACCAGTTTCCTCACAAATAGGCTGCAAATTCCTATCTGTGTAATGTATCTCATGCTTTGGTTTTAAAAATAAGTAACTCGGGGCACTTGGCTGGCTCAGTCAGAGGAGCATATGACTCTTGATCTCAGAGTTGTGAGTATGAGCCCCATGTTGGGGGTAGAGAGCACTTTAAAATAAAGTCTTAAAAAAATAAGTGGCTTAATGTTGGTACAAGGACCCTATAAAGCAGGTATCTTGAACTCTACAAAGCAGGTCTTTTAGGATTCTAGAAGTGTCAGAAGGAAGATAATGCCTTTAAAGTTTCACCTAGTGGACCAGAACCTTAAATATTTCCCATGTGTCCTGTGAGGAGACTGGCTGACACTCCCTCAGACTCACCATCTTTCCCATCTCTACCTCCATTAAGCCTCCCACACCTCTGCTTTTCTATTTCCCATCTCTCTGACAGGACCAGTAGAAACCTGGGAATTTCTTTAAGGCCCTAGAGGAAAGTTGCATACTTGATTTCTACTTCTCACTAATTTTCACCTCTTTATCCAAATACAATGTGTTCCTTACTGTTATTTTTAAGGTAAATTTTAAATACTTTAAATAAATATTATTGAAATTTCTCATTTTTAACTTCTAATATAGTAAATATCGGTTGTTATAACCAATATAAACAAAATCTCTTTAGGTCTTCAATGATAGTGAAGAGTGTAAAGGGGTCCTAAGACTAAAAAATTTGTTAATCAATCCTAAAATTTGTATGGAACCAGAAGAGACCCCGAATTGCTAAGGAAATGTTGAGAAAGAAAAACAAAACTGGGGCATCACGTTGCCTGATTTCAAGCTTTACTACAAAGCTATGATCACCAAGATAGCATGGTACTGGCACAAAAACAGACACATAGACCAGTGGAACAGAGTAGAGAGCCCAGATATGGACCCTCAACTCTATGGTCAAATAATCTTCGACAAAGCAGGGAAAAATATACAGTGGAGAAAAGGCAGTCTCTTCAATAAATGGTGTTGGGAAAATTGGACAGCTATGTGTATGAAACTTGACCATTGTCTTACACCATACACAAAGATAAACTCGAAATGGATTAAAGACCTCAACATAAGGTGGGAATCTATCAAAATCCTAGAGGAGAACATGGCAGTAACCTCTTTGATACCGGCCACAGCAACTTCTTTCAAGATGTCTCCAAAGGCAAAGGAAACAAAAGTGAAAATGAACTTTTGGGACTTCATCAAGATCAAAAGTTTCTGCAAAGCAAAGGAAATAGTCCACCAAACAAAGAGGCAACCCACGGAATGGGAGAAGATATTTGCAAATGACACTACAGACAAAGGGCTGATATCCAAGATCTATAAAGAACTCCTCAAACTCAACACACACAAAACAGATAATCATGTCAAAAAATGGGCAGAGGACACGAACAGACACTTCTCCAATGAAGACATACAAATGGCTAACAGACACATGAAAAAATGTTCATCATCACTAGCCATCAGGGAGATTCAAATCAAAACCACATTGAGATACCACCTTACACCAGTTAGAATGGCCAAAATTAACAAGATAGTAAACAACATGTGTTGGAGAGGATGTGGAGAAAGGGGAACTCTCTTACACTGTTGGTGGGAATGCAAATTGGTGCAGCCACTTTGGAAAACAGTGTGGAGATTCCTCAAAAAATTAAAAATAGGTCACCTGGGTGGCTCAGTGGGTTGAGCCTCTGCCTTCAGCTTGGGTCGTGGTCTCAGGGTCCTGGGATCGAGCCCTGCATTGGGCTCTCTGCTCAGCGGGGAGCCTGCTTCTCCCTTTCTCTCTGCCTGCCTCTCTGTGTACTTGCGATCTCTCTCTGTCAAATAAATAAATAAAATCTTAAGAAAAATTAAAAATAGAGTTACCCTATGACCCTCTATTTGCACTACTAGGTATTTACCCCAAAGATACAGATGTAGTGAAAAGAAGGGCCATCTGTACCCCAATGTTCATAGCAGCAATGGCCACTGTCTCCAAACTGTGGAAAGAACCAAGATGCCCTTCAACGGATGAATAGATAAAGAAGATGTGGTCCATATATACAATGGAGTATTATGCCTCCATCAGAAAGGATGAATACCCAAGTTTTGTATCAACATGGATGGGACTGGAAGAGATTATGTTGAGTGAAATAAGTCAAGCAGAGAGGGTCAATTATGATATGATTTTGCTTATTTGTGCAGCATAAGGAATAACACGGAAGACATTGGGAGATGTAGAGGAGAAGTGAGTTGGGGGAAATCGGAGGGGGAAACAAACCATAAGAGACTGTGGATTCTGAGAAACAAACTGAGGGTTTTGGAGGGGGGGGGGTGAGGGTTGTATGAGCCTAGTGGTGGGTATTATGGAGGGCACATATTGCATAGAGCACTAGGTGTGGTGCATAAACAATGAATTTTGGAACACTGAAAAGAAATAAAATAAAATAAAGTAAGATAAAGACTTAAAAAAAAGATAAAAATTTTGTTAATCGCTGCTTTAGGTAATATTCCGTTTTGTCCCAGTAATCGAGAACATAGAATTACACATAAAAATTCATACATAGTATGTTCATTGCAACACATTTATCAATATAATCAACCCAAGTCTCTGAACAAGATAAGTTACATAATTCATATTATATTCTTAATGTAGAATATTATACAGTTACTGACACATTTTCAAAGAATTGTAATGGATACAGACAACTGTTTTGGACAAAGTTGCCAAGAATACACGGATAGGGAAAGGACAGTCTTCAAAAATGGTGTTGGGAAGACACTGTACCTACATTTTAAAAATGAGGTTGGATGATTATTTGACAGCATACACAAAAATCAACTCAAAATAGATTCAAGACATAAATCTAATACCCCAAACTATGAAATTCCTAGAAGAAAATATAGGTACTGGTCTTGGCAATGATTTTTCCGACATGACGCTCAAAGTACAGGCAACAGATAGGACTACATCAGACTAAAAAGGTTCCACACAACCAAGGAAACAATCAACAACATGAAAAGGCCACCGATGGAATGGGAAAAAAATTGTCAATCACATATCTGATAAGGCATTAATACCCAAAATACATACAGAACTCTTAGAATTTGATAGCAAAAACCATACCAAACCAAACCCAAATAACATGATTAAAAAATGGGCAAAGGACCTGAATAGACATTATTCCAAAGAAGACAACCAGATGACTAGGAGACCTGTGAAAAGATGCTCATCATCACTCATCATCAGGGAACTTCATACCAAAACCAAAATGAGATATCACCTCACAGCAGTCAGAATGGCTAGTATCAAAAAGACAGGAAATAACAAATGCTGGCAAAGATGGGGCGAAAAGCAACCCTTGCACACCGTTGGTGGGAATGCAAACTGGTACAGCGACTTTGGAAACCAGCATGGAGGTTCCTCAAAAAATTAAAAATAGAACCACCATTTGATCCAGCAATCCCACTTCTGGGTGTGTTCTCAAGGGAAATGAAATCACTAACTTGAAGAGATATATGCACCCCCACGTTCACTGCAGCATTATTCACAATAGCCAAAGCAGGGAAATAACGTAAGTGTCCATTGACAGATGAATGGAAAAGAAAATGTGGTGTGTATCTACATTTACAATGAATATTATCCCGCCTTTAAAAAGAAGGAAATCCTGCCATTTACAAAAATGTGGATGAACATAGAGGGCATTATGCTAAGTGGAATAAATTGGAAAGAGATAGGCAAATACTCCATAGTGTCATATATATGTAGAATCTAAAAGAAAGAAAGAAGAGAAGAGAAGGGAAAAGAAAAGATCGGATTTGTAGAATCAGAGCAGAACAGTGGTTACCAGGACCTGGGGGAAATGTTGGTCAAAGCGTATAAACTTTCAGGTGTGAGTAAGATGAATGAGATCTGAGGATCTAGTGCACAGAATAGTGATAATGGTTAATAATACTGTATACTTGAAATTTGATGAATAGATCTTAAGCATCTTACAAAAAAAGATAACTGTGCGATGATGGATGTGTTAATTTAATTTAATTTTTTAAAGATTTTTTAATTTATGTATTTGACAGACAGAGATCACAATTAGGCAGAGAGGCAGGCAGAGAGAGAGGAGGAAGCAGGCTCCCCACTGAGCAGAGAGCCCGACGTGGGGCTCGATCCCAGGACCCTGAGATCATGACCTGAGCTGAAGGCAGAGGCTTTAACCCACTGAACCACCCAGGCGCCCCAATTTTATTTTTAATCAATTCGATTTGATTTCAAAATTTATATTATATATATCAAATTATCATGTTGTATATTTTAAATATAACTTTATTTGACAATTATACTCCAATAAAACTGGAAGGGAAAGAATTTTTATGATATGGGGAAATGTTAGCAGGATCATATTATATGAAATATGAGACCATATTAGGTATAATCCCCATTTTGCTTCTGTGTGTGTTTTTGTGTGTGTAAAGGTGTAAAGAAAATTTACCAAATATACCAAAACACTCATGGTGATTATCCATCTTTGGGTTATCGGACTTAGGGTGATTTTGTTTCTTTATATTTATCTGTATTTCACATGTTGTCTATAAAAAACTATAACTTTTATAATTAAAAAACACAAAACTTATTTTTAAAAAACACTTAAAACATCATATATTTATTATATTATATTATTATATGTTATTTGTTATTCCTTTTTTTTAAGTAAGCTCCATAACCAGCATGGAGTCCAATGTGGGGCTCAAACTCAAAACCGTGAGATTAAGACCTGAGCTGAGATCAAGAGATAGGCCCTTCACAGACTAAGCCACCCAGGTGCTCCCCACATTTATATTTTTAATGCTGAAGCTTCCAGCCTCCCAAAAAGATAAAGATCCACAATTTACATTTTTTTAGAGAAGGAGCATTTGCTACAGCACTTATAAATACGAAAATTTACACAGCCACTGTTTCAATGTCTAATCATGTGTCTGGAGTCTGAAAAGTCATCTCTTTCATCAAATATGTCTTTCCTAAACTCCAGCCAGGACAGGCCAGAAATCAGGCATACCAGTGGGAATATGTAGAGGCCAATGACCTGGATATAGGTGCATGCCTAAGGATGTAAGCCTTGAAGAAAATACCAAAACCCAAGCATAAACCTAACGGGAAAAGACAGATGGACTTTGACTTCTATAACCCAAGTCACAGTAGAATCTGAAGGTCAGCCCAAACTGGGGTGGGGCAGGCAGCAGCAGGTGATGGGAAGAAGGCCAAAGAAGCCATTGGCAAGAGGGAGATTCAGCAAGCAGGGACTCAGGCACCAACTCCAGGTACTGGAACTCATGAGTGATTTGAGGGGAAGGAACCAGTGCACACGGTCCCTCAGTTTAAGAGGCTGTCGATAAAAATGGGAAAACCATGGTTTCAGAGACATACCCGAAAGACCTAGTTCAGACATACTCAGTTCAGCCAAGTGACCAAGTGCTAATTTCTACCTCACAGGGTTATGGTGGAGATAATAAAACACGGCAGATGAAATATCCAGCCCAGAGCCTACATGGTAGAAATAAATTGAAGTCACCACTATTACTATTGTTAGTGCTTTTCAACTCTCATCAAATGGGGACTTGGGTGTATGTTGTTAAGAATCAATGTTCCTTGGGATGCTTGGGTGGCTCAGTCCATTAAGCATCCGACTCTTGATTTCAGTTCAGGTCATGATCTCAGGGTTGTGAGATCGTGCCCTCAAAGGGCTCCACATTCAGAATGAGTCGCATGTCCTTCTCCCTCGGCTCCTTGAAGCACCCTCCCCACCATTCCTGCACACCTGCTCTCGGTCGCAAGTAAATAAATAAAATCTTAAAAAAAAAAAAGAATCAATGTTCCTCCCAAACATTTTGCCTGATGGACCAACTCAAGAAATTCTTGAGTAAAGTCCACCTGGGACACAAATCCCTCTAGACCTGCAGAAGCCTAGGTAGAGGGGAACCTCATAATGACATGCAGATTATTCTATCTCTGGACAAGGCTTTTTCACCTGCAGCAACAGCTTCTTCTTCTGCACCACACCTGTGGGTGCAGCCTGTAAAAATGGGGTTTTACTGTCTTTATCGGTCTCTGTTGGAATAAGAGGGGGTTCAAAGCAAAGTTCACTTTCTTCTCCTAAGCCTTAAATCATAACATTCACAAACATTACACATTTTATGGTTAACAAACAGAATCACACATATAGATTATGAATCATATTTTAATCCAATTGGCTATATGTTATATAACCCAGTTGAAACTTTTTGGGGAAGGATTATAAACGTTTACCTTCAAATTTCCAACATTATATCAACCACAACAGGAAAAAGAATGGGAAATTCCCTTCTCATTTTTATGCCCTTCACTCAAAGCTAAGAAAATATGCCCATACCTTTTGCTGTTACCTGTGTTGGAGCTTGTGTTCCCAGCCTTGTTTACCTATAGTTTCCAGCTCAACTCCACCCTGATTCTGAATGAAAATAAGATTTAGGCACAGCTAGTATTTGCTCTTCAGGCCGCATATAGACTTTAAGCACCAGGCATAATTAGATCCACAATCGTAATTATTTTTCATTTTTTTCCCCTGCCCGGCATCCCTCCTGCTTCTTTTGGGAACACTATCCTATGTTTTTGGTGGGTGTCGGGGATAGAAAGGGGCAAAGTGGGGAAACCATTCCTCCCTGGGGCCATATAGTCATGGTGGAACTCTCAAAGCCCTCTGCTTCCCTCACACGGGTATAGGCAATGCGTTTATGAAATAAGACTTTCAGACTCCAGATATGTGATTGGATATTTAGGCACTGGTTGTACCAACCATCCCCTGAGATTCTGATTCAACTGGGGCCCAGGGCGTCAGTATTCAAGTTCCCCAAGTGGTCCTAGCGTGCAGACAGTGTTGAGATCCACAGGATCAAGGTAAGCAAACCATGACAGGAGATGCTGAGAGCTCCTGTCTCTCACTAACTCAAGGAACTCTCTTGCCCTCTGCCCTTTCTCCATCTTTCTCCCTCTTGAATTTCCATCTGGCTTATCATATCATAAAGTAGATATTTGTGCTGTGACAGTTAATACAGAATTAAGATTTTTCTGATTTTAAAAAACCCACCAGGGGCGCCTGCATGGCTCCATCCGTTGAATGTCTGATTCTTGGTTTTGGCTCGGGTTGTGATCTCATGGGTTGTGGGATTGAGCCCCACTCAAGCTCTCCACCCTCTGCCCCTCTTCTCATTTGTGAGCACGCACATGCACTATTGCTCACTCACGCTATCTCAAATAAATAACAGGGGTGCCTGAATGGCGCAATGGATTAAGTGGCTGGCTCTTGTCCTTGGCTCAGATCACGATCTCACAGTCCTGGGATTGAGCCCTGTGTCAGGTCTGTGCTCAGTGGGAAGTCTGTTTCAAGATTCTCTCTCTCCCTTGCCTTCTGCCCCTCCCCCCTCAAATAAATAATCTTTAACAAAAATAAATAAATAAAATAGTAATAAAAATCCCACCTGAGGATGGGGGATCATTTATGACGTTTTTATTATTCTCAGACCCAACTGCAGGTTTGCGTTATCTTTAACAGACTCTACGATTCCCAACATGAAATACTTGTGTTAACAGAAAGATTATTCTGCTAGTCCTGTGAGAAGGGGACTAGTAATGAGAAGCAGAAAGGAAGTTTGGAGGCTGTTTCTAGAGTAGAGTGGGCATATTCTGAAATCCTAAAGTGAAGGGAGACCTGTGGCCCGATAAGATTGAAAGGAGCTTTGTAATTCTGTAAAAAGACAGACATACTCTTCTAATGGTTGTGCTGCCTGGACACCAGAATTTTGGTTTAGAGACTTAAGTGGCAGGGCACATATGGTTCTGGAATCAGGTATATCTACATGTCCAAAACATATATTTTTAATTCCTTCAGTCAAGACTTTATGAAGATAACAGACAAATGGGAGTGTTTGAAAAGACTGAACTCATGCTGTGGGAAGCACACCACTGCACAGTTTACTCTCCCAGAGTAATAAACTTGAACATGATACTTGGTGTGGAACATCATTCAATATCTTCCTGGCAGCGGCATCTGGAAATTACTGTTTAAACACTTCACGCTCAATGATCCACAGGCTACCAAGGCACAGCGCTCAAAGTATTTAATTCCCTGTCTGAGGTTAGCCTTCCACCTGCTTTCCAGTTCAGTGACAGAGACACCTGTTGTAAGGCAGTCTGAGTTCATAAAAGCCAATCATCTCTGGTCGATCTACAATTTTAATTAGTGAAATCTGAAGGCAGTGCTGTGACAATTTTCCTCCTTGCCCTCATCCATTCAACCCGCAGCGACGGAGCAACGTCTTGGTGTCAGGCGTTGTGTTAGGAACTGGTGATTCAAAGACAATACACAATTATAAGAAGTTGGGCCATGCATGATCCTAGAGGTAGGAACAAAGTAGCATGGAGAAACAAAGTTTTTTTAAGGAAATTTTAGGTCTTTTTTTTTTTTTTTTTTTTAAGTAGGGGAAGTCACGTTCAAGTTGGGTCTTGAAGAGTAGATACATGGGAGTTTCCCTAAGAGCAGGTAGACAATGGCACTCCAGGCAGAAAGAATAGTATGTACAAATGCATATGAGGAAAAAAAAATTGTGGCAACTTTGAGAGGAGTGAGAAATTTAGTGTCACTAGTGAGGTAGTTTTTTGGAAGGGTTTTTGGTAACCCTGCTTGGGAGTTTAGATTTTACCCTATGAGCACACAGAGTAGTCATTTCTGAACATGGTATGTTTTTATTACAAAAGAAAATCTACGGGCTGTATGAAGAAAAGACTAGAGGTGAGAGGCAGAAAAGGCAGCCTCAAGGCTTTCTAGAGCAACAGTTCTCAACCAGGGGAGATTTTTTGCCTCTGGGGGATGTTTGGCAATGGCTAGAGACATTTTTAATTTCATGAGGGGGGTTGAGGTTAAGGAGGAACTAGTGGTGGCAATAAACAGTGACAAGAAGTCAGGGATGCCGCTAACACCTTACAATGGACAGGACAGCACACTCCCCCAATCCCCCAAAGAATTATCCAACCCAAAATGACAATAGTACCAAAGTGGAGAAACTCTGTTCTAGGCTGTAAGTGGGCAGCTTCTGCTTTGGGTTGCTGGGTGTCTATTCCTTCTTCTTCTTTGGAAAAGCACCTTGATTTTTTCTTTCCTTCTCTCTCTCTCTCTCTTTTTTTGTTTTTGTTTTTGTTTTTGTTTTTGTTTGTTTTCTTTTCTTTTCTTTCCTTTTCCTTTCTTTCTTTCTTTCTTTCTTTCTTTCTTTCTTTCTTTCGAGAGAAAGAGAGCACACTTGCCTGTGCCCACTAGGGGAGGGGAAGAGGTGAGGGAGGGGCAGGGGAGAGAGGGAGAGAGAGAATCCCAAGCAGGCTCCATGCCCAGCACAGACCCCCATGCTGGGCTCAGTCCCACCACCCAGAGACCAGGACCCAAGCCAAAATCAAGAGTCCCACGCTTAACTCACTGAGGCACCCAAGCAACGCAGCATCTTGATTTTTTCATTCAGATGTTCACCTTTTACTATAAACCCATGTGCTTCAGGGGAAGCTGACCCCTCCCCAGCCTGGGAGGTGGGGATGAATTGATTAAGCCAATCATCTCATTCCGTTCCCATAGAGTATTCATTTGGGTAGAGGCCAAGATATGGTAATAAGGAGACCCCAAAATAGTGCTTTAAGTATAATGGAAATTCACCTCTAACTCTCAGGAAAGTCAGTGACCGGAGATCTGGGGCTAGCGGGGTAATGCTGTACCACCTGCCGTTAAGTAACACAGATTACTTTCATTTTACTATGTCGCATCTCCTAAGGTGCCATTCTCCCCCGGTGGTTGAAACTGGATCAGCTGCACGCCCTAGTTCCATTCTGCAGGCAGAGCCAAGAGACAGTGCACTGGAGGCAGTTTTTGGTCTCTAAGGGAATGATCTGGAAGTCGCACACATCACTTTCCCTCCCATCCCCTTGACTTGAACTCAGACACACGATCAAGTCCACCCAAAAGAGAAACTGGGTACAGGCCACGTTCTAAGCTGAAAGTGGGGAAACTGCTGGTTCTTCTGCTAAAAGGAGAAAGGACAGTGTGGAAACTGAAGGGTAATTCATATCTTTATCTCACCTAGGTCGAGTCAGGCTTTGGCTGGGGAACATGACTTAATATAGGCCCATGAGATATGAAAAATGTGAAAAACACATTTTCTGGGAGCTTCTGGAAAAGAAGCTAGTAAAATTCAAATCAACCTAGAAATAACTTACGACGACCTGATATTTTTGTCTTAACCTTATTAGATCTCTTCCTCCAAACTGCGCTTTTATTCTTTGCGTTTCTACACTGCCCTATTTCCATTGGTGGAAATCACCATCACATTCTTCCTATCATAATGAATTGATACTTGACATTCTCTTTGTAGCCTGATAACTAGTCCCTCATGAAATAAAAGTTCTATTTTCTTGTCCTTTTTCTCCCCAACAACTTTTTATATCATTCCCATGCCCTACAGTTTACTCATTTACAATTATATTTGCACCCAATTACAATATACAATTCTATGGTTTTTAGTATATTCACAGATAGGTACAACCATCTATAGTCAGTTTTAAAACATTTCATCATCTCAAAATGAAAGCCCACAGCCTTTGGCTATCACCTCTATATATCCCTCACCCTCAACCTTAAGCAACCACAAATTTACTTTCTAGCTCTATAGATCTCCCTGTTCTGGACATTTCATAAGAATGGGATCATATAATATGTGGTATTTTGACTGCCCTCTGTCTCTTAGCATACTGTTTTCAAGGTTCATTCATGGTGTAGCATGTATCAGTGCTTCATTCTTTTTTACGGCTGAATAATATTTCAATTATGGACATGCTACATTTTGTTTAGCCATTTGCCAGTTGAAGGACATTTGTTTTGTTTCTACTTTTTGTCTACTGTGACTAACGCTACTCTAAACATTTGTGTACATGTTTTTAAGTGGATATATATTTTCATTTCTCTTGGGCATATACCAAAGAGTGGAATTGCTGGGTCATATGGTAACGTCATATGTAAACATTTCAGGAACTGTCAGACTGCTTTTCAAGGCTGGTGCACCATGTCACATTCTGACCAGCAGTGTTAAGGTTTCTGATTTCTCCATATCCTTGCCAACACTTGTTTTTTGATTCTAGCCATCCTCTCTCCTTTTCCAAGAGGCATCATCTCGTGTAAGCCCTCAACTGGTCCACTGGGCCCTGATTTCAAAGCTTTTCTAGCACTGCCTCTATATTTCCTGTCCCCGACCCCCTAGTTATTCAAAATGATCACTTGGTTTACTCAGGTCGGCCTGGCCTTGCCCTCCTGCACCCATGAGAGAGACCCATCAGGCAATGTGCAAGTTATCTGCTCCAGAACTGCCCAGTCCTCCCTACACACACTGAATTGGAAAACATTAAAATACCATGACCACAACATTATTGGTAAAAATGTAATATGGTATAACAATTATGGAAAACAGAGTGGTGGTTCCTCAAAAATTTAAAAATACAATTACCATATGATTCAGTAATTCCACTTCTGGGTATACACTTGTGATGGTCCACTCCTAGGTGTCTACCTGAGATGGGTCAACTGGATTGGGTCACAGGATGCCC
This sequence comes from Martes martes, assembly GCF_963455335.1. Taxonomy (NCBI): domain Eukaryota; kingdom Metazoa; phylum Chordata; class Mammalia; order Carnivora; family Mustelidae; genus Martes; species Martes martes. Next base: position 55,333,814 of record NC_137895.1, on the reverse strand, counting down.
AGGTGTCCAGTTCAACATTATTTCTGGGTGTGTCTGTAGGGTATTTCTAGATATGATTAGCATTTGAACAGATGGGTTGAATGGTATAGATGACCCTTCCCTACGTGGATGGTCATTATTCAGTCCGTTAAGGGCCTGAATAGAACAAAATGTGGAGGAAGATGAATTCTTTCTCTCTGCCTGAAGGTTGAGCTGAGATATTGTTCTTTTGTTCTCAGAATGGGATCTACATCATCAGTGCCCCTGGTTCTCAGGCTGTCAGACCTGGATTAGAACTACACTATTAGCTTCCTTCATGTCCAGCTTGCAGATGGCACATCATGGGACATCTCAGCTTCCACAATCACATGAGCCAATTCCTCATAATAAATCTCATTACATATGTAATTTCCTGTATATATCTATAGTTTCCATTATATACATATATATAATTTCCATATGTATATATCCTATTGTTTCTCTGGAGGACTGTAATATAATACACAAATGAATCGAAAGTAGGAGCTTGCACATATACTTATAAACCCATGTTCATAGCAACATTATTCACAATAGTCAAAAAGTGGAAAAAAACCCAAGTGCTCAAGTGTCCATCAACAACGGAAGGGGTAAACAAAATGTGGTGTATACATTTGGAATGGAATATTATTCAGCCTTAAAAAGGAAGGAAATTCTGTGGCGCCTGGGTGGCTCAGTCAGTTAAGCATCCGACTCTTGATCTCAGCTCAGGTCTTGATCTCAGGGTCATGAGTTCACACCCTGTTTTGGGCTCCATGCCAGGCGTGAGGCTTACTTAAAAGAATTTTTTTTAAAAGATTTTATTTATTTATTTGACAGAAAGAGTGAGAGAGAGAGAGAGCAAGCGAGAGCACAAGCAGGAGGAGCTGTAGAGGGAGAGGGAAAAGCAGGCTCCTTACAAGCAGGGGGCCTGATGTGGGGCTTGATCCCAGGACCCCAGAATCATGACTGAGCTGAAGGCAGATGCTTAACTGACGGAGCCACCCAGGCACCCCTTAAAAGAAACTTTAAAAAGTTTTTTTAAAAAGGGAGGAAATTCTGACACATGTCACATGAGTGAGCCTGGGGGACATTACAGTAAGTGAAAAAAAGCCAGTTACAAAAAGGACAGATACTGCGTGATACCACTTATATGAGGAACTTAGAGCCATCAGATTCACAGAAACAGGAAGTGGAATGGTAATTACCAGGAACTGGGGGAAGGAGAAACTGGGGATTTTCTTTTTCTTTTTTTTTTTTTTTTAAGATTTTATTTATTTATTTGACACAGAGAGAGAGATCACAAGCAGGCAGAGAGGCAGGCGGCGGGGGGGGGGGGGGTCGGGATTATCTTTTAATGGATACTTCTCAGTTTGAGAAAAAGAAAACATTTTGAAATGCACGCTGATGTCAGTTGTACAACAATGTAAATGTACTTAATGCTACTGTATTGTACACTTAAGAATAGTTAAGATGGAAAATTTTATGTCATGCATATTTTACTACCACCAAAAATTATAAAAATCATGACCGCAAAATACATATAAATGAGGTATGATTGAGCCATAAAAGAGAAATGAAGCATTGATATATGCTACAATGTCGATGACCCAGAAAACATTAGTCTACATGAAAAAAACAGATAGAAAAGCTTATATTGTATGATTCTACTTATACGAAATGTCTAGAATAGGTCAATCCACAGAGATGGTGGTTGCCAGGGGCTGGGGGAAGGAGGCAACAGGGAGAAACTGCTGAATGGGTACAGAGTTGTATTTTGGAGTGACAGAAATATTTTGCAACTAGATAGAGACTGTGGTTGCACAACCCTGTGAATGTATTATCACCTCATTACATTAAAATGTTTAAAAGAATATTTATATACAACATATATTAATAAAAAATGTGTGTATATGTGTGTGTGTGTGTGTGTGTGTATATGTATATGTGTGTGTGTGTGTGTGTGTGTGTGTATATATATATATATAATATATTCCTGCTCAACACCAAGCACTGGAACTGCTCTATGTGGGGGCAGCCCCAATTATATCCTCCTGTGGGGAGGCTGGTCATTCAACGACCCTCTTCTTCTCCTCTTTGTTAGGTACTCCCCCCCCCTTTTTTTTTGCCTTCTGTCCATTCCTCAACCCTCTTACCATCTTCATTACCAGGCCTATCAGACTTGTCCCCTGCCTGACTCTTTGAGCTCTTTCCTCTCACCTTCCCCTTTGCTTACCGTCCTCCATGGACACTGGCCTCCCATTTGAACAGGTCAGACATGCTGTCCCCTCAGCTCTTGTACCTGCTGCTCCCCCAGCCTGCAAGAGTGGTGCCCTGGCACTTGCTTGCTTTACGCTCCCTGCATTTGGGTCCCCTTCTAATGTCACCTACCGAGAAGGGCCTTTGTAGCCACTCTATCTACATTGCTAGTATTATCCACCATGCTCTCTGTCTCCTTTCTCTGCATTTTTGTGCCTTCAGAACAGTTATCACTCGACTTGTCATATTTGTTTCAGATCTTTCTGAAATACAGAATATAGATGAAAGTCTTTTTTCCATCTCCCCCAATGTCACTCCTTTTTCCTCATTTACCAGAGGAAACCGCTACCATAATTCATGTGTTCTTCTACTCACGTTTTTATACTTCTATTCCCTATGTGTGGGTATAAGCAGCAGACAAATGTCTTTTCTCTTTGTTTGTAAATATTTTTATACAGTTATCTATCATGCTGCCTGTATCTCTACAACACGCATGCGCACACGCACCCTTGTGTCTATCCAGTTCATTCATTTTAAGGGCTGCACTATATTCTTACAAAAGAATATACCTCAAATATTATGTAGCCCCTTACTGATGAAGGGTTCCCCGTGGCTTATGGCTACTATGATCCATGCTGCAAGAGAATTACTTGGCATGTCCTTTCGCGCACGTGGAGTTTCTACAGGGTGCAATCCTGGAGGTAGGATCGTGGTATTCCAGATGTTCTCCATTTGCCCCTCAGACCCACTCTCTCCTCTACTGTGCTCTGCGCCCCAGGAAGCTGGCCTTTATGGACTACATATATGAATGCCCTCTCCCTCTACCTTCTTGCCGGATTTGGCCAATGGGAAGTGCTAGCAGGAAAGCAAGGGAGTGGGTGGGTGAAGGGAAGGGAGGTTGATATCAGGGCATTTATTCTCCTGGTCCCCACCCTGCTGGGTCTCTGCGGGTTGGCTGCATTCACCTCCCTAAGGCTCCCTTAGGTTCCCCAAGACTGTTGCTCCTTGGGCTCTGGGGATCTGGTGACCATTTTCTCTCTTTGCCCCTTCAGACGTAGGGATAGCAAGGAAGTTCCCCAAACTTCCCTGATATTGCTACCCTTCTTGTTTTTTTAAGTTTCCATTCACCCTATCTGTGTTTTTGTAACTAGTCCTTTTATTAAATTTCAAGAGGGAACATTCTGTTTCTTGCAAGATGCCAACCAGTGTACGATGATATGTGCATCTTCAACCTTACTAGATGCCAATCAATTAAACCTTCCAGTCTCCATTTCTTCCAGGGTACTCACTGATGAAATCTTAAGATATTTTCTAGTGCTATGAAAATGTGACTTCTTGAGGCGCCTGGGTGGCTCAGTGGGTTAAGCCGCTGCCTTCGGCTCAGGTCATGATCTCAGGGTCCTGGGATCAAGTCCCGCATCAGGCTCTCTGCTCGGCAGGGAGCCTGCTTCCCTCTCTCTCTCTCTCTGCCTCTGCCTGCCTCTGTCTACTGGGATCTCTCTCTGTCAAATAAATAAATAAAATCTTAAAAAAAAAAAAAAGAAAGAAAATGTGATTTCTTTGCTTTCACCACCTGAAATCTCTGCTCCAGTCAGACTGGCCTATTCACTGGTCTCTGAACACAGTTGTGGTCTTAGGCCTTCCTTGAATAGAATATTCCTCTCCGTTCTATTTCCCCCCTTTTCCATACTGTGATCATCAGAGCCCTTCCACTTCTCCTTCCCCTCTCCCAGCTTCCTATGAGGTAACCTCACTTGCTTCATGAAATCAAGCTACTGAGGGAACCAATGACTATGAGCTCCTGGTACCTATTGTCCCCACCATACAATTGGCTCTCTGCCTCTCAAAAATCTCTTGTGAGATGTTTTCCACTATTAATTAGTTTTTCTTATGTATATATCTATTGTCTTCAACTACACAACACTTCCCTTAAGTGTAACTGACTCAGAGCTTTGTTTTTGTGGTATTCACTCCTATTATTTAAGTGCCTTGTATGACAGGTACTCAGTTAATACTGTTAATGAATCAATAAATGAATTTACTGCCCTAATATCATTAATCAGCATGTAGTATGATAGCCTAAAATCCTTTCTGCACTTGCAAATAGATGCAATTTTCCTTTTCCATGCCAGTTTAATTCGTTCTTAGGTCAAATGTGTCCTGTTGAATATAGGCTGTGTGTCTGAGTTTGGAGAAGTATACATTTTGGTGTTGAATGAATTAATGCCCATGGATTTACTGTAGATCTAAAACTACCATTACAATTAAAATTAAAATACTTATATTCCTGGGGCTTCTGGCTGGATTAGTTGGAAGAGCAGGCAGCTCTTGATCTCAGGGTTGTGAGTTTGAGCCCCATGTTGGGTATAGAGAATACTAAAAAAATAAATAAATAAACTTTAAAAAGAATTCGTAGTCTCATTATGAAAAAATTTCTTAGCAGTGAAAACAAAGATGATGATAACCAACCAAGTTAGTTAACAGGGATCAAGGGCCTTCTATTCTCCACCTACTCCGATGTGAAAATCTGAGGTTTCTTTATTGACTTTGAAGTATCTGTTAACATCTGCAGACATCCTAAGGGAAATTGGCACACAATAAATAGATCCATGCTATTTTTAACTCCACCGGGGGAAAAAGAAAGCAAGGAGAAATTAGGTTTCTCGAGGTGAAAACAGGAAGAGAAATGTTTTTCAGGATTCTACTTAAGCAAAAAAAAAATTAGTCTCAACCTCCTTCACAGTCACCCCAAATAATCTTTAAGAACAGTCAAATAGTGGGCAGACTGGACAAAAGATCACAGAGCGTTAACACAGAGGGAATGAACAGGGAAGAAATGAAATTGGTCAATATAAGCAATTGTAAGCATTTGCAAGAAAAGGCAAGAAATAAAGTGATGTTAAGAAGTAGCCCTATCAAGGGAAGGTGTTTTTGTCATTATAAATCTTGGATGTTGGTTGACCATGCTTGTCTCAGTGAAAGCACTGGCAGGATTATCAGTTGAGGCTAGAGATGGAGGGGGTGTTAGGGTGGTGGTCCTCAAAGTCTCGTCCCCAGACCAGCAGCAGCACCTGGGACCTTGTCAGAGATGCAAATGCTCGGGCCATGCCTCAGACCAACTGACTCAGAATCTCTGGGGGACCGGACTCAGCAGTCTGCACGTTAACAAGTTGGGCAGTGGATTCTGATGCGTGCTCAAGTTTGAGAACTAGAACTACAATGCCAGGCCATTGTTTACACAATACCTACCTGTATGTGTGCCTCTGCAGTTTAACTATTTGAGGGCTTTTTTTCTGTCAGGAAATGATTCCCAATTTTTTTTCATCACTCATTCCATCCAGGTGCACCTGTGAGCTCAGGTGGACTCACACTCAGAGGTGCTTCTGGTCCTGAGGACAGTATATAGAACTACAGGCAGACCAGGAGGTCTCTAGTCTGTTCTGTGTGTGCTGGTTACCTGCATGTCTTTCTTTCCTACCCAGACTCTTCTTGAGTTCACAAAGTTACATTAGTGAAAGTTGCTAAATATGAAAGGCTACACCCCTTCCTTCTATGACCTCACTTCTGTGTCTCTCTTGAGCCTTCTCTTTCTTTGATACTCTCTGGCAAGAAGTCTGTGCAAGAAAACTAAGAACACTTTTTATGGGGTTCCAGCACCACTGGATTAGCTCACAGATCTTTATTACCTGCCTGATGACAGGAACTGTGCTAAGGACTGGGGTAAAAAAGAGTATACCATTTTCTGCAAGAGAGAGTAAAAAAAAAAACCAAAAAACCAAAAAACAAATGATTTAAATAGAGTAAATTTCAGGCATCGAGTAGTGGGCAGAGTGGAAGAAAGGTGAAAAGCTTAGTCATTAAAGCATCTGCCTTCAGCTCATGTCATGATCCTGGGGTTCTGGGATGGAGTCCGGCATCCCATCGGGCTCCCTGCTCAGTGGGGAGTCTGCTCCTCCCTTTGCCCCTCCCCCTGCTTGTGACCTCTCTCTCTCTCTCTCTCAAATAAATAAATAAATGAAATCTTTTTAAAAAATAGAGTGAAGTTCAATGCTATGACAAAGGTCTGTATGGGGTAATGTGGAAGCACGAAAAAAAGGACATTCAGATCAGGGAAGGTCTCCTGGAGAAATTAGTAGCTGCTCTTCAGAGCGTGGTCTTAAAGAAAAAGTATGGAGTAGCTGAGAGAAAAAGGGAGGTATATGCTTCTGGTGAAAGGAATAGCATCATCAAAGATAGGGAATTCTAACAGGACGGCAAATGCTAGGACTAGAGATTCTCAGAAGACAGCATTGAGAGAAGCACATTAGGAGCTGGAGAGGGAGCCACAGCCATACCTGTCTGACTTTACCCAGAATGGTCCCAGCTTTAGCACTGAAAGTCCCCTGTCTCCCAGTTCTAGACAAACCAGGATGGTTGGTCACACTCGGCTAGCAGCCAGGGTGCAGAAGGTCAGATGTGCCGTGAAAAAAGTACACACTTGACCATCAGGATGCCATTAAAGGCACCAGGATATGTTTAGGAAAACCTTACACAGCCACATGAACTAGAATAGGGGCTCCAGTGGACTAAACCTACATAAGAGAAGGGAGGGCAAAAGCAGGCTCCCCGAGTTTTGCTGTCTCATACAAGTAGGAAAATCAAAACACATATAAAAAAGCACTGTTAAAGAGGGAGGAAGGAAAGGCAAGAAGGCAAGGGGGGGCAGGGATAAGACTTGAAGTCTGGAGTTCTGTGTTCATTGTTTCCACTTACTCACACACATTCTGTAAGCTTCAGCTTCCACATCTGTGAAATGGGATAATACCTACCTCCTGGCTTCGTTTTGATGATCAAACAGCAGAGTGCATGTGAAAAAGCTTTGTAAACTATAAAGCACTGGATGAGTATTACTAATAAGAGCCCTATCAAACTCAAAATATATCCAACCACATCAATCCAAAGAGCGCAATTCAGGTTGTAATTGCATCACATTGTTGCCTGCTTTTTACCAGCACTGTCATCATTAAAACTCCTGTATGTCAGCTGGCTTCAGTGGGGTGGGGGTTGCTGGGAAGAAGTGCCAAGGGAGAGGCAGCCCAGATTCTTCCTTCTCTTCCCCCATACCAGAAACATTCAAACCAGGAGAAGTGGCACTAAAGAACAAGCATGGGGACAGAAAGGAATGGAAGCGATTTGTTCTGGATTGAAAAATACCAACCTAAGGGTTGATATCAAATCAGATCATGCCCTGTTGATGGCCTTTTAATAATTCTCTTTTGCAGTCATCCTTCTTTTTGTTCTCAGTGTCTGGCACATACTAGGTGCTCAAGAAATACTTGGCAAGTGAATTGATAAAAATATAGTCCAGGGAAAACTCAAAATGGCCTTACGTTGACCCTTGGCAATACCCTAAAAGGCCACGAAATAGGAGCTTAATCCCTAAAAATCTGTATTTTAATAAATCTGTATAAAATTCATAGTTCGGTTACTGTTTTTTTTGTGTTTTGTCTTTCTTGGTTTTTGTTGTTTTCTTCCTCAGCTGCCTCTCTTCCCTGTTTTCATCTTGAATAGGGTTTCTCAATCCTGGCACTAACAATTCTTTGTTTTGAGACTGTCCTGTGATGGTAGGCTGTTTAGCAACAGTCCTGGCCTCTCACCCACAAGATGCCAGTGGCATCTCCCACCCCTGGTTTTGACAACCTAATATGTCTCTAGACATTGCCAAGAGTCTGGGAGAGGGGGCAAAATCCACCCTTAATCCCCACAACTGAGAACCACTAGTCTAGGGAATCTGCCGAAACATTTTTAGATAAGCTAAATTTTGGTAAGTACTGATTTTTCTCTCTTTTTCTCCAAGGCAAACATTTGATTCATATGCCTCCAAATTGAATAGATTCTGACAATGGTGAAGGAAAATGAATTCCTCTTTCCTATCTGCAGTGTTCCTTTACGACCTCATTCTCAGAAATGGCAAGGTTGGGGATGGAGGTTAGGACTGCGTTTTATTTATCTAGACATATGCCCTTCAAATAGCAATTGCATATTTCTTTTATTTCATTTTATGGGAAAGCGAAAAGAATGCGGTGTTTTACAATTCAAATTAAAGCTAAAAGCACATCAAGCTGTCTGATTTTCTGGGAGTGAGAAGTGGGGGAGGGGCTTTATTATGGCACAGCTGCATGAAAACTTTTCAACACCCGAAAAACTTTACAGCATGAAAGAAAAATGTGTATATCGAGAAAGAACATGAATGCTGAAAGCACATTGTTACTATAAATTTTGAATCTGAGATACAATTCACAATGCTGCTTTACTAATAGTGCAATTTTAAACCTATTTAAGCTGGGAAATTTGTTATCAGGTGACTCATACATGTGGGGAAATCCAGTTCATCTGTGCCAAAGATGAAAGAAAGCGATTAGGTGTTTAAATGTTAAGATTCCATTCAGTCTTGTGAATGAACTGCAGTAATCTTGGATGAGGAGAAAAGAAAGGGCAGTTATTCATCAAGTTGAAAAATGTTAAAGGGCTTTCTGGATTTAAATAATAAAACCTTATATTTATAACATATTTATCTTCCAAATACCGTAAGTACTTTTATTTCTTTTTTATTTCGAAACATTCACAAAGTTAAAAAAAAAAAGAGTTAAGTACAGTACAAAGAACTTTTTGTCCTTAGCCATTGGAGAGTCAGTACAGACCTGAGGCCCCGTTACCCACAAATACTTTTTCCTACAAACAAGGACTCTGTTCCATCTAATCATGATGCAACCATTAAAATCAGACAAGTGACACTGATGCATGACTATTGTCCAGTCCTCAGGGTCTCTACTCAAGTTTTGTCAATTGTCTCAGGGACATGTTTTCTAGCGACAGGATAGAATTCCAAATCCTACACTGCACTGATTCGTCTCCCTCAGTCCAGAACAGTTCCATAGTCTTTCTTTGACTTTCATGACCTTGACATTGTTGAAGAAGATGGGCTAGTTATCTTGTAACTTGTCCCTTAATTTGGGGCTTAACTGGTGTTTCCTTATGATTATATTCAGGTTATACAACCTTGGCGGGAATATCATAGAAGTGAGGCTGCTTTCATCTCCCTATATCCTGCCATGTGGCACATGATTTCAAGCTGCCCCATTACCAATGATGTTCACTTTGATTCCTTGCTTAAGGTAGTATCTGCCAGGCATATCCTCTGTGAACATATTCTTTTTCCTATTGAAGCCATGTAAATAACCCCTTCCTCATCAAATTTTGAAGTACTCATTTACTTATGTCTTCTTTTTTTTTTTTAATTTATTTATTTGACAGATCACAAGTAGGCAGAGAGGCAGGCAGAGAGAGAGGAGGAAGCAGGCTCCCTACTGAGCAGAAAGCCCAATGCAGGGCTCGATCCCAGGACCCTGGGACCATGACCTGAGCCGAAGGCAGAGGCTTTAACCCACTGAGCCACCCAGGCGCCCCTACTTATGTCTTCTTACTCATAATTAATGGGTGATAATATTTTACTGTCATTTTAAATTTTGATGCTCAAGTTGTTACTGACTTGGCCAGTAGAAAGCCCTTCAAGTTGGCTTCTAGGTCCTTTTGAGACATTCATGTCATTCCTTGAGCCCTGCCTTGCTCTGACCCAGCAAGGTGTTCTGGACTCAGACTTTCCCTGCCCCAGATGTGGGGTCAGCCATTTCTCTAAGGAGCCCTGGTTCCTCTTGAAGGAAAATGTTAATTAGAAACCAAGATCTTGAGACTAGCTGTGCTCATTGATATCGGGCTGTCAGTGCCTCCAAACTTGCTGTGGTACCTATAAAAATGTGTTACTCAGATCTCCTGCTACAGGGAACATACTTGATTGACAGCCCCAAATATTGCCCCTTGGATCTACCACCCACTTTGCACTGAGGCCATACCTCCCAAGGGTTACTCCCAGTCAGTGTTTAAGCACAGCAGGGACCAGTGGGCCCATTGTGGCAAAACATAGGAATTCTTCCATGGATAACTTTGACTTGGGAACTCCCCATCTACTAGTAAATCCCTCTTGGAACTGTGCTGCTCTTCCAGACTATTCCTACTCCAATCCTTCCTTCTTTGTCTCCTTCCACTACTGTCAGAATATATCTCAGTCTGTAGGATCTCTCTCCCTTCTTGTTTCCTACTTGTATTTGTTACCTATCACTGTGTAACAATTTCTCCCAAAATATATTAGCTTAAAACAAAACAAATACTTACTATTTCACAGTTTTTGTAGGCCAGGAATTTCAGAGCAGATTAGCTGGTCTGGAAACTCATGATGTTGCTGTCAATATGTCAGCCACAGCATAGTCATCTGATGGCTTGACTTGACCCTGGAGGATCTATTTTCAGGATGGCTCACTTGGCTATTGGCAGGAGGTCTCAGGTCATCACCACATGGACCACTCCATAGGACTACTTGAGTGTCCTTGTGACATGACTGCTGATTTTCCCCTTACAGTAAGTGCTCTGAGAGAAGAAAGCAGAAGCCACTGTAAAAACAAGACAACAGGTCCAAAATGGAGTCACTTATGCTAAGCCCCATGTCACCAAACTGAGACTTGATCACAGTTTTGGTCTCTCCCAGAAATGGAATCTTAAACCAATCATCAGGAATCACCGGGTCAGCCCTAGTGAGGTAATTTGCCTGATAGACCCTGGCCATTCGCCGAAGGAAAGTAACTGTGCCACAGTGAATGCACTTTTTGCAGTATGACTCTCTTGTCCCACTCCTTCTGCCTATAAAATCTTCCATTCTGTATAGTTCCTTGGAGCTCCTTTCTATCTTCTAGATGGGTTGTGGCCTGATTCATGAATTGTTGATTAAGCCAATAAGGTCTTTAAAATTTACCCAGTTGAAATTTGTTTTTTAACCATGTCTTTTACTGTCTAACCTTAAATTCACACTGTGTCATTGCAGCGATAGATCAACTGTTTTGAGTATAGGAGGGGATTTCACAGGGATGGGACTGCCAAGAAGTCACAAACAATGGGGGCTGCATTGGAGGCTGTCACACTCCCCCAATATGTTTCTTGCACATCTAATCCTGTCTTGGTGACTCCTTCTCAGTAAACGAACCGATACATCTGCTTGGTAGACAGAGGTAGAGAATCCCCACTCACAGTCACGTACACATTCACAGCCATGTTCATTTCTATATCTATCCCCATATATTGAAAACTATGAATCCATATCAATACATCCAGCACCAATAGAGCATCACAGCATTTGTTCTAGTTTTTCTGTTTCTGTATTTGTAATTCCTTTGTATGCATTGAGATATCCAGACTTGTACATTCGTCTATTTTATCAAGTATGGGACGCTTTTGGCTCTTGTCTCTTCAAGTATTCTTTCTGCACCTTTTTCTTTCTCACCAGGAGCCCTGGCCGCTGTAAACCTATGACTGTCTTCTAGAGCTCTGATAAAGAGGATTCTGCTAGTTTTTGCCAGGTTCTTTTTTTTTTTTTTTTCAGTGTTTATGGGAAGAGACAGGCCCTTAGATTTCCCTACTGCACCCTTTTCTTTGACATGGGCACCACTCTATTGCCCTTTTATCATGGCTATGATCCCTCCTAGAGCCTCAGGAAGAAGCCTGTGAAAGTGCGGGTGGAGGGAGGGAGCTGAAATTTCAGCAGCTTTTGGTAGGCATTCTCTTTCTCCCTTACCTGGAAGTGGTGGTCCCCCTCCTCCTCCCATCCAGGGCCAATCCATCCAGCACTCTCCCTCTCTTCTTCTCTCCCTTTCCCTTCCTTCACTCTTTCTTTTCCTAAACAAAATCCCCCTCCCCAACAGAACATAGTGTTCTCTAACTTGCTCTTCAATTAGCAGTAAATTCTGGCTACACTTCCAAACCATACATATCAAGCCACATAATTCTTTTTAACAGATGTATAGTGTTCCCCAGTGAGGATAGCCTGTTGTTTATTCAACTGTTCCCTTTTGAAATGTGTTTAGGTTTTTAAAAATTAGATTGAACCATATAAAACTACCATATTTGTAGGGTTTTTTTTTGTTTGTTTGTTTGTTTTTTGCTTTGTTCATTTTCTCTTTCTTTCTTTTTTGGTTTATTTATTTATTTTAGAGCAAGGGTGGAGGGGCAGAGGGAGAAGGATAGAGAGAATCTCAAGCAGACTCCCTGCTGAGCATGGAGGCTGAAATGGGGCTCCATCTTATGACCCTGAGATCATGACCTGAGCTGAAATCAAGAGTTGGATGCTTAACCAACTGAGCCACCCAGGTGCCCCTATTTTGTTCATTTTCTATGACAGTGTTATAGTAAATATCTGGTACATATATGTCTATAAACTTTTGTTTCTGTGGATAAATTTCAAGAGGTGGGATGCTAGTTTAAAACGTGTGTATATTTTACTCCTCGATCGCATCCCTAAAATGTTGGCATAATGTATGCTGCCATCAGTGACCTTTTTGGAAGTTATAAGTCACAGAGGCCTCATTTCAGTGGTTCTCATAGCAGACTTCTCCACTGTACCCTGTATTTGCCATTTAAAAAATTTTTTTTATTTATTTATTTGCGACAGACAGAGAGAGAGAGAGAGAAAGAGAGAGTAGGGGGAAGAGCAGAGGGAGAGGGAGATAATCTCTGGCACACTTCCCACTGAGCATGGAGCCCAGCACAGGGTTGGATCCCATGACCCTGAGACCATGGCCTGAGTTGATCCCTCCATTTGTTCCTAGGTATTTGTATTCCACAGGAATCTGCCTTCGTTCACTTTTCTAGTCACACTAAATGCTCTATTCTCCCCTTCGGTGTGGTTATGGCTTCTGTTCTAATCTCTACCTGTAGCCCACCAGTGAAGTGACCCAAAGTTGCCTTCACCTGAATTAGAAAAAGCCTTCCCTTCCTGATGTCTTCCTGTCACCAACCAGAAAACTGTGGTAGTAACTATTCAATTACTCTTCAATATTCCACAGTACATTCCTGGATTGTGTGGGGTGCGAGCTTCACGATCATCAGCAAACAGCTCTAGTTTCCATTCCTCTCCCGAGTCCAAACTTCTACATCAAAACTGTGTACTGGGTATCTCCAGCTGGATGTTTTTCAGATAGGACCAATATAAAACACCCATTGTTTAGGGCGCCTGGGTGGCTCAGTGGGGTAAGACCTCTGCCTTCGGCTCAGGTCGTGATCCTGGGATCAAGTCCTGCATCGGGCTCTCTGCTCAGCGGGGAGCCTGCTTCCTCCTCTCTCTCTGCCTGCCTCTCTGCCTACTTATGATCTCTGTCTGTCAAATGAATAAAATCTTAAAAAAAAAAAAACACCCATTGTTTAACTTATCATCACCTCTTTTGAAATCCTCCTTATTGATGCACTTCTTTTCATAGTAAATGAGCCTCTCATTCGCTTGGGTGCATAACTTAGAAACCTGGAACTTCCTCCTAGACTACTTCTCACTCTTCCTCTCTATCACTCTCCATTCACATCTGATAGTTTACCAAGTCCTGCGGTTTCCACCCCATATTCCTCAAATCCATGATTGATCTCTTTTCAGTCCCCAGTGTTGCTGTCCTGATCATCTCTTTCACAGACTAAAAATAACTTCCTCTTTAGTCTTCCTACTTTTGGCCTTGCTTCCCTTCTATTACCCACACTGCGGTCAGAGAAATTATTTAGCAGGCAAATCAATTCTCTACCATGATAAAAATGCTTCAATTTCCATGCTGTCAGCAGGCTAAAATCTAAACTTCTAAGCATGACTTAAAAAGCTGTTTTTTATCCAGTGTCCACTTAACGGTTTGCCTCATTTTCTAATATTCTCTGGAAGCACCCTATGCTTCAGCTATATGGATCTGCTTTCAAATCCGCAACATGCCAAGCTCTCTAATAATTCAGTGCCTTTGCACCTGCTACCCTTCTACTTGGAATCCTTGTCAGTCTTGTTGGCCTGACAAACTCCGACTTAAATTTCAAGCCTCAGCTCTAGGGTTATTTTCCTTTTTAAAAAACTGTGCAGGCAAAAAACAAAAAACCAAACACACACACACACACACACACACACACACACACACACACACACACACACACTGTGCAGGCAGACAAATGCTTCCGGCAGACAAACACTGGAGTTCCTTATTGATATGTTAAACACCTGCACCCTAGCATTTTTAACATTTTAATGATTTGTTTTATCAAGTAGTGTTTCCAAACTAAGTTGTAAGCTTCTTGAGAGTAGGGACCTTGATTAATCTCATCTTTGCAACCTGAGCACTTAACACAGTGACTAGTATTGAATATTTTTAATAGTCACTTGAATGGTTGCAAAAATAAATTTGTTAATTAGTGGGAATAATGAGCAGGCTAGGGTTTAACCTTAAGCTATAGATTTTCACTTAAGTACCTTTAAAAAATTGGAAAAAATATAGAATGTATTAATGGAAACTTAAGAACAGAAAAGTAAAGTAAATCTCATATTATTTTATGATCCTAATGCCTGTTTCAACATACTTATTACTTTTGATCTTTGCTCAAATACGTGGTAAATAAAAAATATATGTTTATACATGTATATATTTATATTTTACATAGCTATAACTCAAATGTACCTGCACTTTCCTATGGTTTTAAGTTTAGCTGTAAACATTTTCTAACATTGTTGCAAAGTCATCTGAATTCTCATTTTTAACAATGTATAATACTTCATTCCCCTACTTAGGTTGACAGCCTAAAGAGATTAGGTTGTACTCAATTTCCTGTTATAAATAGGAACAGATTCAGGTTTTGTGGGACTTGAAATTTATACAATTTTGAAAGGTGTTTTCAGAAAAGGAATACAGAACCATCTTACTTTTGCAAACCATGAAGGCTCCCCGCCCCCCGCCAGGGTTTGGAAGGGGTCTGTGAACGTGAGGCATCCTGAAGGTTAATTTTCATCAGCCTCATGGTGACCACTTCGTTATAAATAATCTTGCAATAAGCATTTTGAGCACGTGATTTTTTTTTCCTCTCTTCTATTATTTTCCAAGGATTCCAAGTTATCATGACACCATTCACCTTGAAGAAGTTGGGAAAAGAAATGATCATTTATTGAGCACCTATTATATATTGAACAGTTTATATATGTTATTTAATTTAATCCTTACTAGAAGCCTGAAGGAGGTATGATCCCCACTTTACAGATGAGAAAACTGAGGTACAGTGCATTTAAATATCATGCCCAAAGTCACACATCTTGTAACTGGTGGGGTTTGGATCCTTACTGTCTCAGTCCAAAGCTCATGCCTTCTCTTCTCCACTACATCATGGTCTCTTCACAGCCTCACTGGCTTCACAGTAATATTTTCTAGGCTATTGCTAAAAAACCTGATTCTTAGTTATCTGTTTCGAGGAGGCCAGGAGGCAAAACTTGCAGTCTTCTTTTTTTTTCCCAAAATTTTATTAATTTATTTGAGAAAGAGAGAGAGAGACAGGCAGAGATAGTGAGAGAGCATGAGTGTGGAGTAGAGGGAGAAGCAGACTTGTGCTGAGCAGGGACTTTGAGATCATGACCCGAGCTGAAGGCAGACGCTTAACCCACCAAGCCACACAGATGTCCCAAAACTTGCAGTCCTGACAAGGTTCTTGGAAGAAGGTGGTTTAAATCAGTGGTGGTTAGACTTTCTCAGGTGAATCTAGGAAAAAGTGATTTGACTATTTCTGCCCGCTCTCTGCTAAAAGACACGTGTCACCTTGGTTCAGCACACATTTCTTGAAAGAAGCAGTATCTGAAGTTGAAAGACCTGGGCTGGGTTCGAGTCCTGCTATTCACTGCTGGAGGGGCCTTGGTAAGTCATTATAAGTAAGAAAACCTGCCTCACTCCAAGCTAGTTTTGAGTACCCAGTGTGATGATGTGTGTGCAATCACCTAGCGAACTCCCCTGTCACTGAGGGACTGTAGTGCCCCTTATCTGAGGTTTTACTTTCTGAAGTTTCATTTACCCATGGTCAACCACAGTTGGGAAGTAGATGATTCCCCTTCTGCCTATTGTCAAAAGATCAATAGTAGCCTAAGGCGACCTCACAGTGCCGCATCATTTCACCTCGCTTCATCTCTCATGGATACATTTTTATCATTTCATATCATCAGAAGCAGTGTGAGTACAGTACAAGAAGATAGTTTGAAAGATCACAGTCACGTAATCTCTATTATGGTATATTGTTGTAATTGTTCTATTTTATTGTGAATTACTGTTTTTAATCTCTTACTGTACCTAATTTATAAATTAAACTTTATTTTGGGTCTATATGTCTGGGTAAATACAGTGTATACAGGGTTGGGTACTATTCATGGTTGCAGGCATTCACTGGGAGTCTTGGAGGCACCCCCTTATAGGTAAGGGGGAACTGCTGAATTAGTAACATTGTGGGTGGGAGTTGTTCCACTTTCCCCGCCCATGTGCCTCCAGGTAGGGGCCTGTGACAGCTGGACGGAATGCATCTGATGGCTCCATTATGGTTAACTCTGGCTAGAGTTCCTTCCTAGGCTGAAGCTGCCACTTCTTTTCAGGGGGATGTATGGGCTGTTAGCAGAGGCTGTGCAAAACCAGTCTAAGATTCTGGTGAATCTCTTCCTCCTCAAGCTGCGAGCCGATCAAAAATGCCAAACACTTAGCAATAATCGCAACTTGTAAAATCCCAAACACAGTCCTTACTAATTGTCCCTTTGCTCTGTCTTAGGTGCTGACACATTTATCTCGGAATTTTACCTGCCGGTATAAGAAACCGGTAGTCTCTGTTGGACCTAACGCTGGGGACAGTCTGTAATTCTGCAAAGCCAGGAGAGAAAGACAAATCTCTGCTTTGAGTTGGCGTTTAAACATCCTTCGCTGTATCACGTTTACAGCTGGTGTTAGCAGCATTCATCTTTATTTTCCCTAAAGGAAAAACGCTGAAGCCCGTCTCCAAGCCCGAAGATTGAGCTCAGGGCCCCGCGTCACGACCCCCGCGGCTCCCTCCCCGAGCACCGCCCGCAGCCCCGCCGGCGGCCCGCCGCCTCCCACACCCCCGGCCCAGGTGTCAGTCAGCGGGCGCCCGGACCTCCACCTGGCTCGGCCGGCAGCGACCGCACAAAGAGCGGAGCAGGCGGCGGCCCGGCCGAGCCGCAGAAAGTAGTCCCGACCAGGCCGGGCCGATGTTGTTCGACGTCGCTTCACGCCCTCCGCGGGGAGGGCATCCGCGGCCGGCCCAGGAAAGAATCCCATAGGAATGCGCCGGCGGGAGGCCTTTTGCCTCCAGCTCTGCTCCGCTTGTCTGGCGGATCTCCCGGGGTCTCCACGCGGAGGCCGCGCGCGCGGCCCCCCCTTTCTTTCGTGGCTGCACGGGAGGCGGCGCCGAGGGAGGGGCTCGCCCGCGCGCAGGGAGACCTTCGCGGCGACCCGTGGCGGCGGCGGGCCCGCGGTATCCCTGCGCCGCTGCGTGAGAGGAAGAGGCTGAATGAGGAGCTGCGCGGGGGAAGCGGGGCGCCGGGGGAGGAGGCGGCGGCATGGAAGCAGACGCTGGCGTCGCGCGAGCCCCCGGCAGAGCGGCGCGGTAGAGAGGGCGGCGGCGGCGACGGCGCGCGCGGAGCCCTGACGTGCCCCTTTCTTTCTTCTCTCTCTGGAAAGCTGGGAAGCATGAGCGTGCAGACCTGCCGCTGCGGCGGCCGCTCCGGCTCCTCGCCTCCCCCTCTTCTGGCCGCCCCTCGCCGGTGAGAGAAGAGAACGCGAGAAGGGAAGATGGGGGCCGTCCTGAGGAGCCTCCTGGCCTGCAGTTTCTGTGCGCTCCTGAGAGGTGGGAAGGGGGGAGCGCGAAAGTTGGTGGGATTTGGGGGGGAGGTGGCCTTGTTTTGTGTGTGACTGGGGGAAGGGGGAGGGAGGGAGGAGAAGGGGAAGAGGAGCCAGGAGAGGCCTGGTCGTGGGGAAGGAGAGAGAAAGGGGCCCGGGAGAAGGGGCTGTGCGCTCCGCCTGGCCACAATGCAGACCCCTTCCCAGGGTTCCGGACCTTCCCTGGACAAATCGGAGCCTCAGTCCGGGCTGCTTGTCTGGGTGAACCCCTGGAGCCCCATTCTGTCGCAGTGACTGAGGGGCTGTGCGTCTCTTTCTGCCTGGAGTCCTCCGGGAGAAGGGTCTTTGTATGCGTTTTGGCTTTTAAAATGTTTGAGCCCAAGATGCCTTAACGTTGGTCTCCCCTCTCGAAGCCCCCACCTTTTCCGTGTCTCTTACGTGAACTTTTCGAGCCTTCTTACTATTTTTCCAGGCCTCGTTCCTACTAGTGATTGGCTTCCTCTGGGGATAGAATGATCCTGGGTGAGAGCACAGTTGGAAAACGACTTCGGGGTTATAGGTCCGAGCGTTTCAGCATTGGGATTCTTCTGAGCTTCAGCCCATAATAGACAGCGTTGCCGTTGTAACCCCTGGTATTCGGGACTTGCCCCTATTTTCGGAGCATGCAAGTGTACAGTTGGCACTAATAGGAAAGTCATCCTTGTGTGAAGAGGAGCCTGTCCTGGGACCCAAGTTATCATTTGCTGCGCTCCCTTGGGGACAGCTTGCACTTTGGTAAATAACATGGACTAGCCTAGATAACTTGCTCAGAGAATCGCATACATTCGATGGCCCTGTGGTTTTTTGAATTGGCCTGTAAAGCTGTCACATACGCTGTGACTTTTATTTTGTGACAGTTCACTGGGGTTTTTGATTGGCCCGCAAGATTTCAACAGCTCTTCTCAAACTTATCAGTGTTGAAGTGCTGATGAGTCTTGTGCTCTTGAGCATTTTACCAGCAGAGGAATTTAAGTACGGATCGAAGCTATTAGCTCTGGCTGTGGTTTTGTTAAAATTCTCGTTTGTGTTCATGGTAAATTCTTTTCAGGTATAAGACCTTTTGAGTCGATGGAGATTTTTAACTCTTAATTTAACAAGCTAAACTTCTGGTAAGCCTCCAGAACTTGGTAAAGTTTACAGGGCACGATAGTAACTAAGGATCTTGCACAAATGAGCCCAATATTGCCATTTCTGTGTGTGTATATTTATTTTGGACGAATGCGATTGACTTTTTTTTTTTTTTTTGGAGGAGGAGGAGGAATTTTATTTTACTCTTCTGCAGGATTATTGTTTGTATGTTATACCTACTTATACTTAATAATTATGACTCTCTCTAAGCATATTCCAAACCATTTTCATATGTAACCCTTTAAAGATAGTGCTCACTTAATTTTCCTGTCAGAGAATTTAATGCAGTGTTGTGTCTTTGAGAGGTTTAATAAGTGTATGTTTATTTCATTATAGTATACTCTTTGTTGAAAGGGATTTCGCTATAACTGTGAGAATCATATTTGATATAAGGATATGTACATTTTTTAGGACAGAAAATTAGTAGAATTAAATATGAGAGTCAGCTGATTGGTTAAAGTCTTGGGGAGATATAAGTCCATAACCTGGGATACTTCTGGTTGCCCAGTTGTATTTCTCTGAGGGTAAGAGTGTGATGTAAATGCCATTTGTTTATTTTAACACCAAATTTGAGCCTAGAGTCAGGTTTGTTCCCTTCTGGAGTTTAGAAAAGTTGCATTTGAAGTATTAATTTGAAGTATGGTGTTATGTAACAAGACCTAAAAGAGTTAATGGTTTAAACAACCTCATTTCTGATATCAAAGTTTGCATAAGTGGACCTCTCATTTTAAATGTAGCATACTAATGATATAAGATGGTCTTTGAATTTAACAGTACTTGAATGTGGGTACATATTATTTGAACTAAGATGGTATTTTGATGTGAAAGATTTTTATTCATACTGTAGATTCTTTTCATTCTTCTGTCATTCTCTGTTATAATAGTGGCATTAGTTAACTTTGGAGCCTAAGAAAAATGTGATTAATTTGTTACATTAAAATAATTTTTTTTCACAGAGTGGGTATTAACATTGAAAATTTAACATTGGGATGGTGGGATTATGAGAGTTTGAGAGACCTTTTGTGTTGTAGTGCTGTTAAATCAACATCTGAAGGCCAAAGAATTACTTGCTGTCATCATCTGGGCGTCCCTGTCCCTACCATGGGAGGACAAAGTGTAATGGAAAGATTTGGGGATTTTGACACTAAGATCTTGGGTTCAAAGTCTGTGCTTCTCTACTTAATAACTGTGATTCCAATCTAGTCAGTTTCTCTGGGCTTTAGTACCTTACCTGTAAAATGTAGGTAGTAGTACTGATCTGATTTACATGTGTAATGGGCACATTAAATGAAATGATCAATATCAATGATTTGCTAACATTATTTTTGTTATAATTTTGTATTGTGGACATACCCTCAAATGGTAGGAATTTGAGATTTAATTTGTATAAAATTTACGAATTGTTACAAGTAGAAGAGATCTTGATCATTTTGTTCTAACAGCTTCATTTGCAAGTGGGGATACTCAGATTCAGAAAGATTATGATTTGATTAAGCTCCTATAGCTAATTAATGGTAGAGGAATATTAGGGATTTATTGGTAGGAATTTATTAATGATAAGGATTTATTTTTTGTTCTTTTAACCCACTGAGCTACCCAGGCGCCCCAAGTGTTCACTCTATTAGTAAATATGTTTGGAATACCTACTGTGTATCAGGTTCTGATACTGTAGTGGTGAGGGAAATAGACATGTCCCTGTTCTAATGGACCTAACAGTCTGGGTTGTCTTCCTTACTATTCTTTTAGTTCCATCCAGGTATTGATTAGAAAAGATTATATCTCTGATTTTTCTAGAGGGAATATTTTTATAAGAATATAAATTTTGGAATACCATTGTGCATATAATCTGCAGATACTTTGTCTCAGCTTGAGGAGGCTTTGTTGTTTCATAAACATTTTCTGCTACTTAGTTTTTTAAAAAGTATATTAGTTTTGGTGGGATGGTGAAAAATACTGTACAGACAAGCCACCAGTGTTTTCCATCTTATCTTTTGTAGAAGTGGTCCTTGGGAAAGCTTTCTCTTTAATAGCAAATGTAAAATCTCAAGGAGGTAGAATGAATTTTGGAGTGGGAATCAGGAGAATTAGATTCTGGTTCTAAGTTTGCCGTTAACTGTGTTATGACCTTGGTTAAGTCACTTAATCTCTATACACCTTATTTGCATGAGGATGATGAATCCTTCTTTTGGAGATCCTTAATTTACATTAACATGTTAAGGGCTCTGAGAGAATGTGAAGTAGAGAGACCAATTTTAATTTTGTTTAACCCACTGTTTCCCAAACTTGATTTTTTAAAAAAAGTTTTGTTTATTTATTTATTTGAGAGCGAGAGAGAGGGCACACAACCAGGCAGAGGGGCAGAGGAAGAGAGAGAAACAGGCTCCCCACTGAGCAGGGAGCCTGATATGGGACTCGATCCCAGGACCCTGAGATCATGACCCGAGCTGAAGGCAGATGCTTAACTGACTGAGCCACCCAGGTGCCCCCCAAACTTGATATTTTTTTCCCATAAATCCTTTTAACATTCTGTTGAACCTTTGATGCAAGCAACACACTTGGAGAGAGCTGGATTGGATGACCCTTTGAGCATGAGGTTGATTAGTGTGATTGATATTTAATGATAATTTCATGTAGTTGAATTTGGTACTTTTCTACTTATTTGGTTTTAGGTTTGCTCATCTGGCTAGGGAATAATTTGATTAGTTATGTGTAAGGTTTCAGTTCGTTGTTAATCAGGAGGCTTAACAGTGATTTCCCATAGTTTGGTTTCTCAGAGACTTTTTTATTTTGCTTTAATTGGAGGTTTTTCCATTTGCTGAACTGAAGTATTCTTCCGTACAGTTATATGCTTTGGCTATCAGAAATGACTGTCTTTTTTGACTATCAAAGAAGATTGTATGGAGGGTATATAAAGTGAGAATATTTTATGTGAGCTTAAAATTAAAACATATCAGAAAAATAAGTAAAACAGTAACCTGTTTAGGTCATGGGTAAATATTCTTGAAAATTCAGTCTCCTCTTGGAAGTTTCATTGCAAGTTTATATTCAAAGAAGACTGTAAGTGGGGTACTATAGCAGGAAGGTGTGGGCTTTGTTGATAAACCAAGTACTACTTTATGCAACCTTGGATTAGTTACTAAGCTTTAGTTTCCTCTTCTGTTATATAGGGATGATACCTTACAAGATTTTTATGAGAACTGTTGAGATAATATTTGCAAAGGGAGAGTATAGTGCATAGTCAGTAGTAGACTTTGAATAAATGGTTGCTAATATTTAGATGGCTAAGTTAAAAGAAATATTAGTGCTCAGGAAAGATTAATAAAACATTTAAGTGTCAGGCACTGCTATAGGGAGTCAATAGTTTTAGGTCAGTGGTTTTTGAACTTTTTTTTTTTACTCTTCTGCAACCAAAACAAAAGTTCCATGAGATGCTTTCACTTCTGAGATATATATATATATATATTTCCCCCCCCCCAAAGTTTTCATTTATTTTTTTAAAGTAATCTTTACCCCCAATGTGGGGCTCAAACTCAGGACCCGAGAACCCTCCTACAGTGTTGGTGGGAATGTAAGCTGGTGCAGCCACTCTGGAAAACAGTATAGAGGTTCCTCAAAAAGTTTAAAAAAAAAAAGTTAAAAGTAGAGCTACCCTATGACCCAGCAACTGCACTAGTGGGTATTTACCCCAAAGATACAGATACAGTGATCCAGAGGGGCATGTGCACCTCAGTATTTATAGCAGCAATGTCCTCAGTAGCCAAACTGTGGAAAGAGCCTAGATATCCATCAACAGATGAATGGATAAAGAAGACCTGGTGTGTGTGTATACACACACACACACACACACAGTGGAGTATTATGCAGCCGTCAAAAACCCTGAAATCTTGCCATTTGCAATGATGTGGAGGGAACTAGAGAGTATTATCCTAAGCAAAGTAAGTCAGTCAGAGAAAGACAGTTATCAGATGATCTCCATGACATGAGGAATTTGAGAAACAAGACAGAGGATCTTAGGGGAAGGGAGGGGCAAATGAAATAAGATGAAACCAGAGAGGAAGACAAACCGTAAGAGACTCTTAATCTTAGGAAACCAACAAAGGGTTGCTGGAGTGGAGGGTGGTGGGATGGACGGGGTGGCTGGGTGATGGACAGTGGGGAGGGTATGGGCTACGGTGAGCACTGTGAGTTGTGTAAGACTGATGAATGACCTGTACCCCTGAAACAACTAATACATTATATGTTAATAAAACAAACTCAGAACCCCAAGATCAAGAGTCACATGCTCCATCATCCGAGCCAGATAGGCACCCCACTTCTGATACTTTCTGTTTTATTTTATGTAACTAAAATGGCTTCTATATTAAATTTATTTTACCTTAAAAGATTGCAGCTTTAACACTTTTAGGTGATTTTTATAAATAAATTAGAGGATAAATAGTGGAGTTGATTGTGATACTTGGTTCACTTATTTAAGAATTAAGTGTGGGCAAAATAATTTTATCAAAACATCATTTAACTGAGAAATTTTTGATTGTATTATTTCATTACAACAGTTAAAATTATTCAGTTGGTAGACCTCTCCCTGCAGTATGGGTAAATGCTATACTGAGTTCTTGCATTACATGTTTAACTCTTTGTGTGAGAGTTTATTTATGTCCTGTAAAATGAGCCTCATCTTAATGAATAGAACACCACCATGTGAATAACTTTGAAATACAGTCAAATACGCAGACCAGGCAACCTAAGAATGGGATATTTGCCCTTGAAATTACTAATTTAAAAAATAATTTGTCATAAATACAAGGAAAATAGTGTTATTTGATATTATTAGCACATGCTTGGTTTCTCAGACTAGTGTTATTTTTGGCAGTGACTATCCTCACAAACAGCTCACGACATTTAGATGTGAAGACGGGAAAGTATTAAAATGTGCCTGGGCTCTATATGGTGAAGATTACTGGTACTTCAGTGCCATGATCCTTTTAGCTATAAGGTATCTTGCTAATTTTTAAAAAGATTTTATTTATTTATTTGAGCAAGCAAGAGCGAGCAAGAGCACGAGTGCGCATGTGCACAAGTGGGGGGTGGTGGAGGAACAGAAGGAGTAGGGAGCCTGACATGAGGTTTCGTTCCAGGACCCTGGGATCATGCATGACCTGAGCTGAAGGCAGATGTTTAAGCAATTGAGCCACCCAGGTGCCCCATAACTTGCTAATTTTTATTTCTGTGATACCTTGCTTGGAAGGGCCAGGAGATTGGGGATACAAAGTGAAATCATATTTTTAGGCAAAAAATTTATTAAGTGAATTTTTAAGTTATAAGTTGACATTAGGACTAAAGTTATTGATTACATTCTCAGTAAAAATAAAAATGCAGAGGTGAATATGATTGACAATAATCCTGTTTTTCAAGGAAGTAGTCATTCAGATATTGGAAAAGTTACCTTTATCAAATTATGTATGTTTGGCCAGGAAGCCTTTTTCTCTGATGGCCTTGGTTAGTCATTACTTTATCACTCTTAGACCAAAATCACATCAGGTGATACCATATATCAAGGATATGGGTATAGGAGTCTTTCTCATTATTGGCCAGCTTTATTGGGAGATGTAATTTAATTGTATCCATATATCCAATTTAAAGATTATGTATTTTGCAAGTCTGAGAAAGCTACATATGAACTTCATTAACATGAATTCTTAGCTACACTGTTACATGGTCTCTATTTGTAAGTTTCTTGATTTATGCCAGTGAAGACAACAGCTCTTTGTTAGATATAAAGTGTTTCAAGAATAGATTTTTTTTCTCTTCATATACCACCATGAACCAGAGCTTTGCATATATTAAGTATTCTAAATTTTACACTTAACATGATATTAAAAGATGTGAGTTTTTATGACATTTATGCAGTCTAGGGCTTCATTTTGTGTTTTATCTTAAATTATTAGACATAATTTAAATTTGTAGCTACTATAATTTTTTTCTTATCACAGATTAGATAGAGAAAACTAATCAGAAGAAAATCAGTGTGTTTGTGTCTGAGACTGAATTTGAAATGTGGATTATGTAATGTGTTTTCTGATTTTAGGATATAACTATTGCATTATTAATACAATTAACATGCGCAAGTACTTTTTAACCCAGTTTTTTTTTTAAAGATATAATTTACATACCATAAAGTTCTCTGTTTTAAAGTGTCCAGTTCAGTGGTTTTAGTATATTCACAGGGTTGTACAGCCATCACCACTGTCTAATTCAAGTACATTTTCATCACCCCAAAAAGAAACTCTATATCCCTTTAGTAGTCACTTTCCATTTCCCCTTCCCCCAGCGGTTGGTAATGACTAATCTACTTTTCTGTCTCTATAGATTTGTCTGTTCTGAACATTTCATATAAATGGAATCATACAATATGTGGCCTTTTGAGTATGGCTTTCACTTAGCATAATGTTTTCAAGGTTCATTTATGTTTATAGCACATATCAGTACTTCCTTTTTATGACTGAATAATATTCCATTGTGTGGATGTGTGAAGTACTTTCGAATGAGTATGGGTTTGATCATTGGGATCTTTATCTTCAGAAATTATTTCTGAAATCTCTTTTTGAAGTTATAGAAATAGATATGAAAAAAATCTAAGTTCTTGTTTTTCTTTTGGAGAAGCGCTGAGTTCACCACCACCCCATATCTGTGTATTGACTTACATAGAGCCCTGTCTCAGTTGAACTTTTTTACCAAATTCCTCTTAGATTAATAGGATAGCAGGGGTATTAGCAATTACCTGACCCAAATTCTTCATTTTTATAAAGTAGAAAGGTGAATGAATAACTTAAGGTTAGGGTGCTGGTACTCTGGACAGTAATTTCACATGTAGTGCTTTTTGTATGCACCTAATTTTACCTCCACCTTTAAGTTTTGGAAATGATACCAGTCATTTTTAACAGAGGAAAATAAATGTCAGTGTTGTTTTGGAGTTTGCAAATAGGTGGTTTGTCATAATACTGTTAAATAAAAACCAGTCTGGATTTAGGTAAGGAGAGACTTTTCAAAATGATTATTAAAAAAGGAGAATGCTTTGACTGAAAGATCTGCAAGTATCTCAAAATCAAACACACAAAAAAACTTTTATAGAGAAGGTTAAGCAGGACCAGCAGTTACTTTGTATGGGGGTGAGTCAAGAGGGTAGGCTAGGTAAGCAGATTACATGATCAGGATAGCTTAACTGGATTTGTTTCCCCCCCTGTGGTCAGCTGATACTTGGAATGCCATGTTAAGGAGGAAGTCCTGCATCTACTTGCTTAACCTTTGGGCAAGCCAAAGTTTAGGAGCTTGTGGGAAAGAAGAAAAGCTTGACTAAAGTTTGGTCAAGCCAAATCAGTGGATGAGTAATGAACAGCGTGAGCACATGGTCAGTTCCCCTGTTTAAAACAAAATTTTTCACTATTAGGGATATGTTTTAGTCAGTTGAGGCTTATAGCTTTTTGCTATAACAAAAGTATTATAGACTGGATGGCTTATAAAGAACAGAAATTTATTTCTCACAGTTACGGAGCCTTGAAGTCCCAAGATCAAAGGCGCGAACATGGATGGTTTCTGGTGAGGATCCACTCTGGGTTGCAGACTGCTGACCTCTCTGAATCTTCACAGGGTAGATAGGGAGAGAGGAAATAAGCTCTTGGCTCTTGAAAGGGTACCTAATCCCATTCGTGTGGACTCCACCCTCAAGGTTCCCCTTCCATCCCCCCCTGCACTCATGACCTCATGTAAGAAGGGCTAATAACTCCCCAAAGACTTCACCTCCTGATACCTTCACATAGTGGGGGTAGGGTTTCAAGAGGAATTTGGTGGGCACAAACATTTAGTCCCTCACAAGGTAGAATAAGTGTCATTGTGAAGTTGATATCATTATATTTGACCTGATTATTTCTGTAGGTATAGGCCTTGTGAGTTGGCCTTGCTGAATGTTTTTTTTTTTTAACTTTTTTTTTTTTAAGATTTTATTTATTTATTTGTCAGAGAGAGATCACAAGTAGGCAGAGAGGCAGGCAGAGTGAGAGAGAGAGAGACAGAGGAGGAAGCAGGCTCCCCACTGGGCAGAGAGCCCAATGCAGGGCTTGATCCCAGGACTCTGGGATCATGACCTGAGCCAAAGGCAGAGGCTTTAACCCATTGAGCCATCCAGGCGCCCCTTGCTGAATGTTTTTATAAGTAATCTTAGATTGGACTTGAAGAAAAAATTATTATTAAAGTATAATTAACATGCAGTGTTATAACATGCCATGTTATGTTTCAAACATATGCCATGTTCTGTTTCAGGTGTACACTATATAGTGATTGGACAGTTCTGTACATTACTCAGTGCTCATCATGACAAATGCAGACGTCCTCTGTTGCTGTACAGTGTTAGTTATTGGCTGTATTCCCTGTGCTTTACTTATCACCTGTGTGACTTACTTATTTTGTAAGTGGGAGTTTGTACCTCTTAATTTCTTTCATTTTTTTCCCCATCCCTTCCCCCATCTTCCAGTTGGCAACCATCAGCTTGTTCT
Source organism: Martes martes (assembly GCF_963455335.1). NCBI lineage: Eukaryota > Metazoa > Chordata > Mammalia > Carnivora > Mustelidae > Martes > Martes martes. Next base: position 55,306,096 of record NC_137895.1, on the reverse strand, counting down.
TTGTATTTAATAGTCTGGTTTTTTTAATTGGTTTTGTTTTTTAGATTCCACATATAAGTGAAATCATATGGTATGTGTCTTTGACTTATTTCATTTAGCATAATACCCTCTAGGTTCATCTGTGTTGTCACAGATAGCAAGATTTCATTATTTTTTATGGTAGAGAAATAGTCCATTGTATATGTGTGTGCATGCACGCCTCATCTTCATTCATCTATTGATACTTGCGTTGCTTCCATATTTTGGCTATTATGAATTATGCTATAGAAACCAAAGGGTACATCTATCTTTTTGAATTTTTTTTTTGTTTTTTTTGGGTAGATACCCAGTAGTGAAATTACTGGATCATACGGTATTTCTATTTTTAATTTTTTGAGAAACGTCTCTGCTGTTTTCCACAGTGGTTACACCTATTTACATTCCCACAAAAAGTGCATGATGTTCCTTTTTTTCCACATCCTTGCCAACATGTGTTGTTTCTTGTCTTTTTTTTTTTTTTTCTAAGATTATTTATTTATTTATTTGACAGAGAAATCGCAAGTAGGCAGAAGTAGGCAGAGAGGCAGGAAGATAGAGGGAGGAGCAGGCTCCCTGAGCCTGATGCGGGGCTCGATCCCAGGACCCCGGGATCATGACCTGAGCCGAAGGCAGAGGCTTAACCCACTGAGCCACCCAGGCGCCCCTGTTTCTTGTCTTTTCTTTTTATTTATTTATTTATTTTTTTATTTGACAGACAGATCACAAGTAGGCAGAGAGGCAGGCAGAGAGAGAAGGGAGGAAGCAGGCTCCCTGCTGAGCAGAGAGCCCAATGCGGGGCTTGATCCCAGGACGCTGGGATCATGACCTGAGCCGAAGGCAGAGGCTTAAACCACTGAGCCACCCAGGCGCCCCTGTTTCTTGTCTTTTTAATACTGGTCATTTTCACTGGTACAAGGTGATTATCTCATTGTGGTTTTGATTTTCATTTCTCTGACGATTAATGATGTTGAACGTTGTTTCATGTCTCTCTTGGCCATCCGTGTCTTCTTTGGAAAAATGTCTCTTCAGGTCCTCTGCTCAGTTTTTAATCAGATTGTTATTTTGGTATTGAACTGTATAAGTTTGCTATGTATTTGGGATATTAATCCCCTGTCAGATAAATGATTTGGAAATATCTTCTTCCGTTTAGTGGGTTGCCTTTTTGTTTTGTTGATGGTTTCCTTTACTGTGCAAAAGCGCTTTATTTTGTTGTATACTCAATAGTTTATTTTGGATTTCACATTTTTTTAAAGATTTATTTGAGAAAGAGAAACAGACAGTTCTCTTCCCTCCTTGAGAGAAACCCAATCAGACTCTACACTGAGCAAGGAGCCTACTCAGGGATTGATCTCATGACCCTGAGATCGCAGACTGAGTGGAAACCAAGGGTTGGATGCTTAACCAACTGCACCTCCCAGGTGCCCCTGGATTTCAGTTTTATAAAAACCTCTTGAAGCCAGGGAAGCAAAGTCAAGAATTCACTATCAGGTTTCACAGGTAGTACCTATAGATTCTGGTGAATTCTTGAGGTTCTCAAACATATCCCAGAGTTTCTGGGCCTGGAGGTGATCTTGCTTACCTCACCTGTGAGGCTGGGAACTCCAGGCCACTACCAGTCTAGTTTTCCTGAGAGAACTGTGAGCACTGGCTTCATGAAGTCAGCCATAGCTCCTTAAAACTCTCTGGTCATATTTAATTAAATGAGCACTGCTTTCAAATATGGCATTCTAGTCAAAGCCTCGGTTGCATAAACAATGTTTGTTTCCAGCTAGGGGACAGACTCTTATTGAACCTGTGTTAATATTTATATTGCTGTGAAAATAAGAATACACAATAAAAGTTTTTGAATGATGGAAGAGTTAGGCAGGGAGGAAAAATGTTTTATTTCTGTTTATAAAAGCATAGTCTGCTTTAAGTAATTAATAAGTTATAGATAACATAAAAGAAAAAAGAAAAGAGTTCTTTATATCTAGAAAAAGGAACATTAAAGCATCAGCAATATCTTAAATAAAATTCATAAACATCCTTCATTGGTTTATTCTGTTCTATTTATTCTTGTTCTGCTAGATCTTGGGTTAGTAGTCTTATGAATCTATCTGCTTCTCCACTAGCTTTTTGGAAATCCTGACTTAGTCCATTGGTATGGTCTCAAAGTTATTTAAGTGATGCCATTAGAAGCCCAAGACTATACTTGGTATAGTCCTTTTTCAACAGTCCTTTTTGTTGTTGAAGATGAGCACGCTAGCTTATAGCTGATTTGCAAGCACTTTCAGAGAAGCATCAGAATAGAACAAAAAATTTATTGTAGATAACAGAAGACTTAAAATGTGGTGATTAACTTACTCAATAATTTAAATTAATTAACTAGTTAATTTTTAAATTATCTCCATGCCCAGTCTGGGGCTCAAACTCATGACCCTGAGATCAAGAGTCAGCTGCTCTACCAACTGAGCCAGCCAGGTGCCCCACTCTGATAATTTTAAAAGTGAAAGGTCTGATGAGAGTGTGTTATAAAATATAATGCTAGTAATGAGGAAATTTGGTTGTTTCGTGGCATGCAGACCAAAGTCAGGTCAATCCAAAAAAGTTTTAAACAAAATATCTATAAGCATAATAATTAACCTTATTTTAAAGAAGAATAGCTATTACATCTAACTTATGTATGTAAATGTATATGATCTTTGCAGAGAATGAAACTATAAAATATATAATAATCCTGAGCCACATGTACCATCAAGCATATAGTTAGAGGACATCAAGAATATATCAAGATTAGGAAGGGGTGGTGGTGGAACAGGGTGGGAAGGGAACCAAAACCAAAAAGAATATATCAAGATTATTAAGTAGAAATTTTTAGTAAGTCTAGAATAAGTCCTAAACATTTGTATAATAAAACTCCATAAGTAAGTGATGAGAATTCTGATTGAGAAACACCGGCCTATCTGGTAGAATATAGTGTATTAGATATACTGTACGTGACCAAGTTAACATAAAACAATATATATAACTGAAGTTATCAGTGATGATACAATAATATTGTTATCTAATATTAGGCAAAATAGCACCAGGACTCCTGATAAATGGTGAGTATTGATAAATTTCTAGACTTCATATAACTTCTGAAATAATAATAATATATTTTACTTATATAGATTTAACCTAGCGAAGGTAAGCATTACTTCTGATTTTGACAGTGCTTCCCATGCAAATCATAACATTTGATCAAGTAAACCTAATTATTGTTATTTTTTTTAGAAGATTTTATGTATTTATTTGAGAGAGTATGAGTCGGGGGGAGGGGGGAGAAGCAGACTCCCCACTGAACAGGGAGCCCAGTGCATGGCTTGATCCCAGGGCCCTGGGATCATGACCTGAGCTGAAAGCAGATGTTTAATCAACTGAGCCACCCAGGCACCCCAATCTAATTATTTTTAATACCCCTCTTTACAAGGTGAAAGAAGAAATTCATTGTGAATTCCCAGGAAACCTTTGGGAAATTTCAAAGATAGTCAGGGGCAAAATACATCATTTAGGGTTTGATTTTGAAAAGGTGGAATGTCAGAAGTTGTCAGGAGAGTTAGAGATTTGAACACTTGGTTAAATAGGATCATGGGTCAGGGAGAAGAAATACTTGGCTACCTATTTTACCAAAGTGTCAAAAAAATTTTATTTAAAGTAAACATAGGAAGGAACATAATGAACCATAGCTCTTTCAAAAGTGAGAAGACTTTGTCTTTTTTTAAATAGTCAAGATATGATAAAGTCAGTTTCAAGCACAGGAAATTCTGATAAGACACAGTGTTTTTGCCTTCTAGGGAGATTACTCAGAAGGTAAAGAAAAACCTTTTATAACCTTTATTCGTTTAAAATTTATTTATTTATTTTAGAGAGCACAAATGGGAGAGGGAGAGAGAATCTTAAGCAGACTCCACATGGAGCCTGGTGTGGGGCTCCATCTCAAAACCCTGACATCATGACCTGAGCCAAAACCAGGAGCGGATGCGTTAACTGACTGTACCACCCAGGTGCCCCTTATAAATCTCTTTATCAGGAGAGTAGACCAGTGACTCAAGAAAATTTTGTCATTTTAATAGAAGATCAAATTTTCATTTTGTGCAAGTAACTGTATTTGATACTAAAGCACTTTTCAAAACTCTTAGAAAATAAATATATCAGATCTTAGCCAGCTTTGACCACAACAAAAATTTCTTTTTGATAAACTTTTTATAATGTTTTATATACATTCATGTTTTATCCTGCATTTTGCTCTTTCTATTCTGGAACAGTTAGTCATTTTACTTTGGGATTTTTTTTTTTTTTTTCTTAATAAAAACACATTCTGCGTACCCCCATACAAAGTTGTTCTTTTCTGTCACTATTTCTCCTGGTAGAGTCTCATTTAAATATTAGATTATGGCTTAAAAGTACTGCTCTTTTAGGGGCACCTGGGTGGCTCAGTGGGTTAAAGCCTCTGCCTTTGGCTCGGATCATGATCCCAGGGTCGAGCCCCACATCGGGCTCTCTGCTCAGCGGGGAGCCTGCTTCCCCCTCTCTCTCTGCTTGCCTCTCTGCCTGCTTGTGATCTCTGTCTGTCAAGTTAAAAAAAAAAAAAACAGGAAAAAATATCCAGTGGAAAAAAGACAGTCTCTTCAATAAATGGTGCTGGGAAAACTGGACAGCTATATGTAGAAGAATGAAACTCGACCATTCTCTTACACCGTACACAAAGATAAACTTGAAATGGATAAAAGACCTCAACGTGAGACAGGAATCCATGAGAATCCTCGAGGAGAACATAGGCAGTAACCTCTTCGATATCAGCCACAGCAACTTCTTTCAAGATATGTCTCCAAAGGCAAAGGAAACAAAAGCGAAAATGAACTTTTGGGACTTCATCAAGATCAAAAGCTTCTGCACAGCAAAAGAAACAGTCCACCAAACAAAGAGGCAACCCACGGAATGGGAGAAGATATTTGCAAATGACAGTACAGACAAAAGGTTGATATCCAGGATCTATAAAGAACTCCTCAAACTCAACACACACAAAACAGACAATCATATTAAAAAATGGGCAGAAGATAGGAACAGACACTTCTCCAATGAAGACATACAAATGGCTATCAGACACATGAAAAAATGTTCATCATCACTAGCCATCAGGGAGATTCAAATCAAAACCACATTGAGATACCACCTTACACCAGTTAGAATGGCCAAAATTAGCAAGACAGGGAACAACGTATGTTGGAGAGGATGTGCAGAAAGGGGAACCCTCTTACACTGTTGGTGGGAATGCAAGTTGGTGCAGCCACTTTGGAGAACAGTGTGGAGATTCCTCAAAAAATTAAAAATAGAGCTTCCCTATGACCCTGCAATTGCACTACTGGGTATTTACGCCAAAGATACAGATGTGGTGAAAAGAAGGGCCATCTGTACCCCAATGTTTATAGCAGCAATGGCCACGGTCACCAAACTGTGGAAAGAACCAAGATGCCCTTCAACAAATGAATGGATAAGGAAGATGTGGTCCATATACACTATGGAGTATTATGCCTCCATCAGAAAGGACGAATACCCAACTTTTGTAGCAACATGGACAGGACTGGAAGAGATTATGCTGAGTGAAATAAGTCAAGCAGAGAGAGTCAAGTATCATATGGTTTCACTTATTTGTGGAGGACAAGGGTAGATGGAGAGGAGAAGGGAGTTGAGGGAAATTGGAAGAGGAGGTGAACCATGAGAGACTATGGACTCTGAAAAACAACCTGAGGGTTTTGAAGGGGCGGGGGGTGGGAGGTTGGGGGAACCAGGTGGTGGGTATTAGGGAGGGCACAGATTGAATGGAGCACTGGGTGTGGTGAAAAAACAATACTGTTATGCTGAAAATTAAAAAAAGAAAAAAAAAGTACTGCTCTTTTACAGAGGAAATGGGAGTTGCATAACTGTGAAAGGTCATGAACCATCATTTTGCAGTAGACTGGCAGAGGTTATGAATATACATCTTAACAACTTTTTATAGCCATATACTTCTCAATATGGTAAAAATGAATATGCCTATAAATAAACTCAAATATGTGTATAGCTGCTTGGTACCATAAAAGTGAGAGAAAAAAAGCCCTTATAAACCTGAAATGCTTGTGGTTTATCATTCTTTTTAAAAAATTTTTTTAAAATAATTCTTTTAAAGATTTTATTTATTTGAGAGAGAGAGAATGAGAGAGAAAGAACATGAGAGGGGAGAGGGTCAGAGGGAGAAGCAGACTTCCACTGAGCAGGGAGCCAGATGTAGGACTCGATTGCGGGACTCCAGGATCATGACCTGTGCTGAAGGCAGTCGCTTAACCAACTGAGCCACCAGCCAGGCCCCCTGTTCTGTTTTAATTAGAAATGACTTTGGTATTTAATAAACATCCGTGAATTGATTTACCACAGTTGTTTTTGTTTTTTTTTTAAAGGATTTTATTTATTTATTTGAGAGAGCATGCACAAGTGGAGAGGAGAGGCAGTGGGAAAGGAAGAGGGAGAAACAGGCTTACCACTGAGCAGGAACCTGATGTGGGGTTCAGTCCCAGGGTCCTGGGATCATGGCCTGAGCCACGTATGCACCCAGCTCTTAGGTTTTAAGTAACTGAAGGATTTTGGAAACTATTTTCAAGTTGGCTTAATACAAAACATGGTTACTGCTGAAATGTTTATCAGAATAATACAAATGTAGATGTAATTCTAGTTTATTCTGTCAGTAAACCTATAAAAGTTTAGGAAGAACATAGCCAGGTTGAATAAAAATGTATGTTTATCTTAATTTCATGTCGATAACTCAGAAGACATAGCTATTTTTATTGAACCAACAATATTGAACTATTCTCATTTGCCAAAGGTTTACTTAAATGTTTGTTACCTTGCAGTCTTAAGGTATTTGGTTTAGTTTCTATTAAAAAAAAAAACCCAAAAAACAAAAAACTTTTGAAAGTGGAAGTTTAATTTCCTTAATTTCTGGAAATTTTAGGAATATTTAATTTATATGAATAATTATTTACTTTCAAGCTAATTAGAATAGAACTCCTTTAAGGGATTTTATAATCTAAAGTTATAATTGGTAATACCATCTGGTGGTAGAAAAAATATTTTATATACCTATAACACATGTTACATTAAAAACATACAGTATTGAAATAGCATTCTGTAGTGACAGATATAACTACACTTGTGGTGAGCATAGCATAATGAATAGATTATTGGAATTATGTTGTACACCTGAAACTAATGTAACATTGTGTGTCAGCTATACTTTAATTTACTTACTCTACATAAATAAAATAAAATTAAATACTACAAAGGATTCATTGAAAACTACTATTGCCCACTAAGCTTATTTCAGGTTTCACATGATACAGACTACATGAGAGGTGGCTGAAAGTTTTAGGCACCCAGACATGGGGAAGTAGATGTTGGTGGTTTGAGTCCAGCTTTAGACTCAGACCTGGGATTGAATTTTTTTCTCTGCATCATAAACTTAATAATTGGGTGGTCTTGAGTCAGGTAGTTAATATCTCTGAGTCTTGATTCTTCATCTGTAAAATTGGCATAATGATACAACCTTCCTTACAAGGATGTTGTAAAAATTAAATGAGACACTATATATAAAGCACTAAGGATGCTGCTATCATTGTCATCATTATTTGCATAACTGTTTTGTATTCCGTTGGCATTTTTGGCATCATTCTGGAATGAGTAGAATTGGATGAGTAGAATTGTGGTTATGGTAAGGCACTATGGGTAAATGTCAGAATGAGCAGTTCTTTTAAGAAAATATGGAACCCAGAAGAAATCTAGGTTCCTCACTTACTGGCTCTGTGACCATGGATAGGTCATTTCTTTGCGTCTTTGTTTTCTTAATTACCAGCAAAGAAGGGACACCTGACCCAAAACCCTCACAGGGAAGTCATGAAACCAAATGGAATCATACATGTTAAACTGTTCTTAAAAATATAAAAGTACTATATGTAAATGTTACAAAGATTAAACGTTAGGGAAGTTTTGGTGAGTGTGTCTTCCAAATGGGGCCCTATCAACAGGCTACTTGAGTGCCATTGCTCACATTTTGATTAATATTGATTTTTAACTTGACCATATCATTATAAGAAGAACATTTATTTTAAGCGTACTGTGTGAAAGACATGGTGACCTACTTTCCCCTCCATACCTCTAGTACTGGAGTCAGGGAACATGGCTTCAGCACCAGCACTGTCCTGTCTAGATACGGGACTTCGGAGAGGTCAGTTGACCTCTCTAGACATCTGTGCTCATTTCCACAGTAAGGAATTGAGAGTCGTCTTTCTCTAAGCAATTCAGTGACACCCCCCGCCCCGCCCCGTCACCCATGTGTACCCTGGTTTAAGCGATCACTCTCTTGTGTGGAGTGCTGCAAGTCCTAATTGATTTGTTTAATTTTGCTGCCTCTCCAGCTTCTTCCTCCACATCTGTTTCACCTGACTGGTCAATCTTTTCCAGTGGTCATCTTTAGTACCTTTTTCTGTTGCCCTTGAGATAAAGACAAGCCCTTTCCTTTCCAGACCTGTCCTGGTCTGCCCTGCTTGCCTCTTCAGCTAAAAACAGTTGCAGCAAACATCTATCTATCTATCATCTATCTATCTATATAAACACACAAACAGACACAAATAAATAGCCTATAGCTTCAGTTTGGAAGTTTCAACCCACTGGTAGTTTATATAAAAGCTCTCATTCTTTATATTTTTACCACGGTTGTGTTTCTGGCAGATGGGGCAAGTTGAGGTTACCTGTTCAGTCAGTATGAGGACTGAAGTGTCTCCACCAGTATTTGTGGAGGAAATCTTTTAAGACTTTCTTTGCCCTGATGTGCAATCTTATGGAGACTGTGTACCAAATTTTGGGTGAGGAACTTAAGACCAAGGGCTATCTGGGTGTCTAGATAGCTCAGAGCTCATCTAGCAGATAAAAGATCCAACCTGCTTCCAAGTTTTTCTGTCTGTCTGTCTTTCTTAGAGTTCAGGAGAGCGTGTATACGCAAGTGGTGGGGGAGGAGCAGAGGAAAGGGAGAGAGAAGCTTAAGCAAGTTTCATGCCTAGTGTGGAACCCACCACAGGGCTTTGTCTAATGACCGTGAAATCATGACCTGAGTTGAAATTAAGAGTTAGACACTTAAATGACTGAGCCACCCAAGTGCCCCTCCAATTCATATTTTTAACTCAGGTCCCTGAGAACCCCTCATGAGTTTCTAGTAGGGAAAAGGGAGCCTTAATGCTCAGGTGGCTATAGGGAGTTGAGGGGTTGGAGTAGGAAGGGAAAGGTCTGATAGGGTAGATAGAGGGTTGGAGGAGATTGGGGTATTAAAGGAGGATGGATAAAGGATTCAAGGAAACTGACAGGAAGGTTGAGGGTGGTAAAAAGGATGAAGGAAGAACAGAGGGTGATGGGAAAGGAGAGGTTTTAGCTGAACCAGTTTGGGGAGGTGCCAAGTTTTGCAAGGAGGACACTGAAGTTCTAAATTGTCTCTAGTAAAGTTTTGCCATTTTTGAAGACACTGAGCTGAATTAGTGCTGTAATCGTGAAGCATGCAGTCAGTGGGAGAGGAGGGAGGGTGCTCAACAGAATGAGTTTCTTATGGGATTAAATGATTAAATCATAAATAAGAATTCAGAGGGGGGCGCCTGGGTGGCTCAGCGGGTTAAGCCTCTGCCTTTAGCTCAGGTCGTGATCTTGGGGTCCTGGGATTGAGCCCCGCATCGGGCTCCCTGCTCAGTGGGGAGCCTGCTTCCCCCTCTCTCTCTGCCTGCCTCTCTGCCTACTTGTGATCTCTGTCTGTCAAATAAATAAATAAACTCTTTTAAAAAAAAGAGAATTCAGAGGAACTGGGAAAGAGTACAAGTGTACATTGTGGATACTGTGGGTTTGCTTCCAGACCACCATAGTTAAGTGGTGCAACAAAGGAAGTCAAATGAATTTTTTAGTTTCCTGTTTTATATAAGAGTTATGTTTACACTGTACTGTATAGTCTTTTAAGTGTGCATTAGCATGATGTCTAAAAAAACAGCAAATATGCCTTGATTTTAAAAGTATAGCTAAGAAATGCTGATCATATTCTGAGCTTCCATCAAGTTGTAATCTTTTTGCTCTTGGAGGGTCCTGATGTTGATGGCTGCTGACTGATCAGGTAGGTGGTTGCTGAAGGTTGGGGTGGCTGTGTTAATTTCTTAAAATAAGAAAACAGTTGAAGTTGGTTGCATTGATTGACTCTTTCACGAACAATTTCTCTGTACCATGTGATACCATTTGATAGCATTTTACCTATAGTACAATTTCTTTAAAAACTGAAGTCAGTCCGGGTGCCTGGGTGGCTTAGTCGCTAAGCGTCTGCCTTTGGCTCAGGTCATGATCTGTGTCCTGGGGATTGAGCCCTGGCTTCCCGCTGAGCAGGAAGCCTGCTTCTCTCTCTCCCACTCCCCTTGCTTGTGTTCACTCTCTTGCTGTCTCTCTCTCTGTCAAGTAAATAAATCTTAAAAAATTCAAGTCAATCCTCTCAAACCCTGATGCTACTTTATCAGCTAAGTTGATGTAATATTCTAAATCCTTTGTTGTAATTTCTGCAGTCTTCACAGCATCTTCACCAGGAGAATCTTGATATTCCATCTCAAGAAACCACTTTCTTTGCTCATCCATAAGAAGTAACTCCTCAGCTGTTCAGGTTTTTTGAATTGAATGAGATTGCAGCAATTCAGTCACATCTTTAGGTTCCACTTCTCATTCTCATTTCTGTCACATCTGCAGTTACTTTCTCTGTTGAGGTCTTGAACCTCTAAAAGTCATCCATAAGGGTTGGAATCCAAACTCTTGTTAATGTTAATATTTTTTATCTCTTTCCATGATTCATGAATATTCTTAATGTATTCTTATATTCTTAATGAATATTCTTAATGTATTCAATATTCTTAATGGCATCTAGAATGGTGAATCCTTTCCAGAAGGTTTTCAGTTTACTTTGCTCAGATTCATCAGAGGAATCACTGTCTACGATAGCTATAGCTTTACAAAATATATTACTTAAATAATAAGACTTGAACGTTGAAACTGCTCCTTGCTCTGTGGGCTGCAGAATGGATGTTGTGTTAGCAGGCATGAAAACAGCATTAATCTTGATGGACATCTCCATCAGACCTCTTGGGTGACCAGGTGCATTGTCAACAAGCAGTAGTATATATATATATATATATATATATATATATATATATATTTTTAAAGATTTTATTTATTTATTTGACAGAGATCACAAGTAGGCAGACAGGCAGGCAGAGAGAGGGGGGGAAGCAGGCTCCCTGCTGAGCAGAGAGCCCAATGCGGGGCTCAATCCCAGGACCCTGGGATCATGACCCGAGCCGAAGGCAGAGGCTTTAACCCACTGAGCCACCCAGGCGCCCCTAGCAGTAATATTTTGAAAGGCATTTTTTTCCTGAGAAGTGGGTCTCAACAGTGGGCTTAAAACATTCAGTAAACCATGTTGTAAACAGATGTGTTGTCACCCAAGCTTTGCTGTTCCATTTACAGAGCAGGCAGAGTAAATCTGGTATAATTCTTAAACACCCTAGGATTTTCATAATGGTGAATGAGCATTAGCTTCAACTTAGAGTCACCTAACAAGAGAGTTGGTCTATCTTTTGATGATTTGAAGCCAGGAATTGACTTCTCTCCAGCTGTAGAAGTTCTAGATGGCATCTTTTCCCAATATAAGGTTGTTTTGTTTTCATTGAAAATGTATTATTTAGTGTAGCCACCTTCCTTAATTATCTTAGCTACATTTTTTGCATAACTTGGTTCTGCTTCTGTATCAGTACTTGCTGCTTTACTTTACACTTTTTTTGTTACAGAGATGGCTTCTTTCTTTAAATCTCACGAACCAACCTCTGCTAACTTCAAACTTTTCTACAGCTTCCTCACCTCTCTCAGCCTTCATAGAATTGAAGAGAATTTGGATTAGGCTTAGGGTTAAGGGAATGTTGTGGCTGGTTTGATCTATATAGACCACTAAAACTTTTTCCATATCATCAATAAGGCTGTCATGCTTTCTTATCACTTTTATCTTGAATGGAGTAGCGCTTTTAATTTCCTTCAAGAGCTTTCCCTTTGCACTCACTCCTTGGCTAACTGGTGCAAGAGGCCTAGCTTTCAGCCTCTCTCAGCTTTTGATATGCCTTCCTCACTAAGTGTGATCACTTCAAGCTTTTGATTTAAAGTGAGGGATCTGTGACTCTTTCACTTGAACACTTAGGGGCCATTGTAGGGTTATTCATTGGCCTCATTTCAGTATTGCTGTGTCTCAGGGAATACAGAGGCCTGAGGAGAAGGAGAGAGGGCAATGTCTAGTTGGTGGCACATTCAGAACACAGAAAACACTTACCAATTTTGTTGTCTTATATGGCTGCAGTTTGTGGTGCCCTAAAATAATTAGAGGAGTGGCATTGAAGATCACTGATCAAAGATTATCACAACAAATAAAATGATAATGAAAATGTTAGAAATATTGGGAGAATTACCATAATGTGAAATACGTACGTGAAGTGAGCAAATGCTGTTGGAAAAATAGCACCAATAGACTTGCTTGATGCAGAGTTGCCACAAACCTTTAATTTGTAAAAAAAAATGCAGTATTTGGGAGGTGCAGTAAAGTAAAGTGCGAAAGAATGAGGTGTGCCTGTATTCCCTTGTGATGAGCCAAGAAAATTCCCACTATAATCTCCACTGGAGGAGTCAAGGGATAATAGAATAGCTGGGAATATTCCTACTCAGGAGTCAGGGTGTGATTCTCAAAGAGCCAAAGAGAAAAGTTTCTTTACCGGAAAATATCGAAGTACCATGTTGCAACAGACTAGATGTCTGGAGCACTGGTTCAAGAGCTGACCTTAAGGAAAGATACGTGAATCTCTGGACAAGAAAGGAATTTAAATATCATTATCAAAGTGGGGGTTGTATGTGTCCACTGGTGAAGTCCAGCCCTCATCCAAGTCATGTCACCATACAAATATCAAAAATAAATCCCTACTTAGGGAGATTATTCAAAAAGATTATTGTAATAGGTAGAATATTCTGACCACAAGATATATAGGTGTCTCAAGAGCAAGCACAAAAAGACTTTTCTCTGGAGGTGAATAGTGCCAGGAGGAACTTTTTGGGAGAATGGGATGAGCTGGTGGGAGTTAGAGATGACGTGGCCACAGTAATTTAACAAGAGATGTTTTTTTTCTTGTGGTCACCTTATATTCAGAATGAGTCCTTAAGAGAGGGTGTTCTGTGTTTTGCTTAAGCTGAGAGCTAGCTAAAAAGTTCAGAGGTCTGTGGGGAGGAGATAAGCTTGACTAAACTTTGAACAAGTCAATAGGTAAGTAATGGGCATTTGTGAACACTTGGCCAGAATTAATGTAAAATCCTTTTGGGTTTATGATAAATATATTGTTGGATCAGGTTCTGCAGAATTCCTTTTGGATATTAGTAGATATATTTACCATATCACTGTCAGGCAGTGAACTCTTGCTACGTATTGGGGATAAACTTATATTGCTCCTGTTCCCAAAGGGCAGAGATCCTAGTTGAAGTAGAAAATATCTTCTTGAAAATGCTAATATCAGAAAAGTGGGAAAGACTGTAAGAGCTCAAAGAAGGAAAGCTGAAGCAATTGGGAAGATTCATGGAATAGATAAGATTTGAATCTGCCTTGAAGAGCTTGCTTGCTGGGATAATGAAAGGGAGGTATGGAGTGGGCAGGAGAATGAATACGCTATAGTAATGTAGTGTGATGTCCTCACAGTCAATCTGTTCAAAACCAGCTTGTATGATGCGGAGGCTATAAAATTAAATTAGAATCTTAGGTAGAAGTCACCTGGTGGTGGCCTGAAGTATTGAGACTTTTTATTTTAGGCAAAGGAAATCAGAAAGCTTTTTGAGTTGGATCAAGTAGAAGTACTAAAAGTGGAAAATGGTGGGAGAGTGTTGAGATCACTTACTATTAAGGTAGTTTAGGCATAAGATCATGAAGGTGTAGAGTAGGATAGTGGTTCTGAAAATGGAAAAGAGGCAGATTTAAGGACATGCCAAAGAAGAGTGAGTGGGACAGTATTTGGCAGACTGGGGGAAAGGGAGGTGTCAAAGAGGGTGTCCACTGTGTACCCATAAGATTAGGAAAATGGTACCACTGACTTTTGAAGATATTTATGTATATGTATATGTATGTATGTATATATACACACACACACACGCACACGTGTGTGTGTGTGTGTATGTGTGTGTGTGTGGTTTTTGGCAGGTTGTGGGGGAGGTGATGAATTTAATTTGATGTATGGAAGAGATGGCCAACAGATGTTACAGGTGCAGTACTGAAGGTTAGGCTGGAAATGATGATGATTTGATAATTATCTGAATAGAGTTACTTTATTAACTAGGTGAACTTGCAGATTTTCTCTTCTGTTCTTTACATTTCTGGAACAAGAGACAATATTGGGCATACCCATATTTGAGAAGTGGGAGGAAGATTTGAAACTAAAAAGCAGGTGAAGCATGACCAGAAAAACAAGAGTAAATGTATTATAAGGAGAATTTTACATAGGTAGGGTTATGGTCAACATTGTTGCTAAATAGAGGTCAAAAATAAGGACTGAGAAAAGGCCACTGGATTTGCTTCTGGAGACTTGGCGAGAGCAGTTTAAGGTGAGTGTTGGGTGGGAAATTAGTCTAAGTTAGACTAAGATGGTAGTATGAAGTGTATTTAATACTGTAAGATTTTGTGGCTAGGAGAAATATAATTCTCGTGGTGGTAGCAAGGTTAGGGTTATTAGAACAAAGTTTTTTGATAGCAGGCATCTGGCAAGAGCCATTGAAGACACAAGAAATAGGGAATAATCCATAGAGCAAAGTTGCAGAGAGGAAGTAGAGAGACTGAATCAAAAGTATTGCTTCAACCATAAAAAGGAGAAAAGGTAACTTGTCGTTTGTGACTGAAGGCAAGATAAAGGAGGTTGTGTGGGATATATAGAAATTTTTGAGAAGTTCAAATTAAGATATTGGGGATATATGACATTTACCTTGCTTCCTGTCTCACTGAGATTATTTTAGGAGATTATCTGAGATGGAAGGATTCAAGGCATGGAATTTTTCTTTAGGAAAGCAGAAAAAGTTTAGAAAGGCTACTAGAGAAAGTTTGGTAGTAAGTTAATAAAGGAATGAGGATTCCTAAGCATCTATGCAGGTTCCACTAAAGGGATATGTTGGCAGATATTTGGATTATCTGGCTATTAGGAAGTTAGAAGGTAAGCTCTTTAGAATGGAAGTTAATGGAATGCATGGCATATATGCTACAACTGTGTGTGTGTGTGTGTGTGTGTGTGTGTGTGTGTATCCACTGTATTTCTTTCATAGATTAAAACAATATTATCAGTCAAATTATACCTTTCAGATATCTCATTTAATATATTGTTGAATAGATATTGGTTGTAATATTGTAGAAAGTATTCAAGTATCAGAAGGGTGGTTAGACAGGGTGAACCCTGGATTTCCTTTTAATAGTTGGTAGGTTCACACAGTGTTCTTTATTTTTTTGAAAAGATTTTAAAGTAATCTCCACACCCAACATGGGGCTCCAGACTCACAAAACCAAGATCAAGAGTCACATGCTCTACTGACTGAGGCGGGTTGGCGGTCCTACAAATAGACACTTAGAAATCTTAATTATAAATAGTACTGCTCAGTTAAAAGAAGTTAACTTGTCCCGCAATCTCAGCCCTCTTTTTTTACCCCTTGTATGTAGAAGCCTTTTGAGATCTTAAATGATCAGAAAGGTTCTTTGGATTTTGTAGACCAAATATTCAGTAGAAATATTAATGTTTGACTTGAAAGTCATAAACAGATTTAGCTAATACCTCATGCCCCATACAGATTTAGTACACAGTTTTCCAAGGATAGTGCCATAAAGAAAGATGTTCAATGAATATTAGATTATTATCACTTTTGGATTTTAAATTGTAGGTTCTCTCAGGCAGTTGTTTAGCCTGCTTAGCCCTGTGTAGTACTTAGCATTGTGCCCCTAACTAATGGAGACCCTTTTCCTGATTTTTGTAATTGGTTCATAGCATGAAGGGCTCAGTATAAGAGAGTGCAGTAGACACTGGGTACTCATAAATCATTGTGATGAATGAAGGCATGAAATTAGTTAAAAGTGAATCTGTGAGGGAAATTTATTAATTTGCCAAAGGCAGTATTAGATAAACAGAATAAGCAGACAGGGCTCTTAGTCACTTTTTAAAAAAGCTATCCACCTGTTTGTTTTTGATTAAGACAGATGGATTTAAGCTTAGTAGGGGAATTCATGTTATACTTCAAGATGAAAATCATGGACTTTCTAACTCCACTTGGCAGCCATAATCCATAAACTGGATTATAGATTCATAAACTGGATAAACATCACTTTTTTCTTCATACTTTTTTAAGCACCTTAATTTTTTTGAAATTAAATTCTTAAACAAGGTAGTGGTTACATTTAAATGGTACTTGGTATTGCCTTTGGATGACACAGTTTTAGACCTTTAGTTAAGTAATCGTGAGAGAAGATTGTGTACTATTGCATAACTCTGTTATTATTTTTCCTCCCCTCATTTGTATTCTTTATCTCAGCCTTTAGATCTGTGCTATCCAATACAACCACTTGTCTATTTAAATTTAAATGAATTAAGGTTAAATAAAGATATAATTTCTTTTTTGTTTTTTAAAGATTTTATTTATTTATTTGACAGACAGAGACCACAAGCAGGCAGAAAAGCAAGCAAAGAGAGAGGAGAAAGCAGGCTCTCCACGGAGCAAAGAGCCCGATGCGGGGCTCGATCCCAGGACCCTGGAATCATGACCTGAGCCAAAGGCAGAGGCCTTAACCCACTGAGCCACCCAGGCGCCCCAAGATATAATTTCTTAGTCACACTAGCCACATTTCAAGTGCTCTCTAGCATGTGGCCAGTGGATACTGTATTGCCCAGTGGAGAGTATATTTCTATCATCAGAGAAAGTTCTTTTGGATAGTTGCGCTCAAGATCTTTAATTACTAATGATGCCAGGAAAGTACATGTCAGGAACTTGGAAAAGACACATAAAAACTCCCCAAACCATAGAATTTATATAACTTACAATTCTACCAGTTTCAGCTTTTTCAAAGTTAAATAGTATTTCTTTAGGATAGGCCTTATATTTAGTTTTGATATTAGGTCTCATTCAGAGATCATTCTTTTTTCTTTTTTTTTTTAAGATTTTTAAAATTTATTTGACAGAGAGAGAGTACAAGCAAACAGAGTGGTAGGCAGAAGGAGAGGGAAAAGCAGGCTCCCCACCGAGCAGGGAGCCCGATGCGATGCGGGGCTTGATCCCAGGAGCCTGGGGTCATGACCTGACCTGAAGGCAACCACTCAACAGACTGAGCCACCCAGGTGCCCCCAGAGATCATTCTGATAATAACGGAAAACAGAATAAAATAGTTGTGTTAAAAACGGCCTCTGCCAGATTGATTATTTAACAGGTTTATTAAGATATAATTGATAATACAATAAATTGTGCATATGGAAAGTGTATTTAATAAGTTTTGATAAATATACCTCTCTCGAACTGTCCTCATAGACATAATACACCTATTATCTGCAGGTTTCCTCGTGCCTCTTTATAATCTCTCCCTATATAATCCCTTTCTTTTTTACCCTTTTTGTCTACCTCGAGACAACCACTGATCTGCTTTCTTTCACAATAGAGTAATTTGAATTTTCTAAAATTTTATATAAATGGAGTCATGGGGGGGAGGTCTGACTTCTTTCACTGTATATGATTATTTTGAGATTCACATGTTATATGAGATCCCATGTTACGTGTACAAATAGTTCATTACTTTATATTGTATGAATATATCACAGTTTGTTCATCCATTAATTTGTTGATGACATTTGTGTTGATCCCATTTTGGCCTTATTTCATGTAAGCTGCTATGAACATTTATGTACAGGTCTTTATATTGACATATGTTTTTATTTGTCTTGAGTAAATACCTTGGCATGGAATGGCTGGATCGTATGGTAGGATGTATGTTTAATCTTTCAAGAAACTGTCAAACTGTTATCCAAAGTGGCTGCGCCATATACATTCCCCCCGAGGAGAGTGTGAGTGTTCCACTGGCTCCATATTTGAATTCTTGGTATGGCCAAACTTTTTAATTTTATGTGACAGACTGTTTTAATAAGAAAAGACTGACCTAATAGAATTATTTCCTTGCTCTTGCAACTTTTTGTATTTAAATGCTGCAAAAATAGTATTTTGTTTGTGAAGAGACTTTAAGACAGTCTTCTATAGATTTATTTGCTCTTATTTTTTATAGTATTTGTTCACTAATGTTGATTTGAAACTCAATTTATAGGAACCATTACATTTCCTTTCTTTTTACTTACATATTTTTCTTTTTTTGTTCTAGCGGCCCCTTTGTTGCTTTATGCAAACAGACGGGACTTGCGATTGGTTGATGCTACAAATGGCAAAGAGAATGCTACAATTGTAGTTGGAGGCTTGGAGGATGCAGCTGCGGTGGACTTTGTGTTTGGTCATGGCTTGATATACTGGAGTGATGTCAGCGAAGAAGCCATTAAACGAACAGAGTTTAACAAAACTGAGAGTGTACAGAATGTTGTTGTCTCTGGATTATTGTCCCCTGATGGGTTGGCATGTGATTGGCTTGGAGAAAAATTATACTGGACAGATTCTGAAACAAATCGGATTGAAGTTTCTAATTTAGATGGATCTTTACGAAAAGTGTTATTTTGGCAAGAGTTGGATCAACCCAGAGCTATTGCCTTAGATCCTTCAAGTGGGTAAGTTTTGTGCAAGGTACAGACCATTTTGCATCTGTTTCCTGGTTTCCATTTGCTAGCATAGACAACCCCCACCCCCATCCCCAAGAGAAAAGAAAGATCAAAAACTAAATTTCAGTTTCTTTGAGCTTCTTTGTCAAGTAGACTTGAATGTGGGAAATTACGTTGTGTTCTTCAAGTAAGATGTTTCTGTAGATTTTGTGATAATTGTGTTTCTGACATTATTTATGGGATAGCCATAGATAGAGTTTTTGCATTTAATAATTACGAGAGGATAATTAGAAGGCAGAGAAGAAGGGATGAAGACCTAACAAGAGTAGTATTTGATAGCTCAAGACAATGTAAAACAGTCTGATGGATCTTATAACTTTTAGTGTATATGCAGTCATTTTGTTATACTAGTATCTTTTTATTAAACTTTGAAGTATTATTTAATATGTCAGTATTGAATGAAAAACAAAAATTCAGTTGTTAAACAACTCATTTCTATTTAGTTAAACATATATGTGCTGTAAAGGTTTAAATGTTTATTTTCTAAAGAGAAGGGAAACTTCAAGCTATGGGTAAATCCCATTAGAAAATGTGAACTGTCATCACATGCTTCTGTTACTATGCTTCACTTCTGTCATATAACATTCCTTGATACTTGTTTATTGAATATGTTGTTATGCCAGAGTCTGTCATGATAGATTACTAAACATTAACCTGAAATGAGTTACTTGTAATTGTTTAAAATATAAAGATAAGTAACTTGCAAATAACCATCTTAACACTCTGTTTTCTTTGACTTTCAAGTATGTTGGAATGCTTTAAAACACATTTATAGAAGGAAGTGGATTAATACTATGTAATAGAATGTGGGGTAGAGAATGAAAGAAAGTTTTATGTGTGCTCCTTTGTCTTGGTATCAGGCCTTACTTGGTGACAAAGTTTAAAGCAGATGCCATGTTGTAGGAAAATGAAAAGATTTGTCTGTCCCTGAAAGATAATGTGGGTAATGCTGTAGTGAAACTTTAGGGAGAGAAGTTCAGGAACACATATATGTAATTTGTATAATATATAAAAAATATATTTTTTAGAGGGACATTAAGAGGTATCTGCTGAAGTCAGATGTTCTCTTAATAAAGCATCAGAAAGTATTGTGACTCTCGTGGTAGGAAAAAGGGTTGACTGTCCCAAGGAGGAGGTCAGAGATGTTGGATATGCAGTTAACTGTACTGATGAAAAATTTGGTTGCTGAGAACTTGCAAGATACTTTCGAGAAATGGAATCTTTGTTTTGCCAACAGTTTGTGAGTCGCAGAGAGTGTTGAAATGTTTGTGAGGTTACTGCTTTATAGAATACACACGGGTTTTGGTGCTCTCAGTGGTCATTAGGGAATAGTACTTTGGTGAAAAGAGAAATATTTCTTAAAAAATTGTTTTTGACAAATTTAATCTTATAACTGTAAGGGCAGTAATGGCAATTTAGCCAAATATCTTTTAAATAGTATGTTTAGAGCTCTGCTTTTTTTGTACTATTGTTGGGGAGGGAGGACGGAATATCTTTAAGGATTTACAATCTGTTTAAGGACAGAAAACTTGGACAAGAGAACTTTTACTTCTTCAAAAGCATGTTTATTTGTATTATACAGTATGTATGTGGAGAGAGGAAGAGTGTTAAAGGGAATTGGAAGGGCCACAGGAGCTCTTACGGAGAAGGGGTGGATAGTATAGCTTGGTTACCACAATTCCATAGCAGCATTTAGATCATTTCTACAAGGAATAATGATTTTATGATAGTATATATTCAAGGGAGCCGAATTTATAGGGAACTCTTGACTACTCAGGATCTAATCATCTAATGATTAAACGAATCATTCTCATTTTGTATCCTAAACTAATGAGCTTTACTTCTTGGTGTCAGGTCTGATAAGTGTCTTAGGGAGTAAGTTTATCATACTATTAAAAAATACATTAGAGTTTCTGTGGCTTTAGTTTACCCATGATACTTAGCAGCATTGAAGGTGAGAAACTGCCAGTGATTTAGCTGATCAAGAATATTATTGAAAGAATCAATAAAAGTGTGCATTGAAGGTAGAAAGTAGTGTTATTTAAGCTTCTAAGGGATAATCAGTGAACACTTTTTCCTGAGGCCTTAAATTTTGGTCAAATATTCAGTGAAATATTTTTTTCACTATTTTTGATGGTTGTGGTTAGTGTTGCTTATGTGTACGAATGTGTGAAAATTTACCCTCTCCCCCCGTTCTTAAAATCTTTTTTAATTTTTGGAAAGTTATGTGTCATGTGGCTATTTTTAAAATCACACAACTGAAAATTAATAGAATGCATCCAAATGGTATACATTTGGTAATTAGTATGATGGAGTGTAAAATTATATTTTAAACTCATGCATTTAAAAATACATTCTATCAGTCTGCAGTGTTGATCTTAGATTTATGGTAAGGATTGTGGTTTTACTGGAAAAGTAATTTTAGATTGAGTACATCACTTATCAAACAGAAGAAATGATTTCCAGATTTATTTTTGGGGAGAGAAAAGAAGTTTACTTTCCAGAGAAAGTACATGAAAACAGTGCTGAAGAAAAGTGTAGGCTTTATCAGAGTTCCAGCATCCTGGGTTATAA
Organism: Martes martes; assembly: GCF_963455335.1. Taxonomy (NCBI): domain Eukaryota; kingdom Metazoa; phylum Chordata; class Mammalia; order Carnivora; family Mustelidae; genus Martes; species Martes martes. Next base: position 55,284,545 of record NC_137895.1, on the reverse strand, counting down.
GGTTCAGAAGAGCTGACTGAACTCTCTCACATCAGCTTATGTAAAAGGAAAGCTATTGAATGACTGGTATTGTTTGAGCCCTGGGAACTAGTGCAGACATCTGTGTGCTTTCGGATGTATGGAGTTCTTTGTGTAATCAGTCCATTTAGCCTAGACTGAAGGAAGATTTTTATTTCCCTCCTGAAATTTGGCCTCTGTTAGTCTGAGATTTTTTTTTTTTTTTTCCTTTTGAGTGATGGCAGTGTAGAATTCAGAATAAGGAACAGGAAAACCTGTGTATAGAAATTGTTGTAGGGATGAACAAACATACTTAGAGCAGTATCCTTTTAGTGAGGTAATTCCTGACTATTTGACTGCTCTACTTGTGGAGTTTCTTAGTCTGTTCCACAATGACTGAACTAATCTTAGTGATGTTGAGGGCCAGCTGTTTCAGGTACAAATAAAATAGTTTTAAGGGTTTTTTGTTGTTAAGGATATCTGTACATATTCCAGATTCTTCTGAATATTTTTTAAAAAGTTAAACTTTAGTGATTCAGTCTGAAGTGAATTCATACTGAACAGCTTTGAGAGATACTTTTAAAATATATTTTTATCATCAGGAATATTTATAATACTAAAAGTTCTGCTTTAAAAATGCTTGCAGAATTAACACAATGGAAAAAATAATGTATAATTTCCCTAACAAGTATGTATGTATATATGTATGTACGTATGCATGTATGCACACACACACATATATAATTGTCATATCTTGAGTATGTTTAGAAGTATTTTCTACACTGGTGTGTTCCAGCTGACTAAAATCATTCCTACCACATAACAGTGTTCAATAAATATTTTTGAGCAACCGGACCTTATACTTCCTTTCACAATCCTGTTAGTTTTCGTTGTTAGAGGAGAAAGTATTTTCTAAGCAAGTACAAATTTTAGCATCGTTCCATGAATTCTACCCCAGTATGGTTTTGATTATAATTGTTTATTTAAAGCATATTTAAGATTTTTAGTTGTTTCAAGTTATCAAGACAATAGAGCTTGTTTCGTGTCACATCTAGATCTCTTATTTACCAGCAAGTCACTTTATTCTTTTGGACTTTAGTCCAAAACATTGTTTGAAAGTGAGAGATTTAAATAAGTACTCTGTATCTATTTTAAAATTTTTATTTTACAATTATGGACATTATACAAGTCCATTATTTAGGTATGCTACACTTAGAATGTGTTTCTACAGAACAGATTTTTTTTAAGTTTTATTTTATTATTTTATTTTATTTTATTATTTATTTGTCAGAGAGAGTGCACACAAGCAGGGAGGAGCAGAGGCAGAGGGAGAAGCTTCTCCCCACTGCACAGGGAGCCCGATGTGGGACTCCATCTGAGCCAAAGGCAGCCGCTTAACCGACTGAGCCAGCTAGGCGCCATATGGAAGAGAGTCTTGAAATTTTGTTTCTGTTGTCCTTATTGTATAAGTCATCATACTCAACCTCCTTTTTTATGGCTGTTTGACCCCTAACACCAGTTTGCTGATTCCACTGGATGTAAATTAGAAAATACTTTAAAATTTCAAAAGATTCTTTTTGTTTAAAGAATGAAAGTGTAGCCAGTTACTTTCAGGCAAATTACATAGATTCAATATAGTTTGGTCGTGGGGTTTTTGAGATTGTCCCAAATTTAAGAGAAATATGTTAGAACAGCCACTAATCCAGGAAATCTGGAGTATTGGCTTGGCTTTACCAGCCTCTGGGATATGATTCAAAGCCCTTGACAATGGAAAAACACACAAACAACTTTTTAAGAATAAATAAGTATGTGTATATATGTGTATTCTCAAATGTTAGTGTAGGGTTTTTCCCTTTACTTAAAAAAAACAACCCTCACCCAATTTTTAGTTCTTTATATCCAGTGATATCCATTACCCTCTCTTAGACTGAGTTGTAATTATGTAGTCAAATTTTTTTATGTCCTGTATCTTCAGGCCCACTTTTATTGAAGAAACATTGAAAGGGAATATTTGTAGTATAACTAAATGACTTTAACTAGCCCTGTCTCTTAATAGCTTTGCTTTTTAAAGAAGAGCTTTCCTTGCTTGTAGCACTGACCTTTTTCTTTCTTTTTCTTTTTCTTTTTTTTTTTTTTAAGATTTTATTTATTTATTTGACAGAGAGATCACAAGTAGGCAGAAAGAGGGGGAAGCAGGCTCCCTGCTGAGGAGATCCCAAGACCCTGAGATCATGACCTGAGCTGAAGGCAGAGGCTTCATGCACTAAGCCACCCAGGTGCCCCTAGCACTCATCTTTTAATTCAGTCTTAGCAGAAAGAAGAACGAAATTTTGTGAGATTCAAGAATAGGATACCCCCCCTTTTTTTTTAAAAGATTTTATTTTATTTATTTGATAGACAGAGATCACAAGTAGGCAGAGAGGCAGGCAGAGAGAGAGGGAGGAAGCAGGCTCCCTGCTGAGCAGAGAGCCCGATGCGGGACTCGATCCCAGAACCCTGGAATCATGACCTGAGCCGAAGGCAGAGGCTTAACCCACTGAGCCACCCAGGCGCCCCAAGAATAGGATACCTTTAACTGAGTTTTGGCTTTCTGTATTTTGGTGGTCTTACGTACCTTGCTCTATTCCACTGTGACTGGCTCTTTAGAAATGTAGTAAATTAGTTTTGACTGGCACCAAATATTTGTGCCATTGAGCCTTTAAGATTTTAGAAGGAGGAGTTTGCCAGATAGCTAATTTGTGAAATAGGAATAAAATGATTGTCTTTTTAAAAAAATAATTTATTAGAATGCATGCACACGATAGAGAGCGCGCTCCAGTGCGCGCGCGTACAAGCCAGGGGAAGAGGCAGAGGGAGAAGCAGACTCCCCTTGAGCAGGGAGCCCAACGCAGGGGCTCCATCCCAGGACTCTGGGATCATGACCTGAGCCCAAGGCAGACCTGGTAAACTGGGGAAGCCTATTTTCTACCCATTAAATCCTAGACCTGATAGGGAATCTTGAGGATCTTATAGCTAAATGCCTTCACTTTGAGGCTGAAGAAACCAAGGCCTTGGCTAAAATAGGAGACAGCCAGATTCTTAGTTGAGATTTTCCAATTCCACATTTGGTGCTTTTTTCTTCATGAAAAGTATCTTGCTAAAGCAGTGTGTTTTGTTTTACAAATTGAATTACTTTAAAAATGCAATGTGTTAGCTTTATTTAAAGGAGGCTTTTATAAATTCTTTGTTTTTAGATTTACTCTATCAGTTTCTTATTTTACCATTGCTTTTTGCATCCACTTAATCCATTTGGGTTCAGTTTCCTTCTGCTCAAAGTATGTTCTTGAGTATTTCTTTCAGCAAAAGTTGCTTAATGGTAAACTCTTGGTCTTCACCTGAAAATGTGTTTAATTTGCCCTCATTCTTGAATGATAATGAGTTGATGCTGGAATCTGGATGATAGTTATTTTCACTCAGTTGTTGGAGGGTATTATGATTTTACTTGTTGCTGTGAGACATCTGATATTTCCTAATTATTGTTGCTTTGTAAGTACTTTATCTATTTTTTTGTTTGTTTTCCTGGTTCTTTAAAAGCAGCCCCTATGCATCTCTTAAGTTTTTATATTCTGTAGCTTTTCCTACCCTGTGTCTAGTTGTGGCTCTATTTTTATATATCCTGATTAGAATTCATGTTTGTAGAATCTAATCATTATTGTTATCCGATAGTTCTAGAAACTTACTATGCATTATTTCTTAACTTTTCCTTCATCATCCTTAGATTCCCTTGGAACTCCTGTTTGATGTATGATGGACTAATTTTGTGCTCCATGCCTCTTGATCTTGCTTTCATATTGTCTCTCTCTTGGCTACTATGTGGTTTATTTTTTCACTTGTCTTCCAGATAACTAATTTAAAAAAACATGAGTTCATGTTGATATCGCTGCCACAATCCAGTTCCAATCCACCACCACAGTATTACATTATAGTTTTGGCCCTTTCCTTTTTTGGTCAATTCTGTGACAGTGAGAAACCTGGTTTATCAATATAAATACCAAATATTTATCAGATATACAATAGATTGTCATATATTATTCGTAGTGTGCAAGGATTTCAGAATTGCTAACCTGTACTCTTGTGAGCAACAAATTTACTCTCTAGAGTACAATACTATGAAACTATTGTCTGCAGAGTTAAAATACTGTTTTCCAAATTTATTTGGGTAATTTCTTTCTTACCTGTTGCAATGTGGCTGTATTATTCATTCGTAATATATTTATCATGGTTTGTATTCATTTTGAATATCCGCCTCAATATCCTACCTGATTTTAAGTATTGATTTATATTGGAGTTATGTGAAACAGTTGCCACGTTTTTGAGAGTTAGAGATAACATGAGTTAGACTGTGAGTAGTGTCCTTCCTCCCCATCCTTCTACCCTTGTCCTATTCTCCCTTTCTCTCTTGTCTGTTCCCTCTTATTTATAGATACCTTACTCTTACTAATTTTTGGTTTTATCCTCTTGAAATCCTTTTTTGCACAAATGAACTAATACATGAGTGTTTTCTTATATTCTCTTTTTTTCTTACATGAAAGGGTAACATACTAAAGTGCTCCTTGGCATTATCTCTTTTTTACTTAACAATACATCCTGAATATCATTCCATAGAGCTCTTCCTCATTCTTTTTTACAATGATTATAGTATTCCATTGTATGAATGTACCATAGTTCATTCAACCACCCTCTTATGTTTAGACATTTAGGCTGTTTTGTTAGCTCAGATATTTTAAAGCAAACCCACACAGTGATCCCTCACTCGTGAATGCTTCATTTTACATTCCTAAAAGAGAAAAACATTTTCTTCCATAACCACAGTACTATAATCTTCCAGACACTCCAAAATGAACAATTCTTTAATATTCTAAATTACTCAGTCTACATTTAGATATGCAAAATAGTCTCAGAAATGTCCTTTATGGTTGATATGTTTGAATCAGGATCCAAAGCAAGGTTCACAAGTTGCATTTGGTTATGCCTCTTAAGTTTCTCTAGAACAGCATCCCCTCCATCCCCCTCCCTTTTTTTTCTCTCAGCCTTGACTTATTGGAAAGATTGTGCAGTTGTCCATTAGAATGTTTTAGATTTTGGATTTTCTAAGAGATTCTTGTGATGTTTAACTTAATTTTATTCTTTTGTATTTCTTATAAAATGAGATTTAGAATAGAAGACTTAAGTGACAAATTCAGTTTTTGTCATGAATATTTCATAGGCAGAACAGTACTGAGTACTTTGTATTCATCACATCAGAAAGTATATAATGTCTTGTCCTACTTACAGTGATACTGAGATTGTTCAGTGGGTTCAGATGCTGAAATTAATATCTTTATTATAAAGTTGAGTTTTTCCTCTTGTATCCTGTGAATAATTTGTGGGATGATCCTTCTGTACCATACCAATATCCATTTCCTCATCACTTGATTGTTTTAACACCCACTGAGGATCATTTTTTGTGTTACTTCATTAGGGATATTTGTTACTGTTTTATGATGTTTTATCGCATGTATTGTATTCCATCTTTTATGTGTTTTAATCATTTTAAATATTTACAGTTTCTATCAGGTTGGTCAGTTGTCTGAAGTTCTTAGAAATTCACTTCTTCTTTTTTTTTTTTTTTTTTTTTTTTAGAAATTCACTTCTGTTCTTTGTTGTATTTGCTGATTCTTGCTTAAGGTGAACTGTTTCCTTAGATGTCATATAGTTTGGTTTATGAGCTGATCTTCAGAAGGGTTGTCAAGAATCCTGAGTGGCCTCATGGGGGTGCATATTCCTTCAGAGAGGTTTTAGTTTGTTTCTGCCAGAGACCCGAGGGGTGTTTCCAGGAACAATTTTATTTTTTCTTTGTAAATTAAAGTATAATTTCTATACAGTAGAATGCATAGACCTTAATCGTGCAGTTTTGACAAATGTGTTCATCTCTATTATCATCTCATTCAAGCAGAGATTACTTTTTATTCTTATTTTTTTGAGTTAGAAGTTCCTGTACCATGTACTGAGAATTAATTCAAATTCTAAACCTATGTGAGCGAGCATTGTGGTTACAGAGTTTTTGGTGATTTTTCCCACCTTTCCAGAGCTTAGGCCAAGACTGTGAAGAGCTTCTTTGCCTTTCTCTGCCAGTGGCATATTTTTCTACTTCATTGTTCCCTGAGGGTCTGTGCTTTGTGCAAGAATCTTACTTCTAACACAATGCTTCTTATGTGTCTGGGCTTTATCTTCCCTGTTTCCCTGTGGAAACACAAGTCCCTCAGTTTCTGAGATGAGAAAATCCTGCAGGATTGTTGTAGCATCAAACATGCACTGCTTTTTACCTCCCTGTTCATTTTTGGCTCTCTGTAGATTTCTCCTACTTTCACGATACCTTAGCTGTACATTTAAGAGTGTTTATATATTTTTATTTTGTGTATATGTATTAGTCTTTTTGGGGTTTTAACAAAATACTGCCTAGTAGCTTATACCTGGTGGCTTATAATGACAGAAATTTATGGAGTCTAGGAAGTCCAAGAATAAGATGCCAGTGTGGTCCCTTTCTAGTAAGGGCCCCTCTCTGGTTCATAGCTGGTGCCTTCTTGCTGTGTCCTCCCGTGGTGGAACAGCCTAGGGTTTGCTTTGTAGCTCTGTCCTCATGACTAAGCACCTCCCAAAGGCCCCACATGCTAATACTGTCAACTTTGAGCATTAGGACTTCAACCTGTGAATTTTGAGGGAACGCAAACATTCAGACTGTAGCAATGTATAAATCAAAGAGACTAACCAGTGGTTCTAGAGGTTTTGTGAAAGGAGGAATTTCTGGTTATTTTGTTACTAAATTATCAGAAATAGAAACTCTGACTTTCATGTTTTTAAATACTGCCTTTTCTTATTGTGGATATATGTACATAATAGTTGAGCATTATTCATACTTACTAATAATGTGTATTAATGACTTCTTTTAATTATAGGTAGGATTATATAAGTAACTTCAAGGATCATGAAGTGATTTATGATCTAGTATAGATCTGATTCACTTAGTTTTTATGACTCAATTCTAAATGTTTTCTTAATTAGCCACCATTGTGTGTAATTACATCTTGTAAAGGATGAAAATTTATCCCTTCAGTTTAGGTTTATTGAATATTTTTGAATATTTTTGTTAGGGGAGACTGAATTCAGATTGAGTAATATGCTAGATTAGGGGTTTGTGAATATTTTGGAAAATTTATTATTTTACCCTTACCTAATTTTAGACATTATATGCTTTGGAATGTAATAAATTTGTATAAGACAAATTTGTATAAAATGGCTGGAATGTAGTCTGATTGTTGGTTGAGATATTTTTACTTTCTGGCATAAGAAATTTTGATGTTTTGAAAACTTAATATTTTCTTTACTTACTGTAATTACTTCCTAATTTAAAAAAAGCCTGTCTTCTACCCTTCACTTCATTTAAAATTTATTTTCCAGAAAGTATTGCAGTGAATATCAGGCCAGATACAGTGATAAAATTACATTTGTATGGAAACTAGTGAACAGCATTTAACAACCTGGTACTGGTTCATGATTTTTGATGAATAGCAGATGTGAATACTACGTTGAACTGGCGCTGTAACCATGTATATTTAATTCTTCAGTATCAAGTAAGAATGTTTATCTTCTCTTAAGTCAAAGCCAAAATAGCACGCATTGAAGCCAAAATAAATTAGGGGCCAAATAGACCACATAATTGGAGAGTTAGTAATAATTGTTGGTGAAGAGAGATTTCTTCTATATGAGCCTGTAGCCTGGTTTTTGAGAAGCCACAGGATATATTTATCAGACACTCTTGCATTTCCTAAAGGATACTAAAATTAGCTTTAAAAAAAAATAATACTGATAAAAAAGCCTTTGCAGAATATATACACAGCTAGTCGAATTTACCAACTTTATTGGTAAGTACTTTTAGGTAATCATAGGTTTCTAAGCTAGGTTAATTGCCCAAACAAAAGAAGTAAGCCAAACCAAACCTACTCCTTAATATGTGCACCCCAATTATTTTTTATTTTTGGAAAGATAAAGTGATGTAGTCAAGAAGTTTACCTCATAGTCTAATTTTTTTTTTTTAAAGATTTACTTTTTTATTTGAGAGAGAGAGCGTATACATGTGACTGGGGGGTTGCAGAGGGAGAGAATCTCCAACCAGACTCCCCACTGAGTGCAGAGCCCTGCACTGGGCTAGAACCCCACACTGGGCTTGATCCCCACACTGGGCTTGATCCCATGACCCATTAGACCAATGACCTGAACCAAAACCAAGAGTCAGGTGCTCAGCCAAGCCACCCAGGTACCCCAACCTCATAGTCTAATTTTTAATCGCTGATTTAAGGGGAAGGTTTGAAGCCTCAGTGTCAAATATTCCTTATTCTAATAACAGAAAATGTTTATGTCATATCCTAACAGAGAATATGGGGATTTTTTTTCCCCCTGCATCCTGAAATCTCTATTCTGCTACAGTCTAATGTCTTATTCTACTAGCAGATCTTTAAATAAAAAGTTTACACCTCTCTCTTATTGGCTGGTGCCCAATCCCCTTTAAAGATTAATGCTCTCTTAAGAATATCAACACCTAGATATTGCTCTTTATTAAGTTTGATACCTTGGTATGTCACTCAGGCTTTGAACAGGTGCCCTTTCCCATAACCCACTTAATTTCTGACAATCTCTTACACAGCTTAACAATTAGAGCCAGACTTTCTATATATTTTAGTGCTGGAAATGGCCTTCCCTTACCTTTCCGGCACAGATGTAACTCTTGATGATTTATTTGACATTCATTGCCCCCATGATGCTTTGTATTGGCAACTTTACTCTGTTTCTGGAAATTATGAAGTCAGAAGTATTTTGAAAAAATGACAAAAATCCCTAAAGGGTTCAGTTTTGTTTTTAAATTATCTGTGTATAATAAATTTATGTGAAAAAATTGGAAAGTTAAAAAAGTTTACTGGGAATTTTTTTTTAAAAGATCTTTTTATTTATTTTAGAGTGCACGTAAGCTGGGGGAGGAGGAGAAGGAGAGAATCTGAAGTAGACTCCCCGCTCAGTGCAGAGTCCAAGCCCAGGGCTCAATCCCACAACCCTGAGATCAGGACCTGAGCTGAAATCAAGAGTTGGATGCCCAACTGACTGAGCCACCTGGGTGTCCCATTTACTGGGAATTTTTAAAGCTCTTTTATAAACTTGTAATTTTCTTAGTTCACATAATCTTTCAGACACATAGAATGGACCTTAACTTTCTTTAGTACCTTGATGTCTGTTACATTTGTAGGGATGTTTTATTTTTTACCATGTCTGGATTATACATATTTGAGAGCAGAACATGCTAGTCTCTTCTTGGACTACACTTATACTAAGGAATATAAATTGATATTCATTTGATAAAGTTAAAATACTGTAACTCAACTTTTTCTCCTCACCTGGCCCAAAAAAGTCCTCAGATAATTATAACCTACGTTACAGAGTAAATCTTCTTTGTCTGCATTGGATACAGAAGACACTTTGTTTAATTTTGGAGGACAGATCCCTTTTAGGTGTTTTCTTTTCTCTCATTGAAGTTGTTCTCTTCCGGTCAAGCTGAATGATGAGTTTGGGTTGCAAAATGGTACCATCCTTGAGATTAGCTGCTATAGTTCTTCAGCATCACATCCCTGCATAGTGTCCTTTGAGGACACTCAGAAGCTCAGTAGCTTCTGTTCCCTTTGGATCAGCTTCATTGATGCATCCCTGAGTGCCATGAATGCTTCTTTCCTGACTCTTTAGGAGTAAAATTACCATTTTACTGTACTCCCTGGAGAAGGACAAAGTCTCTTAAGACAGATTCTGAGCCTGAACCCTAGGGAGAAATATTGTGTGACTGCTGTGGAGAATACTCAATCACAGAGTCTCATTCTGCTGTCAGGTCATTGAATTACTGGAGATACTCACTAGTTACATTTTAGAAATAACATTTATCTTTTTCAGGCTCTGTTTCTTATTCCTTCCTGTAGACACATAATTTAGCTGCCTTTGGGAAAATGTTCCAGTTGACGATTTGGTACCAATCTTACTGATCAGTACAAATGAGCACCAGGCTTTATAGAACAGCAAACTAAAATAGACAAGGCTTTGTCTTTTTTTTTTTTTTTTTTTTTTTTAAGAGCAATTTTCGGTTCACAGCAAAATTGAATGGAACAAAATATTTCTAATTCCTCCCTTCTGTAATATAAGTTTTTTATTTTATATTCACTTTATTCCTCCTCTAATGCTTTTCCTTTCTTTAACGTAGACCTAAGTTTCTTACTCATGTCATTTTCCTTCTCTCTGCAGAACTTCTTGCAAGGTAGGTCTATGGGCAATAAATTCCCTCAATTTTTGTTTGAGAACGTCTTTTTTCACTTTTGAAGGATAATTTTGCAGGGCACAGAATTTGAGATTGGTAGGGTTTCCTCCTTTCACCTCTCTAAATATTTTATTCCAATCTCTTCTTGCTTGCATGGTTCTGAGAAGTCAGATGTCATTCTTATCCTTGCTCTTCTGTATATGAGATGTGTTTTTTTTTTCACCTGGATTTTTTTTTTCCCAAGACTTTTTTCTATATCTTTGATTTTCTAGAGTTTGAATATGATATGCTTAGGTTTTTGGTTTGTTTATTTTGTTTTTGTTTTTCTTTGTTTTTAATGCTGCTTTGCTATTCTGTGATCTCCTTGGATCTGTGGATTGGTATCTGACATTTGGAGAAATTCTAAGTTATCACTGCTTCGAATATTCCTTTTTTTCTTTTCCTTCTGGTATTCTCATCACTCATATGTTATATCTTTTGTAGTTATCCCACAGTTCTGGAATTACCAGACTATTAATTTTAAACAACTATGATTCATATGCTAAGGACTCTAATGGAAGAGGTAGGCAACATACAAGAACAGATGATTAATATGACCAGAGAGCTAGAAATTCTAAGGACCAAAAAAATACTGGGGATCAAAAACACTGTAACAGAAATGAATGCCTTTAAACAAAAACAAAAAACAAAAAAGGTTTTATTTATTTATTTGTCAGAGAGAGAGAGATGGGGAGAGAGGGCACAAGCAAGGGGAGCAGGCCCCAGCGCTGGTGAACACTGCTGTGACTTACTCGAAGCCTCGATTTGCTACATTTTGGCACTATGCCAAAGTTGAGCTGGTTCCTCCAACCCCTGCTGAGATCCCTACAGCTATTCAGAGCTTGAAAAAAATAGTCATGAGTTCTCAAACTGGTAGCTTCAAACAGCTCACAGTTAAGGAAGCTCTGCTGAATGGTTTGGTGGCCACCGAGGTGTGGATGTGGTTTTATGTTGGCGAGATCATAGGCAAGCGTGGCGTCATTGGCTATAATGTCTGAAGACCAATCTTTAACATCTGTTTATATGTGGCTTATTATTTGAGGGTTCTTGGACCATGTGTGATCAGACTGGTACTTGAATAAAAGAAGATAATGTGTCAAAAAAAAAAAAATGGCTAGCTTACCTTTCCCACTGCTGGAAGCATGAGGTGATTTTTCATTGATCTTCACTGTGAGGACCTTGTAGAGTTCCTAGAGGTAAAACTTACAAAAGTGTGAGGACCCCCTCATGACTGGTTACCTCTGGAATTTTTAACTTTCAAATTTGTCCACACTAAGCCTCTTACAAGTCAAATATAGTTTAGGTTTTCCTACCCTGGTACTGGTTCCCATGGAGGTTTCTGTTTATAGGTTTCTGCTCCTTAAGTTGCGACTCTCTGGATTTGCTCGTCTGTCTCCAGTTTTAAGGGCAGCAATTTGCTTTGTAACTCTTCTTCTCTGATGGATCTAAGAATTGTTGATTTTTCAGTTTTTTTCAGGTTTTTGATTGTTGTTAGAATGGAGTGATGGTTTCTCAGCTGCTTGTATCCTGGTCTGGAAGTTGGAAGTCAGGGCTTTGCTTTTTTTGCATTGAAAATATGAGTACCTGAAGCGTGGGAAGAGAATAATATGACATCTAGTAACTAGCAGGATCTTACATAGTATAGTCTGGAATTTTAATTTGGATAGATGAGTTCTAGGAATATTCAGAGGTTTTTATCTGGATTGGGGGAGGCTTTCAGGAATAGAACCTATATGCTCTTAGGTCTTATTTATATCCTCAGTCAAATTCCCTGAGCCATTGGTATTGGATCTAATAATATTGTTATTTATTAAAATAGTTTATCTACAGTAAGCAAATACTGTTTAGGCTGACTTTGTTTAAAAATCTTTACAGTGTGACTGAGCTGAGTAAGTGAATCTGCATCATCTCAGTTTATATATAGGAAGACCAAAGTAGAAGAAAATAAGTAAAATGAATTCTTTATATAAGCTTTCATTACTTTATTAATGATATAAGTGTAAGTGAAACTCAGAACTTGGTTGTAAAATAAGGTGAAATCTGTTTTCTTATATAACTGTAACACTTTTCTTTGAAGACTCATCAGGAGCAGACAACTATTAGTAATCTGGAAGCAAAGTTTTCTGAAATGAGTGTCCTCAGAGATTGTGGAAAAAGTGGTATGTGCATGGAGATAAGACTGCAAACATGTAAACTCTGTATCCTGTTTAGTAGAATTGAAGATGGCTTTGGAAATGTGTATGTTTGCCTGAAGCATGAGTGATAAAATCATTTGTAAGATGTTTTATTTATGGAAGATGAGAAGCATCATAAAAAAGCACACGTACATTTATCAAGACCCATAGATCTTTACCTCAGAAAGTGAATCTTAATGTATGTAGTTTAAAAAATCATTTAGGAGGTTAGAGGATCCCAGGGTATATTGCAGATTGAGACAGAAAAATCTAATTCTCTTAGAAATTATGAAAGAATCTCACTGAATAGAGTTGGGGAGGAAAGGTGCTGACCTAATTAACTTTGGAAATGCATGGAACCTGTAAGACTAAATGCAAAAGGAACTGCACATAAGCAGTGTTACTCTAGTTGTCAGTATTGCTTCCCATAGAGGTACATGAACAATTCTGATAGCACACTAGAATGAAACAATTAAGTAAAACAGATGGTATGTGGTGGGAATCAGGTTTCTTACTGTTGGAATGGGAAGTTACAGATAAACAATGAGAGGAATTTAGAAGGATACTTATGGTAGAGGGTTACAATTGAAGACATCAGTAGGAGCTTATATTTAACGTAATATACAGTGTACATTTTAAATGAGTTTAGTTCATTAACTTCAAAGCAATCAAAAGTAAAAATTTCAGCCCTGGAGTTAATGCAGTGTTTGTTTGTTTTGTATAATTAAAATAGGACTAGTAGAAAAGTATATTATAGTTAATAATTTCAGCTTTTGCTTTAAAAAGTATTGTAGGATTTGTCACTTCTTACAGAATGTGGGAAAGTCCTAAGTCCATACCTGTGTATTACCAATCATATTGTTGAATGATTTCTTTTTTTTTTAATTTTTTTTTAAGATTTTATTTATTTATTTGACAGACAGAGATCACAAGTAGGCAGAGAGGCAGGCAGAGACAGAGGGGAAAGCAGGCTCCCTGCTGAGCAGAGAGCCTGATGCGGGGCTTGATCCCAGGACCCTGGGATCATGACCTGAGCAGAAGGCAGAGGCTTTAACCCACTGAGCCACCCAGGCGCCCCGAATGATTTCTGATATGAGGGAGATTTGATACAAATATATAACCATTGATTGTAGAGTAAAGATTTTATTTGGCAGTATTTGTAGTTTTCTCTAAATTACTGTTAAATTTATGGGGCATACTGCTTTCTTCTCTTTCATTCCCAAGAGGAAACACAGAAACAGAGTTTCAATGTAGGTAATACTTGTACCTAATTTTTAATTACATTGTTTTTGGTAAGACTTGTAGAATGGCCATTTTTCAAGTCTTTGTGGGAGGCTGAGATAAACGACTATAGCATGACATATAAAGGCTTGCGAAAATACAGGCCCTATTTTTTTCTTTTGATGAAAGAAAGGGCTTGAATGAAATAATTAGGGAAATATTTCTTAAAAACCTTGGAGTATCTTTGTAATTTGTATTATGCTTAGCTAATGGCATGAATGCTTACCACATTTTCTGGGAGAATGATTTAAAATAATTTATTTTGGTGTTGGACTATGTCAGCTATAATTTTGGGTTCAGAAAATGCTGTCACAGTATCATTGAGATTTAATTGATGCTTTTTCTGAATTGATGTAGATTTATCCTAGAAATATTGCTTTTCTAGAGTTTTATATATTACTTCTATTATGTGTTCACTCGGTGTTCTGTGATGTTATAAAGACACATCTGTATGGAAAAGTAGTACTTTGGTTTTACTCTCCTGTAACAATAAAGATTCTGATTTAGTACTTCAGTGTAGAACTTGAGATTTGCTGAGGCTCTTGGTACATTGGTCACATTTTGAGTAGCAAGGGGGGTCCAGAGTTTTCTAGAAAGGTCCAGATTACAAATGTTTTAGTCTTTGGTGGCCACATGTGGTCTCTGTTGGATGTTCTTTTTTCTTTTTCTTTCTTTTTCTTTTCTCTTCCCTTCCCTTCTCTTCCCTTCCCTATCTGTCTGTCTTGTTTTTACCACCTTTAGAAATGTTAAAACCATTTTTACCACATAGGTTCATACAAAAAGCAAGGCATGCTTTGGATTTGAACCCCTGACCATAGTTTTCCTATTTTTGCTTTAGAGAAAGGGTGTGTGCATTTAGTTGTTGATATAAGCAAAAATTCTAGAATTGGTGTTTGTTGTGACTTTTCTGCATTTCAGATGACTATATATCATTTTTCTTTGACATATTAATGAAGTGAATGATCACTAATGGTTCAGAAGCTTGTTGCTGTTGTTTTCTTTTCCTTAGTTTAATTGAGGTATAATTTTACATACAATAAATTTCACCCTCTTTAGTGTATGATACCGTGAATTTTGACAAATGCATACAATTGTGTATTGTCAAAGCTGAAAAAAGCTGGACCCTAGTTAAAACAGTAAGGACAGAGTTTAACCAGTAATATATTATTGCAACATGGAAAAGAGTGCAGCATAAATGGAACCCTACTTTGATTTGTACATGAGTAACTCAGTGTTTTAGAGGGAGTAGGGAGGAGGTGAGCAGGGGTTCAGTAGAGTCAGGGGAGTGATGAATTACAAAAAGCTGGAAGGGGAGATTGGTCTATGTGAAACCATCTGGGTTGGCTAACTGGCACTTATCCAAGGTTCCTACCCTCCCACAGGGACTGGCAGACAGGGACCCTATGTTCAAGTGTTGGCTGAAACAAATAGTAAATTCTCTTGGCAGCAATAATTTTCTCAGGCAGGCACTTTACGAGGGACTAGGGTCATCTTAGGGATGTGGCCTTGAGCTGTTAGAAGCTATGTTAGTATTTTGTTCAAGTCTTTGCAGGCCAAAGTTGAGGCCTAGCTGAGAAAGGCCTCGGTGGAGCCTGGCTAGAGTTCAGTCAGAGACTTTGTCGATATCAGCACCACAGTTGAGATGCAGAACTGTTCCATCACTCCTCAGAATTTCCTTATGCTTTGTTGTACTTAATCTTCTTGCCCCCACTCTCAGCTCCTTGTAGTTACTGACTTGTTTTCTGTCCTGTAGTTTTCTGGAATGTCAATGAATGGAATCATACAGCATGTTTACAGCCTTTTGAGATTGGTTTCTTTGACTCAGCATAATACGTTTGAGGTTTATCTGTGTTGTTGTGTGTATCAGTATTTTTGTTGTGGCTAAGTGTTAAGTATTACAGTTTGTCTATCCATTAATTAGTTCAAGAACATTTTGGTGGTTTCCAGTTTGGCAGTTACAAATAAAGGTGCTATAACTATTCATATATGGGTTTTTGTGTGAACATAAGTTTTTATTTCTCTTTCATTACTCTTGCGTAAATACCCAAGAGTCAGATTGCTGGGTTCTGTGGTAACTATAATTAACTTTATAAGAAACTGAAATTTTGCCAAAGTGGCTATACCATTTTTTATTCCCACTAGCAGAGTATGAGAGCTTGAGTAACTTTGCATCCCCACCAGTACTTGATATTGTCAGTTTCCTTTAAGCTATTCTTAAGTGTGTGCAATGGTATCTTTTGTGTGTGTGTGTGTGTGTTTTAAGAACTGTCAAATCAGCTTTATTATTCAGAGCCACTTCGCAGAATTCAGAGTGTACAGCATATGCATTTCATAGGTTGTTTACAGTTATTATTCTAGAGATACCCAAAAAGATTCAAGTATAAATGCAGTGGAGTCTGAGCCTTGCCATGTGCTGCTTCTAAGCAGGGAGGGTGGTGTTGTCCAGCTTGTGGGGCAGATGGCCCCCATTCTCAGGGCTGATTAATCCCTGGGTAAAGTCACCAATTTAGGCTCTACCTGGGTTGGCATATAAGTCAGGGTACGGCTGGTAAAACATAGGCTACTCTAGGTTTTTTAGACAGGAGATTTTTAAAAATTATATTCCATAATTATATTATTTAAAAATATAGCACTTGGGGTCCCTGGGTGTCTGAGTTGGTTAAGCATCTGACTCTTAATTTCCCCTCAGGTCATGGTCCTCAGGGTCATGAGGTTGAGCACCCCCATCGAGATCCTCACTGGAGATGGAGCCTGCTTAAGAGTCCCTCTTCCTCTCTCTTTGGGTTTCCTCCCAACCCCCTGCCCCTTGTGTGCTCTCTTCCCCCCCAAAAATAGTTCTTTCTAAAGCTTTTAAATTTAGCTTACAGATCTTATTTTTAAAATCGAAGTATAATTGACATGAAATATAATAGTTTTAAGTGTATAGCATAGTGAATCAATAATTATATACATTATGAAATGCTCACTGTGATGTGTGTAGTTACCATCTGTCAATATACAAGGTTATTATAGTATTATTGATTGTATTCCTTATGCTGTAGTTTTCATCCCTGTGACTTATTTATTAACTGTAAGTTTATAATTCTTAATCCCCTTCATCTATTTTGTTCATATCCCCTCCCTAAAACCACTTTCACTTTTGACACCAGTTGCACATGGGGGGCCCACAGGACTAACTTTAGGTTCAGTCATTCACTAGGACTCTCAGAATTCACTGAAGGTTGTTATATGTTAGTTATGGTTTATATCAATACAAATAGAAATACAATAGAAATCAACCAGGGAAAGAGGTGCACAGGACAGGGTCCACGAGAGTTCCAAATGGGAGCCTCCAGTGGAGTTAGTTGTGTGGACTGTTTACTTCTCCTGCAATGTGTGAGAACATGCAGAATAATACAAACCAGGTCATTACTTCCTGTTTGGCTGACTTTAGTCTCTAGCCCCTCTAGAGATTCGACGGAATACTGAGTGGCCCAAAGCCCCTACTATAAATCACGCTGTTCGCCTAGACTATCTGAGGTGGCTCATGGCCTCAGAGAAACAAAAAGACTATCTTCAGACAGAGAGTCTAAAAGACTCTTATCAGGAAGATAGTCCAAGGGTTTAGAAATTACCTTTGCCCTGGCTGAGGGCAAAGACCAGACCTCTCTTAGGGCAGGGTTAATCATTTATTGCATATATGTGTTTAGAAGTATATTGGTTAATTTCCAAATTTTTAGGATTTTGTAGATAACTTTCTCTTATAGGGAGACTAGTCTAATTCTCTTGTGGCCAAAGAACATACTATATATGATTTCAGTTCTTTGTTGCATGGCCCATATTCTTGTGAATATTCTATATATTTGAGAAGACTCTTTATTCTCCTGTTTTGGGGTGTTTCCTTTTCCTGTACAGTGCAGTAATTTTTGTCTTAAGATTAGAATTATTTGGTTTTAGAGAATTTTAGAGTTTACCAGTAGATATGTGGGCTCTGTCCTCCCTTTTGCTCCTACCTAGGAAAGGTAAATTTACTCTTTTGATTTTATTAATAGTTGTAGCTTGTTCAGGTTTCTAAAAACTTGTCTTGATATACTTTTGTAAGCTCATGTTTTTCCTGTGCTTTTCTGTGTGGTGCTTTGCTTTCTTTCTTTTCTTTTATTCTAATACTTTGGGATTTCTTCTCCCCTTATTTTTCTTATACTTTCTTTGGATTAGCTCTTTACTTTAAATCCTTTTAGCTTCTAGTAATTTAAACGTCTTTAGTACTGTTTTTACCTGTTTTGTGTTCTTTTGCAAACTAAATCTTTGGGAAATGAACCTATCTAAAATACATGTTTCTGATGTTTTAAAAAAATAAGTTTTAAATAACTGTTTCTGTTTTGTTTCTTCAGTGGTTACCTTAAATTTTTTTCTTTGACTTGACTCCACGGTGAAATTAGGAGTAACTTATTCTTGCTTTTTGGCCCTAGATAGTATCCAGGTAGCTCTAAAATTAGCGCTATTATCAGAAGACTGGAGATCTTCTAGATCATATTTCACCCTGATTCTTGGAGTCTCAGAAAGAAATGGAGTCAGTAATTTTGTCAAAGAGTTTTGATGTCTCCCCTACCTCCACAAAGAGTGAGTTGGCTTTGGGGTGTGTCTGTCTACCATGGGTGTTTGATTAAGGTTGCAGACTTCTCTCTGATTGATCTATGTGGACTTGAAAAAGAGAGTAGTATGCGATAACTTTTATTTTCAGGAGTGTTTAAACACTTGGAAGTATATCAGTTGTCCCTGGTGAAATCTCAGAATTATTAATTGCTTTTAAGTGATGAGGTTTTGTTAAAGTCATGATGGCTTCTTAAATATTGAACTCCTACTTGACTGGACCTACCTGAAGAACAAAACAAAAAAACTATAATTACCTTAAAAAACGTTAGTTCTGTGATCTTTTTCACACTTTAATTAGCATAGCTAAGGGTAGATGTGAGTCACACAGTGTCAAAGTTATAGAGTGTCAAAGTGACTATTTATAGTGTATATATTTTTATGAAAATCATAGGTAACTAACATGCTTTTTTTTTTTTTCTCACCATTTTGGCAGCATGTTCCAAATTAAGAGCTTTTAAGGGATATTTATTATATTCGTTTGTTCATATCCTATAAGTAAAATGAGACTCTGGTGTGTGTAAGACCATCAATGAACAAGCACACTTAAAACTCCATTGAGGATTGCCACTAAATATTTTTATATGTAAAGAATTGGAATCTAAAAGTTTGAAAATTTATAATAGAGATTTGAAAATCTACTTTCATCTCTATATATCTTTGGATATTTATATTTAGTACAATTTTTGCAGTAATTGTGAAGTTTAAAAAATCCCATTTCTCAAGTTATAAAACTTTTGAGGGAAATATGGAAGACTGTTGTGTGGGAAGTAATTTATTTGGTGCTTTGCTTCCTTATATAATCTTCCACAGTTTTAAGAGCTACTTATTAACTAATACTTAGGTCCAGCTGGTTAGTGAGTTAAATATATTAATGCTACTGTGAAAGAACAAAGTGCTATGGATAAACAGATGCTTCAGGAAGTCACATTTCTCTTCACTGGTTCTAAACCCTAAGTGAATTAGAATTCCTTGAAGAGCTTTTATTTTTTTAATTTTTAAAAAATATTTGTTTGTTTATTTTGTTGTCCACCTGTTAAAGTGATGTTCAAGGCCTGAGCAGAGTGGGGAAGTGCCCTGGAATTGGATAGGCAGGCAAGGTGGGTGGTTCACAGGCCCACACCTGACCCCAGGAGAGGATGCCAGGTGGTAGGGGCTGGCCACACCAAGGGGAGTACCAGAAGGGTGGCCCAGGCAGGCAAACCTGTAAGGCCAGCCCTTGAGAAGGTATCTAAGCCAGGTGGTGAGTGCCCAGGCCAGAGCCTAGCCCAGGGAGACAGGGTTGGGGCTGGTTGGTGGCTCCCAAAGCCTAGGGACTGGTGACTCTAGGGCCCTCCCCCAGCTGCTGCTGGAACACAAGGCATGTCTGCCAGTTGGACTCAAGCAGCTCCTAGAGCAGGCATGGAGGTGGTGGTTCTTCTCTGTGAAGGTGGTCCAGATAGGAGTTGATCTGCTCCAACATGAAGTGGATGGCAGCATGTTCTGCTTTCCCAAAACCATTGTCGCCTTTTGCACCTGCCTCCACCAGCATGCCCAGGTCCCCACTGGGGCCCGACACTGTCGGCTTGGATGCCACGAGGGCTGCGCTATGATGGAACATGCTGACAGCTGATGCCAGTTGGAAGGTCGAGAGGTTTTTAGGCAATACTGATGTGTGGGTCCCAATCCAGACCAATTTAATCAGAATCTCTGATGGAAGAGCCCAAGTTACTGATATTTTAAAAGTTTCTGAAGTCATTCCCAAATGCTGCCAGGTTTGAAAATTGGCATCATCATTATCATCACTAGTATTACTGTTATTAGTATATTTGTGTCTGGAGCGGGGAGCACAGCCCAAGAAACACCGTGGTCAAGAAAACTTGTATTAGTCTGTTCAGGCTTCTATAACAAAATACCATTACTGGTGGCTTATAAAGAGCAGAAATTTATTTCTAACAGTTCTGAAGGTTGGAAAACCCAAGATCAAGGTACTGACAGATTTGGTGTCTGGTGAGGGCCGGCTTCCTACATGGCTGTTTTTCACTGAAACCCCACAAGGTAGAAAGGGGCAAGGGAGCTTTCTTGGGGCTTTTTAATAAGGGCAATAATCCCATTCACGAGGGCTCCACCCTTAAGACCTAATCACCCCAGAATCCCTACCTCCTATAATACCATCACATTGGGAGGTGAGATTTCAACATAAGGGTTTTGGGGGTGAGAGACTTTCAGACCATAGCATAATTGTTAATTATAGTTACAATTCTAGCTTCTGAATATTCAAGAACTGGTTATGTCATGGTCATTATGAATTGATGGTTACTGGGTTTTGAAGTTATGAAAGTGAGTAATGAGTAAATCAGACAGGTTAGTTGAGTTTTCATTGTTTATGGTGGCATAAATGCCAAATTTTAATGTGAATTTGGCTTTTCTATCTGTCATAGATTATTCCCCTTTACATCAGTTTTCATCATGATAATGTTTTAGATAAATGTACAGATGGATGTTTCAGGATGTAATTTGCCTGATAGTTCTCTGCCAGTCATTCTCATGAATGTTGACATTGGCCCTTATGAGAGGAGTCCCAGTAGATTGAGGGAGGAGCTGTGAAACTTTTGAAACATGCCATTTGTAAGATGTTGGTATGGGGAGACTTCTAACATATGAGGCTTTGTTGGTAGAAGGGTTGAAGTGACCATCTAAACTTTAAGGTGATGCTTTTGGATGGTGTTGGATCTAAAAATGCATGTTAGTATTCATAGTTTTAAGTAATAGAAATCCCTGTGGTTTAAACAGAAAAGGTATTTTTAAAGATGTTATTGCGTTACTCATAAAATTCCCTAAGTCATAGAAGAACCAGGCTTGGAGTCTGTAGCCAGGTACAATGCTAATAAAAATCATACCACAGACCTGGTCCAGTGATGGCACCACTGTTAGGTGGCATGTTTACCACTGTTTGTGCTCTCACTGATGTGAGGCAACAGATACTCCTAAAGGTGCTGTTAGTGCTTCCTTGCAAAACTGGGTTAAAGAAGGATGGATTATTCAAACTGGATTTAATTATTAGCTTTTGCTTTTGCCCCCAACCTTACCAGCATGGATTGCTTGTGGGCCCTGCTGCTGCTGCTGCTTTACTGATGCTTCCTTCTCTTCCGCCTCCATTTTCTCTTTTTCTTGGTTTGTCTGATAGGCAAAACCTGAACTTTTGCCCTGATTCAGCAGGAACAATGCCAAAGAAATTTGTCACTATGGATATTATAGCAGCTTTCTTATGAGGACTAATGGGAGTAGAAATCAGTTTCATTATCAGGAGTAAAGATGGTTTCTCAGAGAATGACATGTACCTAAAGAACATAGGCCCCTATAAAAGTAGGTAAGATGAGCTTGAGAGGTGAACTGAGGAAATACTCAAGGGTAAGGGCAAGATTCTCCTCAAAAACTAATTTCCGGATTCCTGTAGTGTATCAGACAGTAATTAAAGGCATGACTGAAATAATTTTATCTTGAAAAAAGAAATTCTCTCCACCAGACCATTAAAAAAAAGTGGAGCTATCTATGTAGAGCTTCTAGCTTTGGGTGATGGGATAATCTAGCATATCCTCTGAGGTGACCCAGTAGCAAAATGTGAATAGCATACTTATATTAGTATATTATCTACTAAATAGACTAATTTATCTATCTAAAAATAGATTTGTTAGGTATAAAGCAGTTTTAAATTTAGGAAAATATTGTTCCAGTAAAGCTTTACTAAAGCTTTACAAATATTGCTATAGAAATCTGTACAGTGGGAGAACAAAGGAGAGAGTATTCAGTTTTATTTGGGGGCTATTTCAGATTGGCATTTCCTAGCTGAGTGAGCAGTTTTTTTCCAGGGAGACAATGTATGGATATGGGTAATAGCTTTTAGTCAATAGGAACACTATGTGCCAGACCCTCATGCCATTGCACATTCAAGGAATAGCAAACAGCTTGTAACTGGAGCATAGTAGAAGAATAATGATACTCATTAAAATAAAATTCTGCCTTTATTTTTTAAGGACGTGCTCTCTGTAATAATACATACATACAGAATGGCAGGTGTTGCAGACACATTAAGCATTTGAATGCTGACTGTACATACACTTGCCATTACATGAAGTTGTTTTAGGATAAGGGATAACAACAATAAATAAAACAAGGATAAATAAAACAATAAATAAATGACAATAAATAAAACAAGGACCTGGAATAAAGAGGGGTGGGAGTGTGTAAACAGTCCTAATATTGTATTATTTGAAATGTACAGAGGAGAGTATACTTGAAGGAGTCGTGAAATGCTTCACCAAAATGTGGTGACATTTGAACTCTTCTGAAGAATCAGGATATTTATGAGAGTGTATAGAAGGAGGAGAGAGGCCTTCCAGACAGTTAATATATCATCATTATTATATTTAGAGGAGCTGAAAATGCATCCTCTACAATTTCTTCAGAAAGAGGATTGTAGATAACAGCAGTTGGGGAAGATGCATAATTTGAGGATATTGGGGGTTCCAGACCACAGCAATAAAGTGGATATCACAATGAAGTGAGTCAAGTGAACTTGTTGGTTTCCCAATGCATATGAAGTTATATTTACACTGTCCTGTAGTCTGTTAAGTGTGCAGTAGTGTTATGTCTAAACCAACTGTGTATATACCTTAATTACAAAATACTTTGAGGAGGGGCGCCTGGGTGGCTCAGTGGGTTAAAGCCTCTGCCTTCGGCTCAGGTCATGATCCCAGGGTCCTGGGATAGAGCCCCGCATCAGGCTCTCTGCTCCGTGGGGAGCCTGCTTCCTCCTCTGTCTCTGCCTGCCTCTCTGCCTACTTGTGATCTCTGTCTGTCAAATAAATAAATAAAATCTTTTTAAAAAAATACTTTGAGGAAAAAAATACTTTATTACTAAAAAATGCTGATCATCACTTGAACTTTGAGCCAGTCATAATCACTGATCACAGATCACCATAACAAATATAATAATGATGGGAAGTTGAAATATTGGGAGAATTACTAAAATGTGACAGACATGAAGTGAGCAGATGCTGTTCGAAGAAGGTTCCAATAGACTTCCTTTTTTGCAGTGTTGTCACAAGCCTTCATTTTGTAAAAAACATGGTATCCACAGAACATAATCTAACAAGATATGCCTGTACTATAGCTAGCATTTTTTTTATAATAGTAGGGAATTAAATTGATTTAGTATGTTATTTATTCCCAGGTTTATAAGCTTTTTCTTCTAGTAGTATACCAAATGTTATTTCTGAGTTAAATACATTCTTTGTATTATGTCCACCAGCTTTTAAAAATTAGTCATCTAGACTGGGCATTTAAGGATCATTCTTAGCAATCTAATTTTCTCTGTGATAACCAGTTTATACATGTAGAATTCCATTCTGATGGATATTGTCACAGCAAAGCCATCTCCATATTCTTTCTTGTCCCTTAATAGTAGAATGTTTTTCATCTGATTACTGTACATTTTCCTTAAAGACAAATCCTCTAAAATGAATACTTTCACTCTTATTAATCATCTCTTATTTTTAAGATACAATACCAACACAAATAATTAAGTAGAGGGGAAACATGGAATTATAACAGACTTCTTCACAGTTTTTTTTCTTTGTAGTTCTATCAGGAAACATATCCTTGAAATCTCCAACCTCCTCTTCACTTAAAAGCCCAATTTACTAACCAAAGTTAAGATGGAACTAGCTCAGGGATCAGGAAGTGGATGGATATATGAATTTTGCATGGTACCTTTTCTTTTCATTCTCATTAGAGTCAGAATTTTTTTTCCACTGGTTATAAAATTTTACCATATATCTGTCCCATTATGTTCCCAATGACCCTTACACTTTGGGGCTGGTTTGGTTTCATATGCAGTTTTTTTTATTGAAGTTTCTTTTGCCCTGTTACTAGAGTCCAACTTTGACTATTAACATCCTTTTAATTTTATTTACCTTTTCTGCGCTACTTTCCTTTAATTTTTATTCTAGCTTTTCTTTTACTCTGTTGACTGGTTCTTTGGCTATATAAGGAAAAACAGTGAGGTGAAGATGCTCATTTCATCCTTATCTGAAGTCATCATGTTGCCCCCTAAACTCTGTATTCCATATTTCGCTGAATGACACCAATATGGACTCATTCGCATTGCCAACTCTTGAGAGCCATCCTACTCTCTCTTGTTTATCTTTCTTCTCCCACGTTGATCCATCTTTCAACTTTTGTCTTCATTAGTTCTCATTTGGAATATTTCTGTAATTTCTTCCCCTTCTAGCCAGTCCCTTGGTGTTATCACCAGTGATTAAAAGGATAATCTTACGACTTTACTTTTCTGCTTAGTCTTAAGTACCTTGTCACCACCTACAGGTTATACAGTTCAAACTTCTTTGTACAGCAGAATAGGTCCCTTCTGTGGGACTCCTTTTTTTTTTTTTTTTTTTTTTGCCAGGTGTCCCCCACTGTAAATACACTATATGCTGCAGCTCTGCTGATCTTCTTGCTGGTTCTTGAACATGTCATGACTTCTGATGTCTTTTTCATATGCTGTGTCTTCTTCTGGGAATGCCGTTTCTCATTTTGGCAACTACCTAAATAAAAGTATTGTTCTTCTGGTAAGCTTTTATTGAAAACTCTTAACATTAACTAGCTTGATTGAGTATCAATTCCTTGTACTCTTATAGCACCCTGTTCATACAACTCATGCCACATTTATCACTCCTTGCCTAGATGCAATTTTCATATGGGCAGTTGTTTTGCCATGCTTATTTTTGTATTATATCAAGGGTGATGAAAGGCTCCTAATAGGTACTTAGTACATTTTTAAAAATTGAGTAATATCTTGGCAATTTATAAAACACTTCTGTGTTTTTCTACTTCCTGTGCCTCATTCCCTTTCTTACTAAATTTATAATGAGTTTTTACTTTAAATGTTAATCAAATAACATGGAAATTTTAGTATTGATGAAATTTATTATTTTGCATTTTAAATATTTGGACGAATGAAAATACCTACAAGATTCACTTAAAAATTCTAAACTTTTATCATTCTTATCTTGACAGATGTCCCGTTTCTTTTTTTGTATTTGAAGTCTTTATCCTTGAAGTACTATGACCTGATACTTTTTTTACTGTTAAATAATGTGAGAGTTATCTATTAGCTTTGAGAAGCAGCAGGGTGTAAATAATTTTATTACTGAAATTCTTATTGAGCTAATTATTTTGTTAGCTTTTTATTTCACCATAAACTAGACACCAAATTCTTACTTATAAGCTTAATGCTTACTTAGGTTAATGACAATTGTGAGACCTACCTAAATTATATTATGCAGAATAGACACCACCACTTACTGCTGTATCCATCTGGATAGTGTGCAAATTGCTTATGTTCAGTCCATATGAGTTCTTCATAATTTATATACAAAGTGTGGTAAGTACTATAGCACAGTGAAACCTGCTCCAGGAGCACCTAGGAGTAATGCTGGGTAAGCTAGGACATGCTTCTACAGAAAAGAAGGTACTTTTGAATTAGCTTTTAAAAAATCATCTCTTGTTTCTTATATGTGTTTTATGCAACTTTATTGAGATATAATTTATATGCAGTAATATGCATATTTTTATATTTATAAAAGTTTGATGTTTTGATAAATGTATATGTCTACCATTACTCCCCCCAAATTTTCCATCACCTCATTCCAGAAAGCTGTCCTGGCCCCTTCAAGTCAACCTCTGTTTCCACTCTAGTAACTACAGATCTGATTTCTATCACTATAGATTAGTTTTGCTGTATCTAGAACTTCATAAAAGCGTCATGAAGTAGGTACTCTTTTGAGTCTAGTTTCTTTTGTTTTGCCTAATTTTAAAAATCCATTCTTGTTGAATGTAAGAATAGTTACTTTGTTTGTATTGCTAAGTAGTATTCCATTGTATAAATATACCAGAGTTTATATATCATCCTGTTAATAAATATACCAGAGTTTATATATCATCCTGTTAATGGATATTTATGTTGTTTCTTGTTTTTAGCTGTTATGAGTAAAGTTTCTGTGAATTTGCATATACAGTTGTTGAGTGGATATGTTTTTATTTTTCTTGGATAAATACCTAAAAGTGAAATTGCTGATTCATATAGTTAAATTTACATTTAAGTTTATAAGAAACTGCCAAACTGTTTTCCAAAGTGATTATACTAGTGGTGTATGACAGTTTCAGTTGCTCACTTGTCACCAACACTTAGTATTGTTAGTCTTTTAAATGTCAGCCATTCTAGTGCATGTGGAGTTGGTATGTTGCTATGGGTTTATTTATTTTTTATTTTTGTTACTGTAGTTTTAATTTACATATCCTTGATGATTGTTGAAATTGAGCATCTTTTTATGTGCCACTTGTCTATTCATGTGTCTTCTTTTGCGGAGTATCTAATAAAGTCTTGTGTCCATTAAAAAAAATTCAAGTGAAATTTACCTACATTACATTTACACTTTTTGGGCTAGTATTGCTTGGGATAATAGCCCTCTCTGATTGTTTGTCATGGAGAGCACTCTTATCTTTGATAACATTCCTGGGCATAGATTTTTCCATTACTTCAAATAAAGTCAGCATCCTCTTGCAGGGCCAGGTAGCTGCCAGTCTTCAAGGTCTGTTGTGTCTGCTCAGGGTAGAACTTTTGTGCCATAAACCTAGCAGTGTGGATTGCAGTGCAAGTAACTTATGGCTGAATTGTCACATTTCCTCTGAGAGTTAGTAGATTTTCTTGAGTAAATGCTTCTCATTTTGTTGTTTATCCTTTCATCAATTTTCAGAGACTTTAATTATTTTTTACTATCTTTTCTTAGTTTTTCTTTGGTTTTAGAGGAGAGCCTCTGTGTATTATTTTTAGTTTTCCTCTAGTCTTCTTCTCCACTGTAGCCAGTCTCTTCCTCCTTAGCAGCCCTACTCCCCAAACCTCACAAAGCTAGTCATTTCACCTCCAGTCTTCAAAATCTTGAAGTGTCTTTATGTTACTCTCAGAATAAAAACCAAAAATTTTAATATGGTCTAAAATTGTCTGGCTTGTTTTTTTATATAGTTTTATCTTTCATAAATCTAACGATTCCCCCGTTCCTCATTCTGGATGATATCCAGTCCTTATCCTCATTTTAGGGAATACTTTGCCTTCTATTCCTTATAACTTAAAGCTCTGACCTGTGATAAGAATTGACTTTGGAATCTGGGGGATGTAGGTTTGAATTTCTGTTCCCTATTTATTAGCTCTCTGACTTTGAGCAATATACTAACTTCTGAATTGTTTCATCTGAAATATGGTGATGGACAAATAATATTTCATAATACTGCTTAAGTGAGATAAAGTATATAAAACCATTAGCACAATGCCTTGTGTCTAGGAAGTATGTTATTCCCTACCTCATACTCTCTTCCCATAATTTCATTGAGTAAGCAATTTATATGAAATATCTATTTGTACAAGTGGAATCATTTTAATATTACCATTTCACCAATTTTTTGAGTAAAATTTATACTTGAACTTCAATTGTGCCTGAACACATTTATTGAGTACATCATATCTAGTTCATAGCACCCTCATTACCTTTAAAAATATGTCTTTCGGGGAGCCTGGTTGGCTCAGTTGGTTAAGCATCCAGCTCTTGATCTCAGCTCAGGTCTTCATCTCACAGTTGTGAGTTTGAGCCCTGCCTTAGGATCCACACTGGGCATGGAGCCTACTCCATGAAATATAGTACACTAAGAGTTTTACCTTTAAAAAAGAAAATTTTGTTTTTACCTCTGGAATGAGACTATTAATAGGAGACTTCCATTTTTTTTTTATTTTGAAAAAATTTTAAACTTGTAGAATAGAAGCAAAAATGGTACAATGAAATCCTATATACCCTAACCACAGTATAGTGATCATGTTTAGGAAATTAACATCAGTACGTAGCTGTTATACAATTTGACAGTCCTTCAGATTTTGCCAGGTTTCCCAATAATGTTTTCATAGCGTTTCCCTCAACTGATCAGTCCAGAATTATGCACTTTACAGTTGCCGTGTCTCCTTATTGCCCTCTGATCTACATTGTTTCTCAGCCTTCCTTTGACTTTCGTAATACTGATATTTTCAAAGACCAGTTGTTTTCTAGAATGTTCCTCAATTTAGTTTTCTCCCTTTCCTCATAATTTTGGTCAGGTTATAGATTTTTTTTGGGCAAGAATACTATGCAAGAGAATATTCATGAAATATGGTTTGTCCTTTGCAGTATGTCACATACACGACACCAGCTTATTCCCTCTTTCATCGATGATGTTAACTTAGATGATGGGCTTAAGGTAGTGTTCAGCACATTTATTTTCTCTAAAGTTACCATTTCCCCCTTTGTCCTTAATAAATAATCTGTGGGGAGATACATGGAGACAGTGTAAATACCCTTTTTCCTCAGTAAACTTTGATCACATAGTTTTTTGCATGCCGATGATGCTTGCCTAAATCAGTTCTTACCAGGGTGGTGACAAAAAGGTAGATTATTAAAATTTTGATAATTTCTAAGGGTTTCAGTAGTAGTGTTCCTGAGAAAAGCTTTCTTTGTCTAATAGTGATAATTACAAAATACTTGGCTGTTAACCTGCTTATATCATGGGTTTATTTGTTTATATGGTTTTTAGGTTCATGTACTGGACAGACTGGGGAGAAGTACCAAAGATAGAACGTGCTGGAATGGATGGTTCAAGTCGCTTCATTATAATAAACACTGAAATTTACTGGCCAAATGGACTGACTTTGGATTATGAGGAACAGAAGCTTTATTGGGCAGATGCAAAACTAAATTTCATCCACAAATCAAATCTGGATGGAACAAATCGGTAAGATGGCCTCATAAATTTCATTTTAAATTTTAGGTAAACATCATGATGTTTTAATATCATAATCAGATTATAAAGGCTAACTTTATTAAGAAATTAATGTATTTTTGGCTGAATGTCAAAGAGGAGAAGAGTAGACTTTTAGTTTGCTCTTAAAAAGAGGTAACTACATTTTCATCTATCTTGGTAGGATTTAGAATTTACAGACTGTATTTTCTTTTTCTTTACTCTGAGCTAATTTAGTTCTTTAGTGATTCTTAAACAGGGATAATATTTCTCTCCCAGAGTGTGAGAAATTTTGGTTAACGAGGAGTGGGAGTGCTGCTGGCATTTTAGTTTTAGTTTATGGGGGGCCAGAGATGGTAAACATCCTGTGGTGTGCTAGACACCCAGAACAAGAGTCATCCTACTCAGAATTACCAATAGAGCCCCTAGGTGCTGCTCAATATGATCTCTGTTGCAACTACTTACCTCTGCTGTTGTGGTGTGAAAGCAGCTGCAGATAACACATCTATGCCCATTCCTTTATGTATTTAGTAAAACTTACTTACAAAACATATGATAAATCAGTGGACTGTGGTTTGCTGACCCCAGGACTAGGAAAAAATCTGAATGCATGCTGCACACCAATATTCAAGGAAGACAAAGTTATAATACATAAACGTGGAATTTCTAGTCAGATCATGTTCAGAATTTTAAGGATTCTATCTGTGTTCTTGTGTTTGAATGGTTATTTTGGTTTCTAGTAGTCTCATTCTTAAGGTCTTAACAGAAACAGAGAATCTTAGGAGTAGTTGAAGGCATTTTTTCCAAGTGTGAACATTTGTGAGTTATCTGAACTATGAATCAGGAAGCATTTAGAAATATTGAAAATCACAAAAGATTTAAAGAATTTATTAAAATAAAGTTTTTGTAATTATGGAATTGAAGTTTTTTTGTTTTTGTTTTTGCCTTGTTTTAAAAGAATGAAAAGGGGTGCCTGCTTGGCTCAGTCACTAAGTGGCTGCCTTCGGCTCAGGTCATGATCCCAGGGTCCTGGGATGGACCATCGCATCGGTCTCCCTGCTTGGTGGGAAGCCTGCTTCTTCTCCCATTCCCCCTGCTTGTGTTTCCTCTCTCGCTGTCAAATAAATAAAATCTTAAAAAAAAAAAAAAAAAGAATGAAAAGACATACAAAATGGTTTAAAAATAAATAGAAATAAGATGAGAAATAATAAGTATATGATGAATATAAAAACATAATTGCTTTGTTTGAACTTCAAATTTGGCTTTAAGAGGGATGGTAGGAAGTAAATCTGGCCATATCATTGTTTTTTTGACTTCCTCAAAATACACAAAAACTAATGAATAGCAAATCCAGAAACATACCATGAAACTAACCTCAGGCATCCAGATGAAAAAGCAGGTGTAAGAGCAGACCACTAAGAGCTACAGGACCTCCATAGTGTTATTGTTTGTACAAGAGTAAGCAGAGAGAATTGAGTGGGGTGTTTCATAGATCTTAAAAGCAGGAGACCTCCAAAATAGCCTCAACTATTTACTAGATAATGTGGTGGACTATATTAAGAGCAGCAGCTGAAATGAGGTGGGGAGGGTTGCTCACTCCAGTATCAGCCAAGTACAGTGTGTTCATGGTAAAGACAGGATAGAGCAATTTGGCTCCAAAGAATTCTTGAAATGAAGCTGCTAAAGATCTCTACCAGCACAGGGTACTGCACTGAATGGAAACAAAATTGAATACAGTAGTAGCATAAAAATTGAACAGAACAGAGAAAATTAGAGGATCAAAAAAGGAAGAAAAGAGAAGGTTCAGATAAGGATAGGCAGAGAAAGAGCTGGGAGGTCTCAGAAAGGAAGCTACCATATTGTTTAACAGTACATGAAAACAACAGAAGAGTGAATTCTGTAGAAAAACTGCCTTAAACACTGTCTTCTAAAATTTTAGGAAAACTAATTATCCATAAACTTGAGACACGCAGCAGTATCAGTAAATATCCCATTTAAGGTTATTATAAAGAACATCTTATATTTTTAACAGTATTTTAAGCTAATAACAACTTTGAATGCATCTTAAGCTTTATAGTTTTTACTCTTCCTCCCACATTTAATGTTTCTGATGTCACAGTTCACATCTTTTTACCTTACATATCCATTAACACATTATAGTTATTTTTACTATAATTTTTTAACCTTCATACTAGATTTGTAAGTGATTTATCCAACAGTATTACAAAATTAGAGTATTCTGATTTTAACCATATATTTACCTTTTTACCAGTAAGATTTATACTTTCATGTTTTCTTATAAGTAATTAGCACTCTTTTGTTTCAGCTTGGGGAAGTCCCCTTAACCTTTCCTATAAGGCTGATGTAGTAGTGATTAACTCCTTCAGCTTTTCCTTGTCTCAGGAATTCTTCATTTCTCTTTCCATTCAGAGAGCTTTGCTAGGTAGAGTAGTGTTGGTTGGCAGTTGCCACCCTTCCACCTTGGCACTTTGAATATATTTTGCCAAACCCTTCTGGCCTCCAAAGTTTCTGCTGAAAAATATGCTGATGGTCTTATGGGGATTTTGTTGTGTGAAACAAGTTCTATTTTTGCTGTTGCTCTTCTTGTTTTTAACTTTTGATATTTCAATTATAATGTGTCTTGGTATGATTTTGGGGGAGGGATTCATCTTAGTTGAAAGTTTATGCATTATATCTGGATGGATGGCTATTTCTTTCCCCAGGTTAGGGCAGTTTTGAGGCATTTTCTTTCAATAAACTTGTGGCCCCTTTCACTTTATCCTATCTTTCTGGGACCCTTATCATATGAATGGTGGTCCACTTGATGGTCTCCTCAAGCCATCTTCATATGTATTCTTTTTGCTTTCTGCTTCTTTGGATGAATTCTGTTGCCCAGTCTTTGAATTTGCTGATACTTTCTTCTACTTGATCTGGTCTGTTGAACTTCTCTATTGAGTTTTTCAATTCAGTTTGTGTTCTTTTCCTCTTTGATTATTTTTGTTCTTTCCTATATTTTCTGTGTCTTTGTTGAAATTCTCACCTTTTTCATGCATTGTTCTGCTCACCTTGGTGAGCATCTTTATGATTGTTATTTTGAATTCCATCAAGTAAATCATGTATCTTTGTTTCAGTAAGGTCTGTTTCTGGAATTTTAACTTGCTCTTTTGTTTGGAACTTGCTCTTTTGTTTGGAACATGTTCTTTTGTTTCTTCATTTTTCTTGACTCTCTGTGTTGGTTTCTACACATTAGATAAAAAAGGCTCCCTTCTCAGTCTGGATGGAATGGTATTCTGTAGGACATGAACCTTATCTTATCAACATCCTGGTCTGAGCTCTTGGTTGTTTCTCAAACTTTTGTGATTGCCCAAACTGCCTTCTTTATTCTTAGCGGCTCCTAGTAGTGGGACTCCCTGGTGTGCCAAGATTTGCCAAGTGTTCCAAAGGGGAAGATCACAGCACCTAGATGTAGGTAGGTTGATTGGAAGCTGGAGTAGGTTGATTGGAAGCTGGATCCCCGACATAGTAGCTGGGAAAATATATAGTTAGGGGCTTTCCAGGGACAGACTTGGAGATAGACATTTTTGCCTGCTCCCTCTGCACTGGACCCAGGTATACAGCCACTGAAGAGGTTGTTATTTAACCCATATTTAAGAACTACTTCATTGCTACAGTCCTGTGCAAAGTATGAATGCAGGCCCCATTGACTTTCAGAGACAGGTGATCCAGGGGCTCTTCCTTTGGGTGGCATTTATAAAAGCTGGGGACATCAGATGAAGCTGATTGTGGAGATAATGGAGATTTGGATTGAGCTGGAGAGAAAAGGTGGAGGCGGTGTCTGCAGACTTCTCTGGTCTCCTGCGAGGATTGCTGTCAGCCCCTGGATGTCTGCTAAATTAGAAGCCTGACCTTATATTTCCTACAGGAAAATATTGGGACATGGGTCTTTCTGATTATTTCCTCTTCACTGAAACCTGCTGCGGCCAGTGTCTTACGTAAACCTCCTGGTAATAACCAAAAGCAAAAAATCTGTATATAGAAAAGATTAATAGGAATCTGAGCATACTACTACAGAAATTCAAATCACAAAGAAAGCAGAGAAGAACAAAGGGACAAATGGAATACAAAATAGCCAGAAAACAATGAAATAAATGGTAATATTAGGTCTATACCTATCAGTAACTATATAGAAATGGACTAAATTCTTTAGTGAAAACATGTTGAGTGGCTGAATGGATAAAAACACAAGACCCACTATATTGTCTGCCTAAAAGAGATTTTAGTTTTAAGAGAACACACAGTCTGAAAGTGAAGGGATGGAAAGATATATGTGAATATATATATGTGCATGGAAACCAAAAGGAAGCAGGGGTTACTGATATCACACAGTGATACTGATATCACACAGAATAGACTTTAAGCCACAGACTGTAACAAGAGAAAAAAATGTCTATTATATAATGATAATGGGGGTAATCCAATAAGAGGATATAACTTTGTAAATATTCATACACTCAACATCACAGTGCCTAAATAACATAAAGCCAACATTAACAGACTTAAAGAGAGAAATAGAAAGCAATGCAACAATAGTAGGGAGTTTCAGTATCCCGCTTTAAACAACAAAGAGATCACCTAGGCAGAAAATCAATAAGGAAACATTGGCCTTAAATTACCTGCTAGCCTAGGTGGACTTTAGAGACATTTAAAAACACTCCATCCAATAGTACCAGAATACACATTTTTCTCAAGTGCATATGAAACATTCTCCAACATAGGTCATATGTTAGTCCACAGACAGGTCTTAATAAATTTAAGAAGGTTGAAATCATATCAGGCATTTTTTCTGACCACAGTGGTAGAAATCAGTTACAAGAAGAAAAGTGGAAAATTATTACCTCATACCCATTAGAAAGGCTGTTATGAAAAAGACAAATAAGTGTTGGCAAGGATGTGGAGAAAAGGGAACTCTTGTGCCCTGTTGGTGGGAATGTAAACTGGCACAGCCACTGTGGAAAACAGTATGGAGATTCCTTAAAAAAAAAAAAAAAAGAACTGCCATGTGATCTGGTAATTCCACTTCTGGGTATTTATCTGAAGAAAACAGAAACACTAACTTAAAAATACATATGCATCCGCATGTTCTTTGTAGCATTATTTATAATAGCCAAGGTATGGAAACAACTTAAGTGTCCTTGGATGGATGAATGGATGAAGAAAATGTTTGTGAATTCCGAAAAAGAATATTATTCAGAAATAAGAAAGAATGAAATCTTACCATCTAAAAATAACTTTATGCTAAGTGAAAGAAGTTAGACAAAGATAAATACTGAACTCACTTATATGTAGAATTAAAAAAAAAAGAAAAAAGAAAAAACCCACAAAACCACCAAAGCTCATAGATACAGAGAACAGATTGGTGGTTGCCAGAGGCAGGAGTAGGGCATGGTCAAAGGACAGATGGAAGGAGTCAGAAGAAAAAGGTACAAACTTTAATTATGAAATAAATAAGTCAGGGGGATGTAATGTACCACATGGCAACTATAATTAAGAATACTATACTGCGTACTTGAAAGTTATTAACAGTAAATATTAAGTGTTCTCCTTATAAGAAAAATACTCTAACTATGTATGGTGATGGGTGTTAACTAGATTTATTGTAGTGATCATTTTGAAATACATGAAACTAATATAATCCATGTTATTCCTTAATTTAAAAAAAGTTAAAAATTGGAAAATTTGCACATATATGGTGATTAAACAAGATCTTCCTGAACAATCTGTGGGTCAAGGAAGGAATCAAAAGGGAAATAAAGACATCTCTGAAACAAATGAAAATGGAAATACACAAGATAAGTGGGAATGTATGTCATACCAGATAGCAAAGAACTGTTATAGACTCTAGGGTTATTTTAGTAAGCCTGGAGAAATAACTTGAGGAGCCTCTCTCAGTTCAAGAATGGAAAGAAACTCATCAAGTATGTTTAAATCCTTGAGTTCATAATGATACTATAGAAAGGAAGTGGTCCATTGGAGAGGATGATAGGGAACCAGTTCATCATTACTCCTAATGTTGGTAAAAAGGAAAAAAAGCAATTTATTTTCCCTTTCTTCCTACATGAATCTACCAGTAGCTAACAAAACAGTAGATATGGGAAAGCTGTTCCCACTAATATATGAAAAACAAGTGATATAATTAGAATATCAGCATTTTATAACTTTCAGTGAACTATTGGATCTAGGCAGTGAACGTGAGTGGCTGCTAACATCACAACTAGAAAAAGAATAGACATTATTTGCCTGCTTTTGGAGGAAAAGTGCACTGTTTCTTTTTGCCAAAGCTATCAGTTCAACATGAGTCTGATTGAACTTGGAATTTGCAGGAAAAACAGAGGACAGAGAAACATAGTCAGCTGCTGTTTGAGTTTGCATCAGTGGATATGGATCCAGAGGTTAAATATATCCCAGGTCCTTTGACAGATAAACTGTAAAGAATGATGATGGAGCCTGTAGATTAAAAGAGATTGAAAAGAGCGTTGAGGGAGGATGAGTAGGCCAACCATGGGGTTTTTAGGGTAATGAAAATAATTCTGTATCATACTATAATGATGGATACATGTCATACATTTGTCCAAATCTGTAGAATGGACAACATCCAAGACTGAACCCTTAAGTAAACTATGGTTCTTGGGTGATTATGATGGTAATCATAAACCAGTGTAGTTTCATCAAGTGTAACAAAAGTTACTTTTTTTTTTTTTTTTTTTTTTTACACTACAAACGTGGTACAAAAGTACCATTCTGATGGAGGGGTGGGATATTGATGGTGGAGAAGACTGTGATGTATAAGGGCAGGAGGTATATGGAAAATTTTCTGTACATTCCCTTCAGTTTTGCTGTGAACCTAAAGCTGCTCTAAAAAAATAAAGTCTTGAGACTTAACAGACATAGGAAACTAAAAACAACAGATGGTCAAGACTAAATTTTCTGTGGATGCACACTCAGCTAATAAAACTAAAAAGTAAAGGATTACTGTAAAGTCATAATAGTGGTTACTTTGAGGAGAAGGGTCAGAATAGTGGTTACTTTGAGGAGAAGGAAGGGTCGAGACAGGGTCCATGAAGAGTTTTCTGAGGTTGTTAGGAAATTTCTTTACTGATTTGGGTGAAGGTTACACTGTTTTTTTTTTTCTGTGTCAGTCTTATTTTATAATAAAAAGGTAAAAAACAAGTTATATTGAAGCTTCTCAGCAGATAGAGGAAAATGAATTACCAGCACACATCGGAAAGGTGGAAATTTAGAGGAGTTCATTGCAAGAGAATGTTTTCATCAGATTAAATTTGATGAAAAAAAAAATTCACATGTAGTCACTAAGGGATGTAATGTACTTTAAAAATGCAGTTTTTGTGTATATGTTAATTTTATATTACTTTCCCATGGTGGTCTCTGTTTAAAATTGGGGCATAATACAGGAGAGGTAATTCTACAAATGATTAAGCTAATGTTATTCAAGATAGAAATCTTCTGGAAATTAAGATAAGGATAGACCTTGGAGTACCCAGGGAAGGAATAAACTCTGTATGCCTTTAGTCTTCCTTCAGTGATCAGTGTTTTGATTTTTGCTTTTGATAGGAGCATGTAGCAGACCACGGTACCCAGTATTTTTTAGGTATTCAGTAAATGTGGATCAGATGATATTATTTATTACAGAAGAATAATTGTGTGCAGTTCTTTATGAAAATGGTGCTTTTGACTAGTTATTAGCAATGCATGATCTTTTTAGCTACTCTTCCAGTGATAATGGATTTGTCCTTCAACTTCTACACTTTGAGTTCTTTTTGAGACGAACACCAATACATTTGTCAGAAAGCCATACAAATACTTGAAGAATGCAATTTGGTCTTGGAAGGAGTAAGCTAATTGGTCCTCAGTTGAGAACAATATCGTTAGGTCAGTTACATTCTGCAGAGAAACCTCACACAAAAGTAAAAAAAAAAAAAGTACCTCAAACGGTTCAGTTTTGGGAAAAGCTACATAATTGTTGATTACAAATCTGAAAAACCCACATGAGCTGTACAATTTCCATGATGAACTTCAAAGATTCATTACTGCCCCTCTTCCTTTAAAGAAAATAAATAACAGGAATTTATAGTGTATACTTAGTTATTTATATTTGTAAATCTCCTTTCAAACAGTCTTCATATAAGCTGTGCAGTGTAGCTTTAAGTATCATTTGCCTTTGGACACAGATTACTCAAGGCTCTCATAGGCATTTCCTAACATACATTTATATTCCTAAACACTATCTCTGCAGAAGGTACATCACCTGTAAGAGTGTTATGTGCTTTGTGAGGTATAAAATTCATAGTTCTTTGATCTTCAGTTGCAACAGGGGGAAGACTGCAATATTTATCTTTGGGAAGACTACAGTGTTTAGTTTTTAAGAAAATTGTCAAGGTGCACCTGGGTGGCTCATTCAATTAAGTGTTCAACTCTTGATCTCAGCTCCGGTCTTGATCTCAGGGTTGTGAGTTCAAGCCCCACATTGGACTCCATGCTGGACATGGAGCCTGCTTAAAAAGACAATTATCAATGTACAGTTGACCCTTGAACAATAAGGGTTTGAACTGCACAGGTCCACTTACATGTGTCTTTTTAAAATAAATACAGTACAGTAAATGTATTTTGTCTTATGATTTTCTGAATAACATTTTCTTTAGCTTACTTTACTATAAGAATATAAATTATGATACATATACAAAACATTTATAAATTGGCTCTTTATGTTATCAGTAATGCTTCTGATCAACAGTAGGCTATTCTTGTTAAGGTTTGTGGGAGTCAAAAGTTATGTTTGTATTTTCAGTTGTATTGGGGGTCAGTGCCCCTAAACCCTGCATGGTCAAGGGCCAATTGTATTGTTAAGGTGGCATTTCTCCCTAAACTGATCTGTAGAATCAACATAGTCTCAAAAGTTCCAAAGGAGTTTTTGAATGTGTGTGTGCACACTTTAAAAAAAAAACAAAAAACAAAAAACAAATTGACAAATTGAATCTAAAATTTGCCTGGGAATGTCTAGAACCTATTAAAATAGTTCAGTTGTTTTATTAAGGTAAAAAAGTATGGCATCTTTCAACTTGATTTCAAGATTTACTGTAAAGCTAGAATAATTAAAACAATGAGGTATTAAATCTAAGGATAGAGACCAGTGGAACAGAATAGATTTCAGAAACAGGTGCACGTAAAGGTAACTGATTTTAAAGTAGATATCAAGGGTGTAAATAACCTATTTTAACCTGCCTTGACAGACACTGAAAAAAAAAAAAAACTTTAACATCTTTAGGGAATAATAAAAGCCCTCTGTGGAAAATAATTCCTAACAACTAGGGTCAAGTTTTTAATTTAACGTTATTAAAGAACACTTTTTTTTTTTTTTTTTTTGGTCAGTGTTATTCAGCAGCTTTAGGGAATGGGGGGAATGGTTGGAGGCAAGTCTAGGAGGATGGATGGAAGCCAGATCATACAGGTGTAGTATTCTAAGAAAAGGCATTTGAGTTTTATTCTGAAAAGTAGTAGGAGTCATTGCAGATTCTCAAGGAGCAAACTGACCTGGCTAGATTTGTCTTTTGGAAGTCCCAGATTTTGTTTTTGTTTTTTTTTTAAGATTTTATTTGTTTATTTGACAGACAGAGATCACAAGTAGGCAGAGAGGCAGGCAGAGAGAGAGGAGAAAGCAGGCTCTCCACAG
The DNA here is from genome assembly GCF_963455335.1 of Martes martes. Classification (NCBI taxonomy): domain Eukaryota; kingdom Metazoa; phylum Chordata; class Mammalia; order Carnivora; family Mustelidae; genus Martes; species Martes martes. Next base: position 55,245,463 of record NC_137895.1, on the reverse strand, counting down.
AGCAGAGGGCCCAATGCGGGGCTCGATCCCAGGACCCTGGGATCATGACCCGAGCCGAAGGCAGAGGTTTTAACCCACTGAGCCACCCAGGCGCCCCAGAAGTCCCAGTTTGATAGTTGTATAGAAAATGGTTTGAAGATTATTTATAATTAGTTCACTTCCTTAAATCTTCCAGTAAATCATCATTATTCTCAGGTGAAGTACAAACTCTTCATTGTGACTTAAATGATCTAACTCCTTTATTTCACTTAGGAAAAATGTTCTCACCAATCCTTCCTTACACACTAAGACCTAGTCCTAATGAACTACCTGTAGCTCCCTGAAGATATATGTTTGATGACTCCTTTTTCTACTTTGAATGGCTGGTTAAATGGAAGTGCCATTCCTTTGAGAGGGATTCAGAAGAGTAGAATAGGTTCCTTTTACTTCTCTTTTTTCTGTCTTTTTTTTTTTTTTTAATGTAGGAAGAGAATGAGGTTGAGTTCAGCTTTAGACGTGTTTGCAGTTGAGTTGCTTAGAGAAAACTATGGTTATGAAGTTTGGAGAGCTTTGGATATATGAGCCTGCAGCTCAGCAGAGCAGTCTCACAGGGAGAAACAGATTTATAGTCATTATCAAGTTAATGGTTATTAAAGCCATGAACTATAAACATAGGGGAATTTTGTATCAGTACCAGAGACTTAGGCAAAGATAACAAAATACAAGAAACCTTGAAGAATTTCTGCATGGTTCAGGATTGAAGGATGTCCCAATCTGACTAAACTGTTGTGAGATTAATCATCCACTTTTGTCTGGGTTTCAGGAAACCCCTTAGACCTAGGCAGACTGACATGGTTCATTACCTATGGAACTTGTGTAGAATTGACTTCTCAAAGAAGCAAGTTGAAGAGATTTGCCCAAATAAGCAGTAATAACCTCATCTCTCCAGAGATGATGGCTGGAGCTAGGGATGAGGAGGAGGAGGAGGTGGGCTAGGGTGAAAGTAGGCCTCATCTGGATTCTGTTAGCACTTCTGGGAAATGTACCAGGTACTGAAGGACACATATATTATGGCAACCATACTTGACACGACTGAGCATGTTAGGCAAAGATCAGAGGTGTAGTTAAAGCTGGCTGTGAATGAGCACAATGGTGTCAGAATAAGCAGACTCACGATATTAATAGATTTTTTAGGGCTACCAGAGACATGGAAAAAAAATACACAAATATGCTATTATTGCTGGCCTCAAATCCTCCCCCTCTGTGTATGATTTGATTTCCAAATCAAAGTAAAACTGCAAACTGAAAATTTATTTACCTTCTCTCTTCTTGATCTGAAAACCTGGACCAGGCATTTTTAGGCTATAACAGAATTGATCTCAACTTCCAATAAAGTATAGACTTCCCTCTGAAATATAAGCAAATAGAAAACAACAACAACAACAACAACAACAGAAACAGGGCATACAAGAAGATACTACAATCCTGAAGAATGACCTGTATCAAGGAACCAGAGCAAATGACTTCCTGTAATCTCCTGTAAGATAGTGGAGAAAAAAATTATCAGAGTTTAAGAGGATACAGTATACATGCAAGTAGAGTTAGTAGTATGAAAGAATACATTTAAGATCAGTAAAAACAATGATAGTAATCAGCATGATTGTTTAAAACAGTTTAAGCTGTGGAGGACTTAAAAAAAAAAAATCAGTGGAAGAGAATTTAACCTTCAAAAAATCTCCCAGAACTTGGAGAAGCAGAGATGAAATGATGGAAGAAAAGATGTGAGATCTGATGTGTTAGGGCAACAGAAAGACATAAGATATGCAAAGAATCAAAATAGACTATTTCCATTTGCTCTCTCTGAAAAAGTTACTTGATATGCTTTAGAATTAAAATGTAGAGCTTGGGCGAGGAAGTCAGATAATTAAATATTTGTGAAGAATGAAACCAGTTAAACGTGGAGCTAAATCTAGTAATTGCTGTTAAAGTTTTTAAAACTTAGACCATGAGATATTTTGAAATAGAAAATAATGAAGTGCATAATAAATATGTAACTATCAGGTGTTATCAGTAAAAAAAAGAAATGATGGTGGAATGATTAGATGAGGAAGAAGGGCCTGCAGTTGTAAAATCATCTTAACATCTTCCCTTGTACATAGGGCTCTCAGGATATACTGCTTATTCTTGCAGTTGATAGCTATCTAAATTGGATCAAATATAATTTAAAAACATAATGATAATTGAAGTTGAGTAAAACAGTTTGTATATCCTCCAAATCCCTAGAAACATAAAAGGAACATATAAACTCAATCTAGTGGGAAAAGTCCGTGAAAAAGAAGTGTGGGGAGAGTAAGGAAAGAATAAAACGGGCAGTATAAGAAAGAGTAGGATCCAGCAGTTATGCTGTTAAATATAAATGCAAGATACAGATTCTATAATCTGAATGTTGGACAATATCTGCTTTTAACCATACTGCCATTTTTTTCATGGCATGATTTTAATGATTTCCACTGTCACACACAGTGTATGTCTGCATCTCTTATTTTTTTTTTTTACATTAAGAAAAAAATTTTATCCATTTTAAAATTTTAAAATGTTTTACTTATGTTAATAGTATTTTTTCTTTACTGATAAAAGCGAGTATTTTCCACAGTGTTAATTATAGTGGAGTCTCATTATTCATGGTACTTAATTCTTTAAAGTTGTTACAAACACTGAGATGGTGAATACAGAATCAGTGCTCTTGGGAAATACAGAATTAGATTCCTGCTACCTTGTGGTTAAAACATTTTCATCAGCTGATCATTTCATAATCTTTTTAATGTATGTTTCTGCTTAAAAACACTTTAATATATAATGTCGAGTGTTGAACAATAAGGATGTTTAAATTATAGCACAGTCATTCAATGTAGTGTTATATAGCTATCAAAAGTAATGTGAAAGAAATGTTTAATAACATGGTGAAAATCTTTACAATGCCTTGTTAAATGAAAACAGGTCTTTATGATGAAGTAAATGCCACAAATTTACAAAAACTTAATTTTGTAAAAAAAAAAAAATCAAGACGAGAAGGGTGAATTGGTCTTTCAAAATATTAACCATTTTTCTTAAGGGAAATTAACCACTGTTGAGAAACATGGACTTTGGGGTCTTGCTGCATATATTCCCAATGAAGAAGCTCAGTAAGTTGGGGTGCTAAATGCTCTTTATTCTTGGCTTACTGCAGGTGCCTTCATCATTTCTTGGTTTGGCTCAGCTTTTTTCCTTCTGTCCTTTGGGGGCTATGATTTAGAGCAAATGGATTTTTACTATATTTTAAATTCTGAACCTTGTTCGTTAGTTGGTTTCCTGTTGTACCTTAACTGTTATAAAAATAGAAGCCAGTTTTTCTGTTTCTAGATGTTTGGGAATTGGCTTGCATTTGTATATATACATGTACGTATTGTATGCATGCTTTAATAAAGGACTAGAAAGATGTTATTTTCATTTCTCCTTCCAAATTTTCATGGGGAACATACATGTATTTCTTATATAACCAGGAAAAAAGAATTACTTTGGAAAAAAGTAAATACCAGATTTTGATGAAATGATTTAGATACTTTTAATGTTTCTCTCTTTCTATTCCAGATATAGTGTTTACTTTACTTCTGTCTGGCCTGCCTACAGTCTTCTTGAACACAGTATAGTTCCTTCATGTGATCCCCAGTTAGATGTATAAGACACTATTCAAGTTGTTTGCCCATTTTAAAATTAACGCATTTTTCTTAGTTGTAAGAATCTCAGTGTATTCTGGAAACACTTTTTTCATTACATATATGATTTAGAAATAATTGCTTTTCATCTTGCAGCTTTTGTTTTCATTTTCTTGTTGGTGTGTTTTGAAGCACAAAAGTTTTTGATTTTGATAAAGTGTACTCCATTAGCTTTTTCTTTTGCTAAAAGCGTTTTTGATGTCTTTAGAAATCATTGCCTAACCCAAAGTCATGAAGATTTACAGCTTTGTTTTCTTTGTACGAGTTTTATTGTTTTAACTCTTACATCAGATTTATGCTGCATTTTCTGTAGGGCATCTTACATTCTTATGTCAAATTTGTTCTCAAGTATTTAGTTATTTTTTTGTGGTGTTGTGGATGAATTATTAATTTCAATTTATGTATTCTTTTAAGATGCTACATCTAAATGAGATCATAGAATATTTGTCTTTATCTGACTTATTTAATGTAGTATAATGTCCTCAAGGTCCATTCATGTTGTTGCAAATGACAAGATTTCCTTCCTTTTTTTTTGAATAGTTGAGTAGTATTCTATTGTACATACACACACATTTTCTTTATCCATCCATTTGTCCATAGACACTTAGGTTGTTTCCATGTCTTGGCTTCTTTAAATAATGCTTAGTGAACATGGGTGTATAGATACCTCTTTGACAATATGATTTCACGTTTCCTTCAGATGTTTACTCAGAAGTTGAATTGCTGGATCATCTGGTCCTATTTTTAATTTTTGAGGAACTTCCATACTGTTTTCTGTAGTAGCTGTACCAATTTACATTCCCACCGTCAGTGCACAGAGGTTACCTTTTCTCCACATTCTTGCCAGCATTTGCTATCTCATGGGTTTTGTTTTTTTGTTGTTGTTTTATTTTTGTTTGTTTGTTTTTTTTTGGCTAATGTGTGCCTAGCCCTGTGGGCCCTGTGGAAAGGTCTACTGGGGCATCCATGGTTGAGCTGATTTATCATTTTCCTTGTCCCCATGAGGAAACTTCTGCCTCTTTTCCTCACTCTTTAGTATTTTCTATATTTAGAATCATGGCACTTATGAATAATGACAGTTTTACTTCTTCCTTTCCAATCTAGATGCCTTCTATTCGTGTTTGATAGTACTGATTAGATCCTCTGTTACAGTGTTGAATAGAAGACATCCTGCTTGATCCTGACTTTTTGGGAAATAATAATAATAATAATAAATTCATATTATATAATTATATATTATTACATTACACATTATAATTATATATTAAATATATATTTGATATATTAAATATAAATATGTTATTTATATTTATATATTTGTTATTATTATTATTATTTTGCCATTGAGCATGATTTTAGCAGTAGGTTTTTTTGTAGACACCTTAATCAGGTTGAGGAAGTTTCCTTCTATTCCTAGTTTCTTCACAATTTATACCATGACTGGATATAATATTTTGTCCAGTGCTTTTTCTACATCTACTGAAATGATCATGTGATTTTGTTTTTTATTTTGTGAACATGATGAATTACATTAATTGTTTTTAGTTGTTAAACCACTGTTGCATTCTTGGGGTAAATCCCATTTGGTCATGGTTTAGAATCCTTTTTAGATGTCACTAGTTTCAGTTTGCTGACATTCTGTTGAGGATTTTTATGTCCTTATTCATTAGAGGTGTAGTCTATAGTTTATTTTTCTTATTCTGTCTTTGTCTGGCCTTGGTTATCAGTATAATACTAACCTCATGGAATGAGGTGGGAGGTTCTTCTTCCTCTGTTTTCTGAAAGAGTATGGGATTGATATTGTTTCTGCTGCAATATTTAGTAGAAGTCAACAGTGAAGTTACCTGGGCCTGGATTTCTTTATGGGAAGATTTTAAATTATTAAGTCAATTTCTTTATTTGTTCTAGGTCTTTAGGTTTTTTTTTTCAATTTCTTCTTGATTCACTTTGGTTAACTCATTTCTTTCTAGGAATATTTCCATTTCGTCTAAGTTGGCATAAAGTTATTCATCATATCTCCTTATAATCCTCCTAATTTCTGTAAGGTCAATAGTGATGCCCCTCTTATATTCATGATCTTATTCACAAATTTCCCAATTTACATCTTTTCTCTTTCGGGGAGCCCAGTCTACCTAAAAGATAGTCAGATTTGTGGATCTTTTCATAGAATCCACATGCAGTTTTATTGAATCTTTTTCTCTACTGTTTTGTGTTTTAATATTTCATTGATCACCACCTTAATATTTTGATTTTCTTTCTTATGCTAGCTTTGCATTTAGTTTGCTCTCCCCTCCCCACCCCCAGTTTCTTAAGCTTGCAGCTTAGTTTATTGATCTGAGATTATCTTCTTTTCTAATACAGGCACTTAAGGGGTAAGTTTATAGAATTTACCCTAAGCACTGCTTTAGTGGCATCCTATATATTTTTTAATAAATGTTTTATTTGTTGTATTTTCATTTCCTTTTACCTGAAAATACTTAAAAGAATTTCTTGTAATTTCTTCTTGGACTTTCTTATTGCTTATTGAGAAGACATTATGGAAGAATTTAGAAAAATTTAGAATTTAGAAAATTCTCATTTATGGATTTCTCAAATTTTATTGTTGCTGGTTTATTAATGAATTCTGTAGTTCTCATGAAATAAACTTTATATAATTCAGGTTTTTTTTTAAGATTTTATTTATTGAAATGAGAGATAGTGTGTGCATGAGTGCCCTTTTAATTCTTTTAAAATGAATTGAGATTTATTCTGTGACCTAGTATGTGGTCTCTCCTGGAGTAAGTTCCATGCATACTTTGAAGAATGTATGTTCTGTTATTGGATGGGAATTTCCTTTAGAGGCCAGTTTAAATTGGTTGATAATGTTCAGATGTCCATACCCTTGATGATTTTCTGTCTAGTTCTTTTTTTTTAGGATTTTGTTTTTAAGTAATCTCTATGCCCAACGTTAGGCTCAAACTTACAACCCTGAGATCAAGAGTTGCGTGCTCTAGGGGCACCTGGGTGGCTGGCTCAGTCATTTAAGTGTCTGCCTTTGGCTCAGCTTGTGATCCCAGGGTCTGGGATCAAGCCCCACATTGTCTCCCTGCTCAGCAGGGTGTCTGCCTCTCCTCCTCTTTCTGCTTCCCCCCCCAATTGTGCACTGTCTCTCAAATAAATAAATAAAATATATTTTTTTAAAGTTGCTTGCTCTATCAACTAAGCCAGCTAGGCATCTCATTTCTGTCTAGTTGTTACATACTTCTGTGAAAGTAGGGTGTTGAGGTCTTGGACTGCGTCTGTCACAGTCTTCATTTCTGTCAGGTTTTTCTTCATTTGTCTGAGGCTCTGTTTTTTGTTTTTTTTTGTATATGTTTATAGTAGTTTCTTCCTGATGATTGGAATCTTTGTATAAAATGTTCTTCTTTACCTCATATATTTTTTGTCTTAAAGTAAATTTTGTCCGATAGATCAGTCACTCCGTCTCTCTTAATGGTTACTGTGTACAGTGACCTTTTACTCTCAGTTTGTATCTGTGAATATAAAATGTGTCTCTTGTAGACAGCATATAGTTGAATCTTGTTTTGTTTTACCCAGTCTAACAATCTTTGTCTATATATAGAGGTGTTTTTTTGAAAAGGAAAAACTGTATATATTTAAGGTGCTCAACCTTTTAGGGTTTTTTTTAAAAAATAGATTTTATTTATTTATTTGACAGAGAGAGTACACAAGCAGGGGGAGTGACAGGCAGAGGGAGAGGGAGAAACAGGCTCCCTGCTGAGCAGAGAGCCCAGGACCTGGGATCATGACCTGAGCTAAAGGCAGAGAGGCTTACCCGACTGAGCCACCCAGGTGCCCCCAACATTTTGATTGAAGTGTTATTCACATTTAGTGTTATTAATGATATGCTTGGGTTTACATCTGACATTTTGACGTTTGTTTTTTCATATCCGTTTTTGGGATTTTTTTTTTTTTTTGGTTCTTTTCTGCCTTCTTTTGTATTAAGTAGGTATTTTCTAATAGTTAATTTCTTTGTTGATTTTTTAATTTTTTTTTTCAAGAGTGGGAGAGAGAGTATGGAGGGGCAGGGGGAGAATAGAGACTCTTCAGCAGGACCCATGCCCAGCACGGAGCCCATCTTGGGGCTCAGTATCATAACCCTGAGATCATGTCCTGAACCGAAATTAAGACTCAGACACTTAACTGACCGAGCCACCCAGGCATCCCAATTTTTGAACTATATTTTTGAGAATAAAACAATTTTAGTGATTATTCTAAGTGTTGCAATATGCATTTTGTTAAAATCAACTTTATATAAACTGAGTTATTTCCTATAAAGTAAAGAAATTTTACTCTAGTGTGTCTCCATTCCTTCTCCCTTCCTTTTTGCTGTGATTGTCATTTATTTATTTATTAAAGATTTTATTTATTTGACAGAGAGAGAGACGGCAAGAGAGGGAACACAAGCAGGGGGAGGAGGAGAGGGAGAAAAGGCTTCCCACTGAGCAGGGAACCTGATGTGAAACCCTATCCCAGGACCCTGGGATCATGACTGAGCCGAAGGCAGATGCTCAACTGACTGAGCAACCCAGGTGCTTGTAGTCTTTTTGTACTAAACTACATATTTGCTGTTTCTGGTACTCCCTAATTCTTCCCGAGGATTCAGGTTATCATTTGGTCATATCCTTGCTCCAGTATAATTCTGTTCTCTCCCCTGTCCTTTGTATTTCATATCTTTTATTTTTAAAAAATTTCTTCTCCTATTTCTTTGATTTTTAAAAAGTTCTCCTTAGGGATGCAGTGTACAGCATAATGACTGTAGTTAACACTGTTGCATGACATACAGGAAAGTTACTGAAAGTAAATCCCATGAATTCTCATCACAAAGAATATTTTTTAATTTTTTTAAATTTAAAATAAAAATTTTTAAATTTTTTTGAAGTTTCTACGTGAGGTGATGAATATTAGCTGACCCTATTGTGGTAATCATTTTATAACATATGCAAATCAAACCATCATCGTGTATGCCTTAAACTCAATACAGTGATGTATGTCAATCGTTTCTCTTTAAAACTGAAAAAAAAAAAATCACACACACAAAAAATTTTCATTTTCACTTTGTTTCCTTATTTGTTGTGTTTATTGTGTCTTGTGTTATTTCTACTTTAAACTTCATTTCTGAAATGATTTATTCTTATATTTCTTATTCTTTCATCAGTTCTGTCACCTCAGTTTTGAGATTTTTAATTTTAATTTGTGTTATTCTCTTGTGTTAAAGTATTATTTTGCAATAGGTTATAAATTTTATTTGTTCGAGAGCCATATATTTCTGGCATATTTTTTTTTAATCATTTTTTTTTAAAGATTTTATTCATTCACCTGACAGATCACAAGTAGGCAGAGAGGCAGGCAGAGAGAGAAGGGAGGAAGCAGGCTCCCCGCCGAGCAGAGAGCCCGATGTGGGGCTCGATCCCAGGACGCCGGGATCACGACCCAAGCCGAAGGCAGCGGCCTTAACCCACTGAGCCACCCAGGCGCCCCTATTTCTGGCATATTTTAATTGTCTATAGAGATATGATTCTTCTCTTTATTTTTGGTTTTGTTTTGAATATTAACTTTTTAAACAGGATTTTCCCTTAATACTTTTGTCTTATTTTCATGTGTGATTGTTTTTCTTGAACTCGTCGAAGAAGGCAGGGTGCATCATAACTTTTGTAATTTCACAGAACTCTCGTTTTGTGTGTGTGTGTTCTAAAAATGGCAGCTTGCTTTCTGATGTTTCCTGACTCTGATTCCTTCTCCCACTTTTTTTTGTACCTTATTTTTCCATTATCTTGCTTGTACCTATCATTCTCATTTTTCATTCTACTCCCAGTAGTTTATCCTCAGTTTGGGGCTTTGTCTGGAAGGGAGCCCTGGAATGTCAGCTTTGAGAGTTCACAGTGGGTTAAAGTGCAGTAGCCCCCTTCAGTGCCAACCATAATTCATTGTATTCACTCATTCTTGGAGTGGCCAGAACCCCTCCTAGTCAGCTGATGTTCTCATATTTGTTTGCCCTACTTTTCATTGTTACCTATCTTGTGTGTTCTCCTCTTCTTAGGTCTCTTGATGGCCCTGTTTTTTTCTTTTTAATTCCTCCTGCAGAAATACTGATGCCAATCAGCTCTTATGGCTCTTGGTAGTTTGCCATACCTTTTTGGATTTTGGATTTTGTGGTAATATTTTTTTACTTGGCTCTGTTGTGAATGTTTTCCATGGGTTTTTGGTTTTGCTACCTGGCTGTTGTGTTTTCTTGTGGAGGGCTTGTGGAGATTTCCGAACCTGTGCTGCTACCACTGGTAGCAGAGGTATTATATATTATGTATTATAACAGCTTCACTACGATGAAGGAAGCTCCCTTCCAAAGTTAGGCTCACATGTCAGAATTAATGACAGTAGTGCTTTGGTATGACCAAACAAAGATTTATTACCCACACAGGTGGGGGAATTCTGAAACAGGGGCAGAGGACAGCTTTCTGGGAAGAGGTCCAGAAACAGAAAGTGAATGCAAGTGCACAGGTGTTCTGTAAAGGATAAGTTCAGTTGGTACAGAATTTGAGAGAGGCACCCACCAAGCATGGAATACGAAAGAGACAGCAAGTGGCTTATGTACTTGGGGGTATTGGTGGGATTGAGCCATATCAGTACACTGCTGAAAATGACAGACATGGGAAAGGGATGTTACTTAGAGTTGTCAGCACTAAATCAAAGTGTCAACAGCAGTCTCAGTTCCTTTTCTTTCGTCTTCATATTAGAGATCCATTTTTTAATTCCTCTTGTTGTGACATACTGCTGAAGAACTGGGCTTTGATCTTGCCTGCCATGTTTGTTTTTGGTACCCATGATCAACTTCTCCTTGAAGAAACTTAAGTTTTCAGGGAGAAACCAAGAGATGGGCCTACTTAGTAATCCCAACCAGAGAGATGAAAGGTGAAGACTATGTACAGTTATTTCCATTTTCAGGAACAAGTCACCATTGGTTGGATGAATCAATAAATGACCAAAAAATATGTTAAGAATACGTGATAACAGGGCTCCTGGGTGGCTCATTGGGTTAAAGCCTCTGCTTTCAGCTTGGGTCATGATTTCAGGGTCCTGGGATCGAACCCCACGTCAGGCTCTCTGCTCAGCAGGGAGCCTGATTCCCTTCCTCTCTCTCTGCCTGCCTCTCTGCCTGCCTCTCTGCCTACTTGTGATCTCTGTCTGTCAAATAAATAAATAAAATCTTTAAAAAAAAAGAGTAAGTGATAGCTTTCCAATTCTGCATTTTGTTCAGCTCTGTTAATTACATATATCATTTAAGATATTTAATTTTAGGGGCACCTGGGTGGCTCAGTTGGTTAAGCGTCTGCCTTTGGCTCACGTCATGATCTCAGGGTCCTGAGAATGAGTCGAGTCCCACATTGGGCTTCCTACTCAGCGGGAAGTCTGCTGCTCTCTCTCTCTCTCAAATAAATAAATAAAATATTTTTTAAAAATAAGGGTATTTAATTTTATCGAGCATTTACTGAGTACTGAGTGTCTAATCATCCCATTTAATTTGTGCACAGTGTTGTGTGAGATCTTGCGAATATAAATAAGCCAGAGTCTAGTATTTACTTGATTCTAAAATGATATTGATTTTAAGAACTTTTTATTGATTTATATACTAAAACAGGAAATGTACACCTCAGTTGTAAAATGCTACCCAATCTCAAAAATATTAAAATATTGAAAAATGTATCCTAAAATTGAGGGATTATTTGTGAAATGTTTATTAAGTACCAGACATTAATGCTAAATGCTTTTGTATCTATTATCATTTAATCTTTATAGTAACTCAGTGGGGATAGATTATTATCTTTCATTTATAGATAAAGAAAATAAAACTTGCAGAAATGATGTAAGTAATAAGTGTCAGAGGGACATTGAACTCTGGCCTATCTGATTTCTAACTGATATATAAATGTTTTTAGCCATATAAAGTGTGTATCTTTTATAAGTGTATCTTTTAGGGAGGGATTTTGTTTTTACTATTTGTTTTCCTGTGTTTACTTCATAGGGTGAATTTTAACTTTTTATTTAATAATATACAAAGGACTTAGAAGGCTTTTTTTCTTCCCAGAGTTTTTCAAAGATTTTATGTGGAATTTGTAGTTCTTTAGGGTGGTTAATGAAATTCTAAGTCATTTATTACTATTCTTCCTTTTCCAGTTGTGTAACTTCTTTCTTGGCAGCTTCTCAGAACTCTCTTACCATACTGAATTTTGATAGATTTTAGTGTGAAATATGTAGACCTATTTAAATTTGGACTTAAACTATGATATTATTCCTATAATTAACATAACCACTTTGGTAAACTTAATAAAGCCGTTCATTTAAAAAGTGGAAGAAACCACTTCAGAAGTTGACATTGTGACAGTTCTTTTGGGGAAATGAAAAGGAAAAGTAATCTGCTACGGGAAAAAGAAGAAAAATGAGAGGAAATTGTGGTGATGTGGGCTGGCAGAGTAGGGATGAGTATCTAAAATAGAAAATTTGTTTGGTCATGCTAATCTTATATTCAGTTTTTTAAAAACTGGCCTGAATTTAAAACACCTTAGGCTAGGACCATTCCATGTACATAACAGATATTAACTCTGCTTAGATAAAAATTACCTTACTGCTCTTGAATTTAATTTTGTATGCTGGTGGTCTCTTCAGTATTTGAGATCATCAAGTATTGTCTAGGACCTTAAAAACTGGATTGTATTCCCTACAATATGTGATTTTCTTTCTTTCTCTTCAGTTGCTTATACTTTCCATTCCTCCCTCCCAGTCTGTCTATGAAAAGATTATATTTGACATTAGGTAAATATCAAATAATTTTTTTCTTGAATATTATTTTGGAGCAGAACATGACTTGTTTGTTATTCAGGAATATATACTGATAACTCTCCATGATACTGCAAAGTTCTGTGGTTGAGCACTAATCAGGCTCTCTACCTTTCCTTTCATATAGTATGGATTGCTTGTGAGATTTTTGGGTCTGTTTTGTCTCATGAACACAAGTGGCAGCACTCCGTGTTTGTTTTTTTGTTTTTGTTTTTGCTACCTGACTTGTGGAGATTAAGTCACTATATAGCAGAAAGCAAGCAGAAATGATCCTTTACTAGAGCTAGACTGGGGTTTGCAGAATGAGCTCCACCAAAACACCTTTTTTAGCCTCAAGTATATGTTTTTACTTTCAGTTACCAAAACCATAGGAAATGATGGAAGAAACAGGCTCAGATTCTTTGTTTTTACACATCAAGAAGGGGAAAACCTATTGCAGATTTAAATTACTTCACAGTGCCAACTTCAAACCTGGGGACTTTTCTTTTTGTCCACTTAACAACATGAATTTTATGGAAGGATGGAAGATGTGAGTCCACAGATGGGAATTGACAGCAGTGCTAATACTTGAGCCTTCTCTCTGCTAGTTTGTAATGAACCTGGGGCCTGTTGCCAAGTACTTGGTTGGGAGTTTTGGACACTATGAAAATATATTCAGATTTATTATGTGACTTATTTTTATAGGTGTATTTGACCTTAAGATTTGTGTTACTTAGGATTTGTGTGTGTTATTGTGGAAAACAAGATGTTTTAATGGGCAAAATCAAGTTTTGATAAAATTTAGAAATGTTTGAGTTTTTCTGTTTTTGTTAATAGGCAGGCAGTGGTTAAAGGTTCCCTTCCACATCCTTTTGCCTTGACATTATTTGAGGACACATTGTACTGGACTGACTGGAATACACACTCCATTTTGGCTTGCAACAAGTACACTGGCGAGGGTCTGCGTGAAATCCATTCTAACATCTTCTCTCCCATGGATATACATGCTTTCAGCCAACAGAGGCAGCCAAATGGTAAGTGATCTTGATTTTTAAATTGCAAGTTGGAATAGCTTTAGCACTCAGATGTCTGGCTTTAGTGAAGGCAGGAGCAGAGAGGACATATCCAAAGGTAGTGGGAAGGAATTAAACATGGGGAAAATGTCAAAATGTAATTCAGGTTGAACGGCAGCCCAAGCCATTTGTAGTTTGTTATCTATCACTTTTGGCCACCTTACTCCTTTGTTTGGATCTGGGGTTATGGTGGTTGAGAAGAGAGAAATAAAATAAGAAGCTGAGATAGCTAAGCTTATATACAAATGCATTTCTTTATATTATTTCTCTCTAGTGTGTTTTTAAAAAGAAGCACTTTTAGAAACCTCTGTGACTCTAACTGGTGAATTTAAGTTCTTTAGGTTGTCTGATGAAATACCTGCTTAAACTTTTCTGTGCACATTCCCCTTCCCTTGCCACCCCCGCCCCAACCTTTTTTCTTAGTTTTGCTTCTATTTTTGGTCAACCTATGCAGTGACTTGGACTTCGACTGCTGGCAACAATTTCTTGTAAGAGAGGAGTAGAACTAGGTTTAAAAGGAATATGAGAATGTTAAGTGTTTGGCACTTGTATATAAATAAATGTCTGGCATGTGTCTAAGTATATTTCAGATTGTATTCCATAGCCAAAAATAAAGGGTATTTTGATTCTGCATTGCTTTGTATTAGCTCTGTCCATTTAGGGGGAGATAGTTAAATAATATATTATATTGGAATCTGATGATCATGAGTCCATAAAAATGTTTTAAAATATATGTGCTGCCCTTTTTAAAAAACACTGTATGAATTTTTTATTATCATGGTTAGCTGTTAAGAGAGAATTTCCCTGTTTTTTGTTTTTGTTTAATGGCACTGTTGATCCTTTATGTTTTACTAGTTTCAAAATTTGCAGTCATCGTTGCTTTATGTTTCATATTTGGTTGGTCTCCATCTTATGTTGTTTTTTTATGAATATTATTTAAATCCATCCCTTTCCATAGTTTTGACTAAAGTGCTAATTAATCTCTGCTTCTCTGTTTTTCCTCTTTTAATCAACCATGCCTATCCTTTCCAGTTAATCTTTCCAAAGTGGATTTTTTACCATTCTAATTACCATCTTTGCTTTCAGTGCCATCCACCACAATTTGTTCCCATTCTCTGTGCTCACTCAGCTCTAGTTCTTATTAGTCAACAGGAATCTGAATATTTAGTTAGACTATTTGCCTTATTATTTTTCCCAGTGTACAGCCTCCAAGCTCTTATTCATACAGTTTTACCACATTCGAAATGTTCTCCTATCTATCTTTCCTATCCTTCAGGGTCCTGTCATGTCCTGTGTCCTCCATGAAAGTTTTCTTCTTTAATTCTTAGTGATTTACTTTCTATTTGACTCTATAGTTATTTATGGTCTGTCATGTGCAAGATAGCGCTTAGTTTCATTGTTTTGCATTGTTTTCTAGCTTGTTAATTTTGGTGTACTGACTAGATTGTAAGCTCTTTTAGGGCAGGGGACTCCTGCTTTATTTCTTGTGTATTCCTCTTTGGGTACAGAATGCTAAGTCATTTCTCACTGATTAATTCCCTTCCTTGCAAATGGTTTGGTAGCCAAGCACCTGGATGACATTTGGTAGTAATTTCGTTTATTACAGTTGCTCATGTTATGGTTGTTAACCTTTGTGTACCTAGGGAGAGGGAGGGCATCCATAATCATTGGTATTAATCAATGTGATTTATATTTGACAGCTACAAATCCATGTGGAATTGATAATGGTG